>NC_067158.1:19243330-19573330 GCF_903995435.1 Acomys russatus | reverse complement strand
GCTATAGATTCACTAATGGAATTCACAATTCGAGGCATGACAGTACTTCTTTTGAATTGTTGGTCAGGATTGTCTAATAGATGCTGCAAGTGTTCTAGATGATTACTCTTGTGCTGGTGCCATCCAGCTGAATGGACCAATACCTGGATATGGGCCATGAGGATGGAGAAATAAAATAGATATAGGAAAAGATAGAAAATACATAGCAAAAGAGATAAGAAAAATAAACAAGTATTCAGGAGGACTAACAGTAAATACTGTATCCCCCAAGTTTATTTCTCTCAGATCTCTTATATACAGTACTCATCTGTGTGAACCAGAAGATTCTTGGAACAGAAACAAATGCTACTAATTACTTTAGTTATCTATATGCTTAGACTTCTTTCATCTTAAGACCAAAGAAGCACATCAAGCTCCACATACTGGCTTAGAATTAAAAAAAAAAAAAAAAAAAAAAAACTTTCTTAACCAACACAAGTCTCTTGCAAAGTCCTCAAGGCTGTGTGAGAGTTTATAAGCCAAGGTCATAAATTCTCTGGCCTGCTTCTGTGAAGCACACAAAAACTGGCTCCTGGCACTCTTGCTATTGGTTGACTGCCCCAACAGATGTGGAATGCAATCGCTATTGCTTAAGACAATATGCAAATACAATTCAGGACCCAGGGGACTTGATATTGGATCTGATATGAAAGTGTCTCCCTTTAGACACTGTAGATGCTGTGGCAGTTTCCAAGGTAAGGAAGTAACCAGTAGTCCTACCCAGCTATGATTCTTTAAAAAAAGGACCAGTTTGACACAGTAATACTAACGGCCCAGAAGTGGTACATACATTTTGATGATATCCAACAGCTCTCTTAAATGAACTTAAGACCAACTCAATAAGACAATAATTATGTCTGATTCTTGGAACCATAAGTTTCTAATCATCAACTGTCACTTTACTACACAAGGAAAAACACTGAATTTAAAATATCACGTGAATGACTTCTATAGGTCTTTGGTGTACTCTTAAATTTCCTTCTGGAACATAAAACCAGAAATCCATCTTTTTGCCTTTCCCTCAACATTTTCTACCAAGTTCCCACCACAGCCCATTAAGATCTAAGCATTCAGTGGATTTTCCAGCCCATAGTTCCAAAATCCTTTGCTTTTTACCCACAACAGTGTATATGGTATAAAGCTACGTATACAGGACCATCATTGTAACACCCTTTTTCCTAATACCAGTTTCTGTCCTAGTTTGATTTCTATTGATGGGGGGAAAGGGTACATACAAATGTAAGAGAGGTTAAGATGGAAAGAGGCCAAAAGGAAGCATGGAGAAAGGCTGCTTACAAGCTTTTTTCTCCCAGAATTGTTTAGTTTGCTTCTGTTTAAAAACCCGGACCTCGTCCTTAGAGGTTGTACAGCCTGTGGATGGCTGAACCCTGCCACAAAAATTATTAATAAAAAATCGCCAAATAAATATGTCTATAGTCTAATCTGATGGTGGTGATGCTCAACTATATTTTCTTCTTTCTGAGTATCCCTGGTTTGTGTCACATTGAAAAAGCTAGCTGGCACAAAGTGTGACAATTGCTAACAGTGGTTTAGTAATTAGAGTATAAATATTGTAAGTATGCTTAATATACTAAGACCCCCCCCCAAAAAAAACAATTAAATCAAACAAAACCAAAGCATCAACAAACAATAAAATCTATGCTCTTTTAATTAAGGGCATGTATACATGAGAAATAAGCTCTTCATATGAAAGGGGCTGGAAGGTACCTATATTTTGGACTTACCAATTTTTCAAAATATAAGATGTATTTGTTTGTCATCTATAGCTTTTTGTGTCATCCCACAGCAGGTCACTGGCTGAGATGGGATGTATCCTTTATTTCCATATAAAAACTGATTCCTCTCTCTCCTGACTGAATTTCATGAGATCTGATGCAAGGTGTGTTAAGTGTAAATTTGTACTACACATCAATTTTGATGAAAAATATTATAGGAGCTTTTTGGATGATAATAAGATTGTTTCATTTTTACTTGCAAATTTATTTATGGATTAAACCATATTTCCTTGTCATGCATTCTTCCACCTCATACCAATTAATTTTTCATTGGTAATATATAATTCTTTTAATATAAATCATTATTTCAGCAATTGATTAGGTAGAAAATATTAAAAATATGTGAGGACATATTTTAGGCTTCAACAGACATCCATTATGCATTCCAGAAGACACCTGAAAATATTTTTAAATGGATAAAAGGACCTGATAAGCTTTTGTCTTGTGGAGTGGGAGCAGGATCACCTGTCAGAGATCTAGGGGAGGGAAATAGTGGGAGAAAGAGGGAGGGAAAATAGGAATGGGAAGATATGAGTGGGCAAGGGGATAATAATAAGGATGTAATGTGAATAAATTATGATAAATTAAAGAAGTAAAAAATATTTATAAAATTTACCTTTTCAACTTAAGAACATATATTCAGAAATTATACTTGCCACATAGTTTTATTACATAGAATAAAATTAAGAAAAATAATGAAGACAAACACACACACACACACACACAGAGGTGGAATGGAAAGTCCAAGAGGTAATTTCATGGAGCTTTTATATTCATATACCTTTTAGGAAACATAATGATACCTTCATTATTGAATTAACCATCGAGCACTTGATTTAGTTCAATGCCCATTTCCTCCATAAATCTTGGGGGATAAGATTAATATACATAACTGTTGAGAACGTCCTATCCATTGGGTAGATCAGGTAGGGGTTCAATGTTTACTATTGTATTGTCCTTAGATGGTGCAATAGTTTGGGCAGACACCCCTATGCCCCGATTCACCCATCATGATGGTCTTCTTGTAGGTTTCTAGGATCCTCTGGGTCCTTCTATTTCCCCATCTCCTATATTTCTCTTACCTAGAGTCTCAGTAGGATGTCCTCACATCTATCTCAATCTCTTGGTTAGTGAAGACTTTTGTGGGACATTCCTTTAGGGCTAGTGCCCAATTATAAGTGAATATATACCATGTGAGTCTTTCTGCTTCTGGGTTAACTCACTCATTATGATCATCTCTAGTCTTTTCCATTTGTCCACAGATTTCAGGAATTCTTTGTTTTTAATTGCTGACTAATATTCAGTTATGTGGAGAGCAGGGACTGACTTTGACCTGAACTCTGGTGTTCCATATTTTACCACCTCCCCTTGGTGAGGAGGCCTGGTGGCATTCAAAGAAAGAATAAGCAGGCTACCAAGATGAGACTGGATAGCTTATGACTATATAGTGGGAAAGGAGGTCCCCCTCGGTCATAGACCTAAGAGAGAAGAATAGGGTGAAAGCGGGAGGGAGGGAGGAATGGGAGGATACAAGTGATGGGATAACAATTGAGTTGTAACCCGATTAATAAAATTTTAAAAATTAATATACAAATGACTCAAAGTCTCAATCTTCTACCAATATGATTCATACTTACTCCCCATCCAGGACCTACTTTGGGATCCATCATGTGTCAATTGATGAACATAATCTTCAGTGTGTTCAAAAGATGAAAAAATTCCCCAACAGATAATTTGACCTGTAGTGTTGTAGTGTTGAGGCACTTATAAAAGTGGAACAAAGAAGAACAAAGCAACAGAAGAAAATCAATTACAGCATAGTATGATGAAACACGTAATAGGAAAATTGTAAATTTTATACCAGCACAAAATGCTCTGTAAATAGATATAAGAAATGGCAACTGCATTTTCAAAGTATAAGGGGCTTCCATCTAAGGAAGTCAGAAAATTTAGAATGTAGACCTGTCTCCCAATATGATAATAATATATGATAGTACAAAGCAATTTATGACTAACATAGAAAAGCATAACTTAGATATAGGAATAAATTGAGGGAAAGATACAAAATGTCCAGACCAAACACTGAGGTATATAGAAAATGAAGCTACAGTTATAGCAAGAGATTGAAATAGAAACTTGAACAACTCACTATGGTTTGGATCGTTGATGCATTCTCAAAATCATTAGAAGGAGTACAAATTTTTTTCATGGTAAACAATATTTATTTGAATGCAAAAGTTCAAGACAAGCAATTTGTAGAGCTTGGAATTTATTCCTTAAAACAAAACAGTAACAGAAATACAACAGGACCATAAGGGATCCATGTAACCAAACCTCGTTTCTCTCACTACCAGCAGTTTGCATATGTCCCTCAAACTTAATCTTCGTTCCTCAATTAAGATTACCTGAACAGAACACCAACAACATCTCAGACACTAAGATCAACAGTCAATAAATGAAACTTAATGAAATTTAAAAGCTTCTGTAAGGCAAAGGATACCATCAAAAGGATGAAACAGTAGCCTACAAAATGGGAAAAGATCTTCACCAAGCCTACATCCAAGAAAGAATTGATATTCAAACTACATAACGAACTAAAAAACTAGTTATCAACAAACCAAATAACCCAGTTGCAAGATGGGGGTACAGTTCTAATTAAAGAATTTTGGGCAGAGGAGTCACTAATGCCCTAGAAGCACTCAAAAATGTTCAACATCCATAACTATCAGGAAATTTCCAATAAAAATAAATATCAAGGACTCAAACAGCTTAAGCTACCAAGGATGTGAGATGAGGGACATACTCCTCCATTGCTGATGGGAATGTAAATATATACAATCAGTTTGGAATTCAATTTGGTGGCTTGTCAGAAATGTGGGAATAGATCTACCTCAAGACACAACTATATTACTCCTGCGAATATACTCAAAGGACGCTCTACCACACCATACGGACACTTACTCATCTTTTTTCATAGCAGGTTTATCTATAATACTCAGAAACTGTTTTTTTAAAAAAGTCCCTTAAACAAAAAATAGATTAAAAAAAAAAGTAGTATATTTGCAGAATGAAGTATTACACAGCCATTAAAAACAATAACGTCATGAAATTTGCAGACAAATAGATATAACTAGAAAAGATTGTCTGTGTGGGGTAACCCAGACCCAGAAAGAAAAACAGGTAATTTATTCTCTGATAAGTGGATATTAGCCATAAAGTACAGTCTAACCATGCTATAATCCACAGACTCAAAAAAGCTAAAGTAACAAGGGGGTACCAACTGTGGATGATTGACCCTTACTGAAAAGAGAAAATAGATTAGAAATTGGCTGGATCACTGATGGAGGGAGGGTCTGGGTGGGGAATAGGATGAGATTGAGAGCAGGAGGGATTACATGAAGGAAGGACAGAGGGAGAGAGTACTGCAAGAGACAACTGGATTGAATGGGGTGGGCATCTCAGGAATGAGCTAGAAACACGTGACAGTGGAAATTACCAGAAATCTATCAGAGTGACCCTAGCTAAGGCTCCTACCAATGGGGTGTATGGAGCATGACCCAGCTATCTCCTGTAACAAGGCAGGACTTCCAATAGAGGTACTGGGGACTCCAACCCAGACACAAAATTTTAGACCCCAGATTTTGAGAAAAGGAGTGGATGGAGAGAAGAGAGATGGAGGGAAAATACTGAGAGGGGAGGAGAAAGGGCGAACTATGGTTGGGATATAATGTAAATAAATTAATGATTTAAAGTAATAAATAAATATTTACAGTTCAACTTTTTAAAATAGCTATTTGAAAAGCCCTAGCGTCAGTCTGCTTCCAATAATGCCAAACCAATCCTAACTACTTCAATATGCATTCCTTTTAAAAATGGGGTGGCATCATTTGTAGAAAGCAACACTTAGCTTCCAGATACATTTTGAAATTAAGTGCAAAAAATACTCACAAACGGAATCCAAGAACACATCAAAAAGGTTACCCACCATGATCAAGTAGGCTTCATCCCAGAGATGCATGATGGTTCAACATATGAAAACCAGTCAATATAATCTACCATATAAGCAAACCAAACCACACCAAAGCGGAAAAGCATGCTGTAAAAGTCTTAGACAAAATTCAACATCCCTTCATGATAAAAGCCTTGGAGAGATTAGGCATAGAAGGAACATACCCAAACATAATAAAACCAATTTATAGCCAATATCAAAATAAATGGAGAGAAACTCAAAGCAATGTTACTAAAATCAGGAGAAAGAAAATGCTGCCCATTCTCTCCGTCTCTATTCAATATAGTACTTGACGTTCTATCTTGAGCAATAAGAAAATTGAAGGAGACACCCAGGAAAGCAGTGCTGGTCCTGATAGGCATTATTCCAATCACAAAGCTGTTATGAAGAACGTTGATAATTGCACCTCAGACTGCCCTTATAACAACTCCTTGGTACCTGGAATTGATGGTTATCTCCTAAATGAAACAGCTGCTATGGGGAAAAACAGAATTGTCAAGAGGTCAAAAATCAAGTCCTTTGTGAAAGTTGATAACTACAGTCACCTCATGCCCACAAGGGACTTTGGACAAAACTGTTGTCAACAAGGATGTCTAAGGAGACCCAGGTCTGAAACACAAGGCCAGGCAGGAGGCCAAGGTCAAGTGTGAGGAACAATACAAGACAGGAAAGAACAAATAATTTTTCCAGAAGCTTCATTTTTAGCTATATTTTTGTTTTCGTTATTAAAAATTGGTTAAAAATAGAAAGAAAGAGCGAGCGTGGTGACACATGACTTTCATCTCAGCACTTGGCAGACAGAGGCAGGTGGATCCCTGTGAGTTTAAGGCCAGCCTGGTCTACAAAGCAAGTCCAGGACAGTCAAGGCTACACAGAGAAACCCTGTCTCAAAACAAAAACAAAACAAACAAATAAAAAACAAAACAAAACAAATGAAAATTAAAAAAAAAAAAAAGGAAAGAAAGAAGTAGCACAAATTCTTTGGTTTTTTTTTTTTCATTAATTTATGTATTCACTTTACCTTCTGATTGCAGCTCCCTTCCTCCTCCCTGTGTCTCCCAGTCACACTTCTCTTCCTCATTCTCTCCCCCCTCCCCCGCCCCGTTCTCCTCAGAGAAGTGGAAGCCCCACAAAGGTACTAACCCAACCTGGCATAACAAATTGCAGCAGGACTAAACATATCCTCTCTCACTGAAGCCAGGCAAGACAATCCAGCTAGTAGAAAGGGGTCCAAAGGCAGGTAACAGAGTCAGAGATAAACCCTGCTCCAGCTGTTAGGAACCCACATGAGTAACAGACTGCATGTTTGATACACACACACACACACACACACACACACGCAAAGGCCTAGGATCAGCCCATGAGTGCTATTTGGTTGGTGGTTCAGTCTCTGTGAACTTTCACAGGCCCCAGTTAATCTGCTCTGTAGGTGTTCTTGTGATAACACTCTCACTTGCTCAATCCTTCCCCCTACTCTTCCACAAGAATCCCCAGTCATCTCAACAGCCCTTAAATTAGCACACATTCTTTTTATAAATATATTTTATTAATTTATTCTTATTACATCTCAATGGTTATCCCATCCCTTGCATCCTCCCATTCCTCCCTCCCTCCCATTTTCCCCTTACTCCCCTCCCCTATGCCTGTGCCTGAGGGGGACCTCTTTCCCCTGTACTTAGCACACATTCTTAATAAAAGTCTCCCAGAAGGGATACATGTAGTATACATATATACAAGCCGGCAAAACACTGATATAAAAATAAATACATAATTTTGATTTAATTGAAATGTTTTCCAAAAATTAAAACAACTTTGAAGCTATTATTGTCATTCTGGCATTTCATTGTATCAAAATAAGAGAATAAAATTGTAAAATGCAGTGATTTGAGATTATACTATTATAAAATAAATGCTAATATTGTCAAGTGGATTTGGAATAATAGAAAAGAGTGTGTTAAATTACCAAGTAGCATTCATTCAGAGGAGACAATTTCCTGTAAAAATAAGACATTAGTTTACAAAATGTCCATAGCAATATAATGATGGATTACATTATCATCTCAGTAGACACAAAAATTATTTGACATTAATTATGCCTAATGTTTACAAATTATATAAAGTATCCAGAATGCAAAAAAAATGAAAAAGAGAGAGAGAGAGAGAGAGAGAGAGAGAGAGAGAGAGAGAGAGAGAGAGAGAGCTTAGAGCTGAGGGAAGAGGGCATGGAGTGACTGAAAATGGCCTATTGTTCCATTTGAGTTAACTTATAAATGCTTACATATCAATGATATCATTAGTTTCATGACAATAAATGAACTGGATAAGTCTAGCTGTCCACTCCTGTTGTTATTGAACCCACATGATGGCAATGTTGCATATCTGCTACATATGTGTAGGGTGTTGAGGTCTGGTCCATGTGAACTCTGGTTGGTGCTTCAGTCTCTGTAAGCTCCCATGGACCCAGATTAAGAACTACAGAGTAAAATCTGGGGGATTATATCAATTGTATTTGTTGACGTCAGCACATATGGTGCCTTTCAGTGATTTAATTCCTTGGCTAGGATCCTGACTCTGTAAATGGAGAAATGGAGCTAAGAAGTTGCATGCATTCATTCCAACTGTCTGCTTATTTTTCTGCGGATGTATAGTTTTGAGTATGTGTGAATAGTAAGTGACTTTAAGCTCTTAATTCCTTGACTTTCCCACAATAACGGCACATATTTTAGACTGTGATCAAATATTCATTCTTCCTTCTTTATGTTATTTTCATCAGATGTTCTCTTTATTGCAATAGGAAAATAAAACTAGAATAAGAGGTAGTCCAGGTCTAGAAAGACAAGCAGTAAATGTTTACTCTCATCTGTGGATTTCAGCTTCTAACTTTTAAATATGCATATACAGCTGTGAGAAAATATGGTCAAAGGTCAGAAAAAATATTCAGGGGATCATGTGACTAGAACAAAACAAAGAGACTTTATGAGAGTGGGGCAGAGTAGAGAATAGAAGAAGGGAAGAATACAGAGAATGAAAAATACTAGTGGGAAAAGGAGGCAGAGAGAAGAAGGATATGCAGCCAAGAACAGAGCCAATGAAAATGAAACATGTCGGATCCAAGATGGCGGCGAGCAGTGTGGACCGCGTTTGGAGGCTCCAGTGAACAATTCAGGGAATTGCACAGATTTCTGAGCCAGGAACACCGAGGTCCGAACATCACGGCAGCAGGAGTGCTCCACGGTTCGGAGGGACCAGGGTGCGGAGGACCTGCGTGCCCCTGCACACGGGAGGAGCGTGGTTTTTCTCTGATCGGAGCGGCAGCGGTAGAGGCGGCAGCACCAGCGGCACCAACAGCGGCGGCTGAGGTTTGCAGCTCATAGCCTTCCGGTGGAGGCGATTGGTGTGGTGGCTGGTGGGAGTTGCTACGGGAGAGGGGACTCGGGGCAGGATTTGGGTCGCGTGGAGCCTTTGGACCCAGATTGGACTCGGCGGACAGTTCGGCCCCAGAGTCCCGGGTATTGGCCCGGCCCAGCAAACAATTCTGCCTGAGGCACTAACTCAGCGTGGCCATAGCTCCCCTGCTGTGGCGCAGGCGTAGTTGAGCACGCTGCTCCACACTAGGCACCACCTCAGCTCAGCGGCAGCTCCCCTGCGGTGACACAGTCTGGGCGGAGCACTTGGTTTCACCACAGGCGCTAACTCAGAGCAGCCGCAGTTCTCCTGCTGTGGCGCAGGCTTGGTGACGTGCTCGGTTCCATCCTAGGCACCACCTCAGCTCAGCGGCAGCTCCCCTGCGGGGACACAGTCTGGGCGGAGCACTTGTCCCACCACTGGCGCTAACTCAGAGCAGCCGCAGTTCTCCTGCTGTGGCGCAGGCTTGGTGACGTGCTCGGTTCCATCCTAGGCACCACCTCAGCTCAGCGGCAGCTCCCCTGCGGGGACACAGTCCGGGCGGAGCACTTGTTCCACCACTGGCGCTAACTCAGAGCAGCCGCAGTTCTCCTGCTGTGGCGCAGGCTTGGTGACGTGCTCGGTTCCATCCTAGACATCACCTCAGCTCAGCGGCAGCTCCCCTGCGGGGACACAGTCCGGGCGGAGCACTTGTTCCAGCACTGGCGCTAACTCAGAGCAGCCACAGTTCTCCTGCTGTGGCGCAGGCTTGGTGACGTGCTCGGTTCCATCCTAGGCACCACCTCAGCTCAGCGGCAGCTCCCCTGCGGGGACACAGTCCGGGCGGAGCACTTGTCCCACCACTGGCGCTAACTCAGAGCAGCCGACAGTTCTCCTGCTGTGGCGCAGGCTTGGTGACGTGCTCGGTTCCATCCTAGGCACCACCTCAGCTCAGCGGCAGCTCCCCTGCGGGGACACAGTCCGGGCGGAGCACTTGTCCCACCACTGGCGCTAACTCAGAGCAGCCGCAGTTCTCCTGCTGTGGCGCAGGCTTGGTGATGTGCTCGGTTCCATCCTAGGCACCACCTCAGCTCAGCGGCAGCTCCCCTGTGGGGACACAGTGCGGGCGGAGCACTTGTTCCACCACTGGCGCTAACTCAGAGCAGCCGCAGTTCTCCTGCTGTGGCACAGGCTGGACAGAGCTCTCGGTTCCACCAGCTCTAAGACTCTGGTTGGACACAGTGTACAGTTTGAATCCAGAATTCCTGGCTGAGATTGGTGGTCAGTTCGGGCCCTGAGTCAATAACTGACCACAGCACGCACTTTGGGCCAAAAGGCCCTAGTGGAGCTTGGTGCGTAGTCCCAGCCCAAAAATTCTGGCTGGGCCCTGTGTGCATTTTGGGCCCAAAATCCCTAGCTGAGCTTGGCAGACGGTTCTGGCCCTGAGAATCTAGCTGAGTTCTGCCCGTGGTTCGGTCCCAGTGCTCCTGGCTGGACTTGGCAGGGAACACAGAAGGCTGTGGATACCTTGGCCTGACCCAACGCTCATTCAGAGACCCAGAACAATTGCAGGATCCACAGCAGAGAGGACTGAGGATCACTGGCTGTGAGAGACCAGAACAACAGGGCTAACCTCCTAACATCCACACCAGTGAAGCTTTGAGCTCGCAGCCTAGGGAAATCGTAAGAAAACAAGTGAATCTATCATCAGACACCCTCCATTCAACTCTGGAAGCTACCCAACAAAAACAAAGACGGCAAGATGTCTAAAGGACAACGAAAAAGCATACGCAAAAAACCCCAAAACAACATGGCGTCTCCAGTTTCCAGCTATCCCAAAGAAAACCACCCAGAGAACTCAAATACAACGGAAATACAAGAAAATGACCTCAAATCCTTAGTAATGAGGATGATAATGGAGGAAACAAATAAAATTCGTAATCAAATGCAGGAAGACGCAGACAAACAGGTGAGAGACATAAAAGAAGCACATAGAGTGGAACTGGAAAAATTGCAGGAAAATGCAAACAACCAGATGAAAGAAATAGCTAAAACGGTTCAAGCTCTGAAGACCTATAAAGAGGCAATGGAAGAAACTCAGGAATATACAAAAAATCAGATGAAAGAAATCAAAAATCAGTTCAAGATCTGAAAATGAAAATGGATTCAATGATAAACACACAGACAGAAGAAAACGAGAACGTGAGACCTCAGAGAAGAAGGCGAGCAACACAGAGGTGAGCTTTTCTAACAGAATCCAAGAGATGGAAGAACGAATCTCAGGGCTAGAAGATACAATCACAGATATTGAATCAACCATTAAAGAAAATGTCAATCTGGAAAACTCCTGACACAAAACATCCAAGAAATTAAGGACACCATGAAAAGAAGAAATTTGCGGATAATAGGCATTGAAGAAAGAGAAGACATCAGACTCCAGGCCCAGAAACTATTCTCAACAAAATCATAGAAGAAAATTTCCCCAATCTAAAGAAAGAGATGCCTATAAACATACAAGAGGCCTACAGAACACCAATAGAATTGACCAGAAAAGAAAAACTGCCCGCCACATAATAATCAAAACACAAAACATGCAGAACAAAGAAAAAATATTAAAAGCTGCAAGGGAAAAGGGCCAAATAACATTTAATGGTAAACCTATCAGAATTACACCTGACTTCTCAGCAGAGACCATAAAAGCCAGAAGGTCCTGGACAGAGATCCTGCAAACCCTAAGAGAACACAGATGCCAGGCCAGACTACTTTACCCAGCAAAATTATCAATAACCATTGATGGAGAAAACAAAATATTCCATGACAAAAACAAATTCAAACAGTACCTATCCACAAACCCAGCTTTACAGAAGGTACTAGAAGGAAAACTCCATCCCAAAGGGTCAAGCTACAACCAAAACTACCCAGGAAATAGATAACTATCCCATGGCAAAAACACAACTACACAAAACGCTCGACTGGAAACAACATCAAAATTATGACTCTTAACAGTCACTGGTCATTAATATCTCTCAACATCAATGGCCTCAATTCTCCAATAAAAAGACACAGACTAACCGAATGGGTACATAAACAAGACCCAACATTCTTCTGCATCCAAGAAACACATCTCACCCATAATGAAAGGCATTACCTCAGGGTAAAAGGTTGGAAAAAAATATTCCAAGCAAATGGTCACAAGAAGCAAGCAGGTGTAGCCATTTTAGTATCGAACAAAATAGACTTTCAACCAAAATTAATCAAAAGGGATGAGGAAGGACACTTCATACTTATCAAAGGTAAAGTCAACCAAGATGACATCACAATTCTGAACATCTATGCTCCCAATACAAGGGCACCCACATATGTAAAAGATCTCCTAAAAAGCTTAAACCACACATCGATCCCCACACAATAATAGTGGGAGACTTCAACACCCCACTCTCACTGAAGGATAAGTCATTGAAACAGAAACTAAGCCGAGAAATAACATCATTAACCAATGCCATGGGTCAAATGGATCTAACAGATATCTATAGAACCTTTCACCCAAACAAGAAAGAATACACCTTCTTCTCTGCACCCCATGGAACCTTCTCCAAAATTGATCACATCGTAGGTCACAAAGCAAGCCTCAACAGATACAAGAGGATTGAATAATACCTTGTATCCTATCAGATCACCATGCTCTTAGGCTGCAATTCAACAACAACAGAAATAACAAAAAGCCTACACGTTTGTGGAAACTAAACAACTCTCTGCTAAATGACACCTGGGTCAGGGAAGAAATAAAGAAAGAAATCAAGGAGTTTCTGAAATTCAATGAAAATGAAGAAACAACATACCCAAATTTGTGGGATACATTGAAAGCAGTGCTAAGAGGAAAATTCATAGCACTAAGTGCCTTTAAAAAGAAATTGGAAACATCGCACATAAGCATCTTAACAACACAACTGGAAGCCCTAGAAAAAAAAGAAGCAGAGAAACACCCAAGAGGAGTAGACGCCTGGAAATTATCAAACTCAGGGCTGAAATTAACAAATTAGAAACTAAGAAAACAGTCCAAAGAATCAACAAAACCAAGAGCTGGTTCTTTGAGAAAATCAACAAGATAGACAGACCATTAGCCAAACTAACTAAAAGGCAGAGAGACAGTATTGAAATCAACAAAATCAGAAATGAAAAGGGAGACATAACAACAGACACTGAAGAAATTCAAAGAATCATAAGATCCTACTTTGAAGGCATATACGCCACAAAATTTGAAAATCTAAGGGAAATGGACGATTTTCTTGATCAAGTTCACTTGCCAAAGTTGAGTGAAGAACAGATAAACAAGTTAAATAGTCCCATTTCCCCGACAGAAATAGAAGCAATCATCGATGGTCTCCAACCAAAAAAAGCCCAGGGCCAGATGGTTTCAGTGCAGAATTCTACCAGACCTTTAAGGGCGAGCTAATACCGATACTCTTCAAGCTACTCCAAAAGATAGAAATGGATGGAAAATTACCAAATTCATTCTATGAGGCCATAGTCTCATTGATACCTAAACCTCACAAAGACTCAACAAAGAAAGAGAATTTCAGACCAATTTCTCTTATGAACATAGATGCAAAAATACTAAATAAAATACTTGCAAAACGAATACAGGAGCACATCAAAGATATCATTCATCATGACCAAGTAGGCTTCATTCCAGGCATGCAGGGATGGTTTAATATACGGAAATCCATCAATGTAATCCATCATATAAACAAACTGAAAATAAAAAACCACATGATTATCTCCTTGGATGCAGAGAAAGCATTTGATAAAATTCAACACCCATTCATGTTTAAAGTTTTAGAGAGATCGGGGATACAAGGCACTTTCCTCAACATAATAAAGGCTATATACAGCAAGCCAATAGCCAAAATCAAAGTCAATGGTGAGATACTCAAGGAAATTCCTCTCAAATCGGGAACAAGGCAAGGCTGCCCACTCTCTCCATATCTCTTCAATATAGTACTCGAAGTTCTAGCCAGAGCAATAAGACAACAAAAGGAGATCAAGGGGATCCAAATGGGAAAGGAGGAAGTCAAATTATCCCTCTTTGCAGATGATATGATAGTGTACATAAGTGACCCTCAAAACTCCACCAGAGAACTCCTAAAGCTGATAAACACCTTCAGCAAATTGGCTGGATACAAAATTAACTCAAAAAGTCTGTAGCCTTCCTATACACAAATGACAAGCTTGCAGAGGAAGAAATTAGGAAAACCACACCCTTCACATTAGCCACAAGCAATATAAAATATCTAGGAGTTACCCTAACTAAGCAAGTAAAGGACTTGTATGAAAAAAATTTCAAAACTCTGAAGAAAGAGATTGAAGATGACCTGAGAAGATGGCGTGATCTTCCTTGCTCATGGATCGGGAGAATTAACATAGTAAAAATGGCCATCCTACCAAAAGCAATCTATAGATTCAATGCAATCCCTATCAAAATAACTACACAATTTTTTAAAGACATTGAAAGTTCAATTCTGAACTTCATATGGAAAAACAAAAAACCCAGAATAGCTAAAACAATCTTGTACAATAAAAGATGCTCCGGAGGAATCTCCATACCTGATCTCAAACTGTACTATAAAGCAATAGTACTTAAAACAGCATGGTACTGGCACAGCAACAGGCTGGTTGATCAGTGGAATCGAATCGAAGACCCAGATATGAATCCACACACATATGGTCACTTGATTTTTGACAAAGAAGCCAAATCCATTCAATGGAAAAAGGATAGCATCTTCAACAAATGGTGCTGGTCTAACTGGAGGTCTATGTGTAAAAAAATGAAACTGGACCCATATTTGTCACCTTGCACAAAACTCAAATCCAAGTGGATTAAAGACCTCAACATAAAACCAGAGACACTAACTCACTTAGAAGAAAAAGTGGGAAAGAGCCTGGAACATATTGGCACAGGAGACAACTTCCTGAACAGAACACCAACGGCCCAGGCCTTAATGTCAACCATTAATAAATGGGACCTCATGAGGCTGAGAAGCTTCTGTAAGGCAGGAGACACTGTCAAGAGAACAAAGCGACAGCCTACAGACTGGGAAAAAATCTTCACCAACCCTACATCTGACAAAGGTCTAATATCCAAAATATATAAAGAACTCAAGAAATTAAACACCACCAAACCGAATAACCCAATTGAGAAATGGGGCTTGGAACTAAACAGAGAATTCTCAACAGAGGAGTATCAAATGGCTGAGAAACACTTAAAGAAATGCTCAACCTCCTTAGTCATCAGGGAAATGCAAATCAAAACAACTCTGAGATTCCATCTTACACCCATCAGAATGGCTAAGATCAAAAACTCAAGCGACACCACATGCTGGCGAGGATGTGGGGAGAGAGGAACACTCCTTCATTGCTGGTGGGAATGCAAACTAGTACAGCCACTTTGGAAATCTATCTGGTGCTATCTCAGAAAAATGGGAATAGGGCTTCCTCAAGACCCAGCTATTCCACTCCTTGGAATATACCCAGAAGATGCTCCAGCACACAACAAGAAAATTTGCTCAACCATGTTCATAGCAGCCTTATTCATAATAGCCAGAACATGGAAACAGCCTAAGTGTCCCTCAGTAGAAGAGTGGATAAAGAAACTGTGGTACATATACACTATGGAATACTACTCAGCTATTAAAAACAAGGAATTCCCGAAATTTGTGGATAAATGGATTGAGCTAGAAATGATCATAATGAGTGAGTTAACCCAGAAGCAGAAAGAATCAAATGGTATATACTCACTTATATCTGCATACTAGCCCAAGGGGCATGTCCCACGAAAGCCTTCACTTACCAGGAAACTGGGACAGAGGGGAAGGCATCCTATTGGGACTCTAAATGAGAGACGCATGGGAGAACAGCAAAATAAAAGGATCCAGAGGGTCCTAGAAATCTACAAGTAGAACAATATGATAGGCAGATTTGGGCCCAGGGGTCCCGCTCAAACTAAGGCACCAGCCAAGGACAATACAGGAGGTAAACTTTAAACCCCTTCCCAGATCTAGCCAATGGTCAGAATATTCTCCACAGTTGAGTGGAGAGTGTGATACGACTTTCTCACATACTCTGGTGCCTCACATTTGACCATGTCCCCTGGAGGGGGAGACCTGGTGGCACTCAGAGGAAGGACAGCAAGTAGCCAAGAAGAGACTTGATACCCTATGAGAATATATAGGGGGACGTAATCCCCCTCAGGAACAGTCATAGGGGAGGGGAATAATGGGAAAATGGGGGGGGAGGAATGGGAGGATACAAGGGATGGGATAAACATTGAGATGTAACAAGAATAAATTAATAAAAAAAAAAAAAAAAAAAAAAAAAAAAGAAAATGAAACATGTCTGCAAACCTTATGTTTTAGCTTTCTATGGCTATGATATAACGCCATGACCAAAAACACCTAGAGAGGAAATAATTATTTCATCTTATATTTCCAAGTAACTGTCCATCATGAATTTATGTTCAACTTCATAAAAGCTTTCTAATTCTTATAAAATACTTAATATTTATATGCACATGGAATATTTTTGTTGTCTCCTAGAGGCCAAGGACTTGAGCAGGGAACTGAAGCAGAGCTGTGGAGGAATGCTGCTTATGACCCTCTTCTTGTGCCTTGCTTAGTCTGCTTTCTTATACAACTCAGGACCAATGGCCTCATGGGTCCCAGATCAAGCTCCAGTCATGAAATATACCACAGACTTGCCTATCAGCCAATACAGTAAATGTTCCCTTTTCCCAGATAGATATAGATTCATGTAAAGTTGACAAAGCCAACTGATCTACCAGGTGCCCAAGCTGGTTACCTAGTAAATTAGCTAAAAATCATCCTCATTATAATATTTTTTTCTGGGAAATGTTACATGGAACATTAGTTATGTACCAATACATTATAAAGGAGGGCTGCAAACAGCAAGTAATATAGAATTGGTATTAGAAGCTATCTGAGAAAAAGAAAATGGCAGAAAAATCATAATAAGGTCTGATAATGGGAGACATCTATATTACAGTCAGAATTGTGCAATCTACTTCAGCGTTTATACCAAGTATAATGGAGACCTAATAAAGCACTTAGTTATTACCTACTAGAAGAGACTAAGACCTCACAAGAGATTGTTGTGTTAATTTTTAATTATTGTGTATTCCAGCTCTAATGATATTGATTTTATATTTTATAGGATTCAGGAGTCAATTTTATTATTATTTTTTTACAGGACAAATAATTTCTTCACACCATGGATTACATCCCTTGAGTAGCTGAAAACTTTATATAATTAAAACTTAATCTGTCCTATTGCATTACATCCATTACTTTTTTATAGTTCAGTAAAATAATGATATATCAAAATATTGTATGAATAATTTTAAATCCCACTGTTTACCTTTAATCTATCGTACTAATTCTAAAGGACAAAAATCACAATCACACATAAAAAAAATCAACATCCTTTCCTAAGTTTTCATGTAATGCAAAACATATTTGTTTTATGTATAAATAGTCGTCAGTGATAACTCTATAGCTAAACAAATGTGAATTAGTCAGTAAAATTTAACTTGGATGTAATTAGGTTTGAAGTAATAAAATCATCTGAGTTTTTTTAAATTAAAAAGATGTGACCATATTATGTGAGGCTCTGTAGTAATTAGGTTTATTTGAGTGCTTAATTTATCTTTAAAAGTATACAATGATCATGCAGGGTAGAAGAAAAACAGGTCTTTTATGTATTGGAAGGATGGAATTAAACTGTCAAGACTAAACCACCTAAAATTTAAAAATATTTTCCTGTTTTGTAAATTCAATGTGTGCTTGTCATCTGTTAATAAATGTTCATGCCAGGCACTTCTGTTTCAGTTTCAGAGACTCAGACAATGCTGTAAATGCATCTGCCAAAAAGAATGCTTTCCTGTGGATGGTAAAGCATGCACATGTCTGTTACTTTACCAGCTTTTTTTTTTTTTTTTTTGTGCATTTTATGGAGCAATTTTACTGTAATGTGATACGTTTTTAATTTAGACTAGACTTTTTTTAAAAAAAATCTGTGTAATTCTTTTGAAACACTTACTACTATTTAGTTTTTAAATTAAATTTACCACCAGATTATTTCTCCTAAAATTCTTAACCTGTCGCCACCTAGCATTTCCCTCCCAATTTTCTGTTTGTTCTCTTTTTTCCTGTAAACAATTATGAGGCTGAGGCCATTCGGCACTACCTGCATGTGCAGAGGTGGACGGACACTTACTGGAGTACAGGTAACCTCTCAGGAATATCATACCAGAATAAAAACCTGACTCTTCCTCCTCCAGTAGCCATCACTTGCCAATAGTTCCTAAGATAGCAGCAGAATTTCAGGAGCCCTCCCACACTAATGCTGACGTTCTTGCTGGTTTGACTCTGTGCAGTTCTTGTGTGTGCAGCCCCATAAACGATGAGCTCCTGTGTACAGGCGCACCATCATGTTTGGCAGCTACTGTTAGGCAAGAGCCCTGTACTCCCTCTTGTTCTTGCACTCTTTCACTCGCCCTCCATAATATTTCCTGAGCTTTGGCACAGAGGATATGATAGAGACGTTCAATTTTCAGTTGAGCACTTCACAGACTGAATTTCCGTTTCTGTATTGCTTAACATCTACAGCAAAAACAAGGATCTCTGATGGGTTTGCAATTGGAAATAGTC
The DNA here is from genome assembly GCF_903995435.1 of Acomys russatus. NCBI lineage: Eukaryota > Metazoa > Chordata > Mammalia > Rodentia > Muridae > Acomys > Acomys russatus. Next base: position 19,554,380 of record NC_067158.1, on the reverse strand, counting down.
CGAGAGAATCTAGGGATATAGGAGAGAGATCTCAACATAGTAAAAGCAGTATATAACAAGGCAATGAGCAGCATAACGCTAAATGGAGAAACACCCAAATCAATTATTCTAATTCTAGAAACAAGCAAAGATGTCTACTCTCTCTATTCCTATTCAATATAGTACCTGAAGTCTTGGATAAAATAATAAGACAAAAGAATTACATATAAATGGGGAATAACTCTTAATAATCTTATTTTCAATGGAAAAATTTATATCTAGGCACTTTTTTTTTTTTGCTTTTTTTATTAATTTATTCTTGTTACATCTCAATGGTTATCCCATCCCTTGTATCCTTCCATTCTTCCCTCCCCCCCCCCATTTTCCCATTATTCCCCTCCCCTATGACTGTTCTTGAGGGGGATTACCTCCCCCTGTATATTCTCATAGGGTATCAAGTCTCTTCTTGGCTACCTGCTGTCCTTCCTCTGAGTGCCACCAGGTCTCCCCCTCCAGGGGACATGGTCAAATGTGAGGCACCAGAATACGTGAGAAAGTCATATCCCACTCTCCACTCAACTGTGGAGAATGCTGCTGATATTTTTAAATTTTTATTTATTGTAATTTACTCACATTACATCCCAATTGTTATCCCCTCACACTTATCTTACTGTTCCCACTCTCCCTCCCTCTTCCACCCTCTTCCCCTCCCCTAGACATCTGGGGGCGCTCCTCCCCCACAGTCTGACCTCATCCTATCAGGTCTCATCAGGATAGCCTGCTTCCCCTTCCTCTGTGTGCCAGCAAGGCCACCTCACCATGGGATACTGATCAAATCAGGGTGACAAGAATTCCTGTTAGTGTCTGTCCCAGCTCCTCCCTTCCCCTCCCTCTGTGGAGAATGAGCTGTCCATCAGCTACATCTGAACAGGGGGTCTAGGTTCTTGGCTTGCATTGTCCTTGACTGACACATCAGTGTGTGTAGTACCCCTTTGGTCCAGATCCACTGGGCTTCATGGTCTCCTTGTGGAGCTCCTCACCACTCCAGGTCCTGCCTTCCCCCGATCTTCCATACAAGTCTTAGCTTTCCATTTGTAATGGAGCCTTGCCTTCTTGATCATATTTGAAGTAAATTTCACTTGTTGTTTGTTTGTGGAACAACCCTTGGCTGCATGGGTTCTTTCCCCGAGGCCCCACTCCTTTTATGACAATGAAAGTGTGCTGCCCTTTGAACTTCTTACCTGTTTCACCCACACCATGCCTAAAACAATAAATTGTGCAGTGTTCATTTTCTCTTCAGCTTTTACATTCTGTATTTCCTTCTCCAGCATTTTCTCTTTTTCATTGTAGACCTGCATAAGGGAGATTAGTAATAACTGCACGGCAGGATCAATATCAGGCTACCTTAAAGTCTTTACCATCCAAAAACTCAGTCCATTACTTATTAATATAGTATTGAGCATGGTCTTAGGACAGGGCAGAAAACATTTACATATGTTTCAAATATCCCGGGAATAGTTTCTAGCCCAGTTGCTAATACTGTTCTTCCTACAACTTCTTGAGGTAAGCTTCACAGATCATGTACCTGCTCTACTGTCTTCCGAACTCCTACTAGGATGGCATGTTAAGCTCTGCTTAGAGCATGCAACAGTTTTCCAGGTCCGAAGTCCCAGATTTTCTATATTCTTCTAAAATATGCATGGCCAGGCCTGTCACAGTAATAAACCACTTCATGGCACCAAATTCCATATTATCACAGCAATATAAAACACTATGCACATGGAAACTCATAAATAGTGTTTAATTGGGCTTACAGTTCCAGAGGATTATAGTCTATGACAGTTGAGTGAGGGTATGATGTCAGGAACAAGAAAACACTCAGAGAGCAGAGAGCATACGGGGAGTGGCAGGAGTCTCCAGAAACCTCCATTCACACACCTTCTCCAACAAAGCCTCACCTCTAACCACCAACTGGAGATCGAACATTCAAATATATGATATTTGAGGTTAGGTGAGGATTCAACTCACCCCTAAGAAAATACGGCCTTCAAATCAACTGAATCTACCCACATATGTACTCACAGAGATGGAGGCAGCATAAGCAGGACCTACACAGCTCTCAACCTTATGCCGTTCTAGAGTGACTTGCCCACATCCGTAACAAAGACCATCGCCACCTGATAACTACTTGCAAGTGAAATTTTGGTTTTCCCCAAGGATTCTCACTGGAGAAATAAACTACCCTTAAGGTTATGTTCGCTGCTGCTCAGGACTAGATGTTCCACAGAAAACAAACTGAACAACATCAATGAAAAGTTGTTGCTTCATAATGTCATGTCGTGGCTCTTCCTTTCTTTCTTTCTTTCTTTTTTTTTTATATAAATATTTTTCTTTCTTTTCACAGTTCAGATCCTTTGCATACATATGGTTTCAGTTAAGTGTTTTGACAGGACTCCTGAGTTTGGGAACAAGTGGGACTCTCCATCTATGTCTGCTTCTTGTGCCTTTCTTGGTTTTTTTTTTTTTTAACTTCCATTAGTTTGTTTATTCCTACTCTAATATGTTAGTTTTGTTTTATCTGATCATATGTTTGCCATTATTCCTTAAAAGCTTGGTTGTTTTCTAATGAGAGATATAAAGGAGATAAATCTTCATGGCAAGTGAGTTAGGATAGAATGTAGGGGAGTGGAAATCATAATCAGGACACATTGTGTGTAGGACAAATCTATTTCAAAAAAAGGAAATATGCATTTTACCAATTGTAAACTACACATCTTCACACATGTTGAAGAAAAACTTTATAATACTGCCAAAACTAAAAATGAAAGTGTTTTCATCTCAAAGAATTGCAAAATATTCTTAATTTCCTGGAGGGTCAAAGAAGAAATACTCCCTGTATACACAGGTAATCAATTTTAGTTCTTCTCAAGTCTCTGATGGAGTTGAAGACCAGATAGTATAGTTTTACAATTAAGCTTAGTTGTTTAGGGGTTAAGATGTTTTTAGGTCCAGATAGATATTTTAAGTTGATAATGATGGATTATGATAAACAGTAATTTCATTCAGAATTTTAGATGCATCAAGACAGGAAAGATGTTTTCTTCAAGGCTACCAAATACAAATAACCAAAACACTAAAAATGTAGCATTTATATAGTTCCTGGTTGCTTCATTGTTCTTCTTGTTGTAGATAGTTTATTGTATAAATGAGTAATAATATAGATGTATATTTAAAAATTAAAATATATTTAATACAAAAGAAATAAGATAACATTTAAAAGTAGATAGAAATTTTGCTAATATTAATGATTATAGAAATAAAAGTTCTACACAGACCCAATAGAAGCTGCTAAAGTTTTATTCAGAAGAAGCCACTTTGCCTTCTTTCATACATTATAAAAATAAAAATGAAACCAGTTTAAGACAATAATGTAGAATGTGAATGAAACATAAAGAAGAAAAATTTAAGCTTGAAGATATTACAGATAGCAAAACTTAATTTTAAGATATAATACATTTGAAAAAGAGAATCATATTATGATCAGAGAATCAGTTGGAATAAAATACAAATTTATAGCTAGTTAAATTGAAAATATATCCTGGGATGCAAAACGTGTAACATTAATATATAGAAAAATTTCCTAAAATATTTTTAATAATAATTATAAATATACTATTAATGTTTTATGATTTTAAAGGAAGTCAATTGGATTGGGGATATAGAATTCACAGTGTACAAGTTGTTCTTTCCAGACAGTTCCTTTGCTCAACTCCAGCACACACTATGGTTAACAATCCTAGGTAACTCCATTTTCAAAAAATCTGATGCCATTTTCCGGACCAACCATTTCTTGTGTGCACCAACCACGCGCATAGTACACAAAATATACATGAAGGCAAAATATTCTCACATGTATAATAATAAAATAAATATAAATATAAAATTATTACAAACAACTCATAATCTTCCCAACTATATTTAAAGAACCAAGTACATGTATAGCAGTAAATTCAAAATATTCCTAATACAGAGGTATATTACTGTAGATCAATCTTAGTAAGTATGAAAATGTGAAAATCTTAAGAAAATATAATTTGACAAGTGAATAGGTGGTTAAAGTCATAATTCTGCTGGATTTAAAGAAAACTATGCTGATAATAGAGATATAACAGATGTCTAATGAGATTTTCAATCATGATGAAACATATTAAATCTATGAAAACTGATATTTTCATGATGTTCTAGATGTGTTAATCAATTGTGTTGGCCAAGAAAAATATTATGAATCGTAAAACTAAAAATGTTGTTTGAACTAGGTACTACTATGGATAAATTAGCAACTTTTTTAGGGTAGGATTTAAGCCAGAATATAATTTCGTGAATTCAGTAAAACATTAATAGTCAATATTCATTAGAAATTAACTCCTAAATGAATAATAAATTATTAAAGAAGACAATAACAACTAGAAACAATGAAAACACATAATGACATAAAAATCTTAAGTGAGTAAAGATAAAATCATAAAAGAAAAATTATAGAATATAATTATTAAAAATAAGGTAAAAACATAAAAATGACCCCACATCAAATTAGAGCTGGACAATAAGCAATTGAAAGACTTGAAGACTTTACTTATATTACTCAAGGAGAGCAAAAGTATGTTGATGACTCATGGAGGAAATTTAAATGATAAACTCTGGTGTTTCCAGTTACTTTAATTGGCTTAATTAGAACTTCATCAGGAAAAAATGTGTTAGAAAGGGAAGTAAAGTAATAAACTCAATATTAGTAATTATTGAACCATTGCAAGTAATTTAATTTTAAGTGTCTAAATAAAAAATAGAAAAATTCAAGTACAGCTATGCATATTCATAAAGCTATAGGATAGAAGCACATAGACTGAACTAAGCCTTCTGGAAATCATATGTTACTAGATGGTCTGTAGAACGTAAAATTAAAGGCTGTCATCATAGCTGCTGAAGGACGAATGCAGGCTAATTATAAATAGTGACAATCAGAATGCAGAGAACACCAATAATAAAAAGAGAGGTCACTTTACAAGACAGATTTATTTGGAAATTCCATACTCAACCTAATTGTCATTCTATAAATATATTGCAGTAGCTTGGTCATTTCTCTAGCTTTTCCAGTTTTATAAAATCTGTTTTTAAAGTTATCCTCCACAATGATTTACTTCACTTGAATGTCTACTAACCTTCCTTCATATCCTACTTTTATAATTTGTGTGCTCCTCTACTTTTTATTTAGACTAATTTGGTGATGGTTTGGTGATTCTTATTTATTAAAAACAAACAAACAAACAAACAAACAGTAGCAACAACAAACCCAGTCCCTTGAGCCTTTCTCTGCAGTGTTCTTTTAGTTTCCATTGTTGCTCTTAACAAAATCTTGGCCATTCTGTTTTACCAGTAATGACTTGGGAGGCAGATGGTGGAGTGAAAGCCAGCTACATCAGAGAGGCTGAGACAGCACACAGCTGATTATTATCCTCAGATCACGCCCCCTGCAAAGCAAGCCTCCTTCCATCTGCCCTCTCAAAAACCCTCAAACTAAATGTCCCTTCCTTCTACTTCCTGTGTCTCCTGATCCATCCAGTCTCCTGATTTCCTTTTACTCTCTATGATTTTTTTTTCCTATGTTTACTCTTTGTCAGCTGGTTGCTTGCTCTACCTCTTGACCTGTAGCTAATTTTATTTAATTCTATTTACAATATTCAAATAGAAAGCTCTTGGATTAAAGATGTGATCTGGGCATGAGCCACAGCGCAACTAGAAACAGATTTTTCCAGTGAACAACACAATCTTGGAGTTCACAGTGTGATCAAATATCCTGCAACATTCCATGCCATCATTATTTACCTAAATGTTCATTTCTATTTCTTGGTATATTCTTATTTTCATGTAGGATTTTTCCTTGTTTTGCTAAGACTGTACGGTATTATCAAATTACCTATTCGAGGACTTTATGACTTCCCAAAATAAGAGACTGCAGCTATATATTTTCCTTTAAAATTGTAATCATGCATCCTGGTAAGTTGTGCTGTCATTTTCATTCAATTCTTAGAATACTCTTTTAATTGACATACTGAAAAAGAAAGCCCACTGTATTCAGAAAGAACTTCCATGACACAATGTATTTCATTGGCACATGTCACCAAGTTACCAACTTTAGACTCTGAACACTGCATGTATTCATGCCCCAGGTGCCTATGGATCTGTAATTCAAATATTAGGCTATAGACTGTGGTACTTTGAATGAGAAAAGTCACATATAGTACTAGGCATTTGAGAACTTAGTTCCCAGTTTGCAGTCTCTTTTGGTGACTTTTAGTTAGTGCAGCCTTCCTGGGAGATGCTGCCTACTGGGCATGTGCTTTGATATGAAAAGGCTCCTACCACTTCCAGTCCATTCTATTTGATTTGTTTTTGTGTTTGAGTATAGGATGTGTCACCTTCTTGGTTCTGCTGCCCTGAATGGCACTTGCTACCATGCTTCTGCCCAGGCATGAGGGGACATTGGTCTGTAATCCTTCATTAATCATATGTACAAATAAATATCTTTTGTCGGTTGCTTTAGGGCATTGATTTTTATCACAGGAACAGAAAAGTAACCTATTCATGCACTGTTTAAAAATAGAGACAAACTGCACCCTCTTATCATCCTGACTTTTGGATTACTAACAAAAGATCTTATGTTATTTTAATATATTTGCCTTTTCACATGAGTTGATACATATTTTTCTTCAGCTTTTAGTACAACTCACTTGCTTTGTATTTTTGAGATCTCGGCTTTAATTTGTCATGGACAAATTCTTCTCCCATCAAATCTATTTTGGATTCTAAATGCCTTTTGTGCTTGGAAATGTGTTATTTTCTCGGTAGTGAAAATGTTTCCTGCTACAGTTTCACTGAATAGATTCTCTATGCCTCTGGTGTTTGTCTCTCCCTTTTTTACCCCATAAATTCACAGATTTGATCTCTCGATCTCTTCGTCCTTTTCTGGCATCGTTGGACACTGCTCTCATGCTTGTTTGTTTTCCTCTTCATTAAAATCTGGATGCTTCGTTTCACTAAACATATTCTTTATTCCTAATATTATTATTTCTGCTAGTCATGTACACAGTTTAATTTTTTTTTTTACTTCATTCATTGATATGTTCATTTCCAAAATATCTGGCAGTACCTTTTTATTTCTATTTTTCAAAGTTTCATTTTTTTTTCCACAGTCGCTTCAGGCTTTTACTCTGCATTTCATTTATGATCCTGTTTCATATTCTCACAGGGTCAGCAATGACAACAGTCACCTCTGGACATCACCCATATCCGAAGAGGCCAAATATCCAGGCTGAGATTAAAGGTAAAGCATGGACATGCTCGTAAAGCAAAGCAGAATTGTTCAATTTATCCTTCGTCTCATTCTTCTTAGACCAATGTCTGACGTAAAGGCCGATTGCTATAGAACAGAAACACATTAGACTTACCTGACAGGCTGAACAAGGTCGCCTCAGTAACTAATGGTAAACACATGAAAATCCCTTCATGATCCTTTAATATATATATTTGTACATAGTATACAAAAATACTTTTCATGCATTGGTTGGTTTCGAATTTCAGGAAGAAGGAGGAGCAGTGGAAGGGCGGGGTGCAATGCGGAAGGAAGCACACTGAAGTCTTCTTAGGCTTGTCGGCCCCCTGATGAAGGAGACGATACAAAACTCTGATCTGAAGTGAAACTCAGAGGCTGTGGATCTGCTATTGGATGAGGACAGAGTCTGTGAGTGCGTGCGTGCGTGCGTGCGTGCGTGCGTGCGTGCGTGCGTGTGTGTGGGACACAAGGCTCGGGGGCCCCCTGAAGTAGGGTGGCATAGAATTTCGGGAGTGGAGAGATGGACTAAGGTTGGCAAGCCTCTAGTGCCAAAACTTGTTGCTGTGGCGACAGTGTAGGAACAGACTGCACATATATTTGCACACGTTTAAGTGTCACAATTCATAAACATGTAAAAGCAAATGCCCCTTTTCCTTCATGAGGAACCGCAGAAACAAGTTTGAGCAGGAGGTCAGGCTGTGCTAGGTCACAATGAGGCCTACAAGCTGGACCAATGTCCCTGTTAGAAGGCCTCCCGAACCTCTTGGAAGGCCCGAAGAATTGTCTGGCATTACATTATACTAGCGTGATGTAACTAACCTAGAGAGAACTTTATTTATATTAGTAAATATATATAGGCTATATATAAATACTCTGATCCTTTAGGTACTTACACATCCATGGATTTTTGTCATCCTAAAGAGTCCTAAAAATAATTTCCTATGGGTTCCCGGGAATGATATTTTTCTTATTACCAGTGCTGTTCTTGTGTCTTTCAATACTTCTGGTTTTTCCTTATTAAAGTGGAATAATTTGAAAGATTAAGGACAGGAGAGACATCCCTGAGTCTTCCCTTGCTTTCTCTCTAAGTAAGACCAATAATAACTTATAACCAACTCCAAATGAAAATAAACATCTATCACTCAAGAAAGCAACCAAAAACATACCCAACCCCCCTTAAGGGAAATGCAGTGTCATTCTCTTAAGGTTTCTTCTAGCTGATTTGGAACAAATAATACCTTTGGAGGGGCCCAAATAAAATTGGAAAAATGGTTAAGATAAGATAGATATTGATTTACGTTCAGAATTTTAAATTCACCAAATTAGGAGTGATCATTTTTCAAGGCTGTCAAATATAAATAGCCAAAACACTATGAATGTTTTATATATATATATATGTATGTATATATATATATATATATATATATATATATATATATATATATATGTATGTATGTATAAATTCCTCATTTTTCCATGGTTCTTCTCACTATAGGTACTTTATTATAAATATGTGTAGTAATATAAATGGATATGTAAGAAAATACTTAATATTTTTTTTAAAAAACTGGTATAATTTGCATTGTGTTCATAAAATCAGCAGAACTGGGCATGATTTTAAATATCTAGTGAAGATGTTAATCATTTTCTTTGTTAAAAGAATGACTGCAGGCAAAATTGATCCTTTTAAAAAGAAGGGGACTCAAAACTGTGTCTTGCTAAGCCAATCTCCACTGACTAGCGGGTCTGAGGCAGCTGGGATTCTGAGTGGGCCATGTGCAACAACAAAAAATCCTGCTGGAGTCAGTTTCTCTGAAATGTTTATAACACATCCATGAGCTGTAAAGGAGAGATGAAGCCCTCCTCAGCACAAATTTTGTATAAATAATGGTTACTAAATATTTTACATAAAATTATATTAAGGGTATGCTGATTTCTTTGTGGATAATTAACTTATATCAGTCAACACACAAAAGAAAAGGAATTTTCTTGAATCATTCCATCTAAAGATGAAGTCGGAGGTAACGTAAGACTCCAGTCCAAATGTACTTAAAGCTAGTCTTCTTTTGAGGACCTCCCAGACCTCCTTGTGTTATCCATGGGAAAAAGAACTCCGTGCTCTGCCATCTGACTTCCTTTGCTATGAGATTTGTAACCTGGAATGTATGCAGGTTGCCTGGTACTTGCTCTGGCTTGATGACAAGCATGTAGCACAAGGTAATGGGGTCTGGTACAAAGGATTAAGTGGTGCCTGGAAAAGACACGAAATGCTTGGCCAAGAATGCAGAACTCATGTGTGCTTTGGCTACCAGCAGTTATGGTCCGTCTGGAGCAAAGCTGTCTATCAGCTTGTTATTCTTAGACATCTACTTGGCCTTTATACAGAAGTGTCTTTTTTATATTTTACTTATGTTGTATAGAAGTGGTGGCTATTTTTATAACCAGGCTCACAGAAAACACACTTTTTGGGTTTTTGTTTGTTTGTTTGTTTGTTTGTTTTTGTTTTAAAGGAAATATCTGGAAAATATATTCTATAAAATTTCAAAGTGAATATGAAGGTTGATAAGGATTTATTAGTAAAAGAAACAATATCATGTTTAGATAAAAGAAAGCTAGGTAAAATAGGAGATAGCAATAGTGGGTTCAGGGAACAGACCTTAGTGTAAATGATTATGTACAGACAAAAGGAAATTTCACAAATGTATGTGTAGTTTATCTTTTTTTTTTTTTTTTTTTAGTGTGGTTTGCCAAAAGCTCGTTGCATGCTGTGATTTTTGCCAGGGAAGCACACTATTCTGAAAAATCTGTGATCAGCTTAAGCCCATGTGTGTAAAAAAATGAAAGAGATTTCTAAGGTACTTGCAGATTCAAATGCACTATCGTTAAGTCTTCCCTTAGAACCTCAGTGCATGACTTTGTGCATAGCTTAATGCATGCATGTTTGTGATTCTTCCCCACACCAAACCCCTGCATTTGTGGCCTAGAAAAATACCCTCCGAGGAAAGTCTGTTGAGTGATCAGTCAGGGAGTCTATACTCTAAGTTTATCCTGTGATGTTGAAACTGTCCTTATACACCCTGCCTAACTCACAGATTCATAGGAGACAATGTGCTCTTCCCTGCTTCTCGGGGATCTAAGCAGATCCTAGAGACGCACCTAATTTTCCTCCTACCTGTGGACCATCTGTGTTCCACAACTTCCATCCCATAATTCATTCCTTACCATCAGCTCTCAATACCTAGAAACACTTTCTACCAAGGACCAAAATGCTCAGAAACTTTCCATCCAAGGTAACCCAAAGATCCAACTCAAAGAACCAGAGACTACAACAGAAAACAAATAAAAAGGCACTTATCAAACAAAGATAAGACAAAATATCAGCATCTAAAATAAAAAATGAACCAAAATTCAGATCTTTAGACACCAATATAAAAACACTATAACACAAGACAATATGTTTGAATTAGAGACCAGAAACCATTAAAAAAAAAAAAAAGGACTTCAAAATTGCTATTGTTAATATGTTCAAGAACTTTAAAAATTACATGAATAAATTCATTAATAAAACCTATTAAAATAGTTGGGGTGAAATGAAGAAAACAAGACATGAAAGGGGAAATATAATCAATAAAAAAATAAAACTGGGGCAAAAGAGAAAGGAAATATTTAGGAATTTAAGCAAGAACCTCAGAGGCAAAAGTCACCAAAAGAATACAATAGATGGAAAAGAGAATAACAGGCATTCAAGAAAAAAATAGAAAAAATAGATACCCGAGTCAATGAAAATGTTAAGTTCTAAAAATGAAAAACTAGGGAAAAATCCATGAAATCAGAGACATTATGAAAAGGACCAAATATAAAGAATAAAAGGAATAGTGGAAAGAGAAGACGCACAGGTAGAAAGCCGAAATTTGTGGATAAATGGATTGAGCTAGAAATGATCATAATGAGTGAGTTAACCCAGAAGCAGAAAGAATCAAATGGTATATACTCACTTATATCTGCATACTAGCCCAAGGGGCATGTCCCACGAAAGCCTTCACTTACCAGGAAACTGGGACAGAGGGGAAGGCATCCTATTGGGACTCTAAATGAGAGACGCATGGGAGAACAGCAAAATAAAAGGATACAGATGGTCCTAGAAATCTACAAGTAGAACAATATGATAGGCAGATTTGGACCCAGGGGTCCCGCTCAAACTAAGGCACCAGCCAAGGACAATACAGGAGGTAAACTTTAAACCCCTTCCCAGATCTAGCCAATGGTCAGAACATTCTCCACAGTTGAGTGGAGAGTGTGATATGACTTTCTCACGTACTCTGGTGCCTCACATTTGACCATGTCCCCTGGAGGGGGAGACCTGGTGGCACTCAGAGGAAGGACAGCAAGTAGCCAAGAAGAGACTTGATACCCTATGAGAATATACAGGGGGACGTAATCCCCCTCAGGAACAGTCATAGGGGAGGGGAATAATGGGAAAATAGGGGGGGGAGGAATGGGAGGATACAAGGGATGGGATAAACATTGAGATGTAACAAGACTAAATTAATTAAAAAAATTAAAAAAAAATAAAATAAAATAAAAAGAAAGTACAGAAAGAATTCTTAACAAAACCATAAAAGATAATTTTTCTTATGTAAAGAATGAGATGTTAATTGAATTACAGGAAGCATACAATACACCAAATAGACTGGACCAGAAAAGAAAGCCTCTAGAAAAGAAAGAACAAAGAAACATTAAAAGCTACAAAGGAAAGTGAAACAAAATATAAAATATAAAATTAGAGCTATTAGCACAACATCTGGCTTTTCAATGGAGAATCTAACATCTAGAAGAGCCTGGACAGATGATCTTTAAATTCTTTTTCTTTTTTTAATTTTTAACATACACATTTATATTATTGCTCATATGTTCAATAAACTATCTACAGCAAGAAGGACCATGAAATAATCAGGAATTATATAAATGGTACATTCATATTGTTTTGGATATTCATATTTGGAAACCTTGAATAGAACATCTTTCCAATCTTGGTAAGTCTAAAATTCTGAATATAAATAAATATATATCATATCTCATATTTATCAACTTAAAACATCTATCTAGACCTAAGAACATCTTAACCCCTGGACAAATAAGCTTAATTGTAAAACTAAGCTATCTGGTCTTCAACCTCATCAGAGGCTTGAGAAGGAATAAAATTAATTACCTGAGTAAACATAATGCACAAGTTAGCAGCATCCAAACTGAGAAAATGACAGAGACAGTCATCCAAAACTCTCTATAATATTGGAGCATCATCTGCAGCCTCCTGGCCCAATATATCTGACAGACATATTTGTGAGGCAAGAACTATTGAGGACTTGTTTACCCTGTCTTGGCAGTTTGTCCGTTGACTCTACCTGAATCCAAGCTTGCCCATTATATGCAGAATTCTGTCTGTGGCAGAAACTAGACATTTCACCCAGTGGCTGGTTTGCTACTTTTCTCTGTAAATAGATTCATCGATGCTCATCATCTTCTTTTAGGTAAGGCTGCATGTTGCCAGGAGTTAAACTGTCTTATTGTCAAATAATATTTAAATAATAAAAATATCTTTAAATGCCATAATCTGTATGTCTCTGAGGTTTATGAAGATCTTATCTAACTATTTTACATTGCTATAGAATTCAAATTTAAGATTTTTCTTCACATATTCTAATATGAAGTATTGTACCCATACAATTCAATTATCATACAAAGTTTATTTCCAATACGTTGAAAGTGCTATTGTGGGCTGCTTCAGATAATTAAATAATACAAGTTAATTGTTAATGGCTCAAGTCATGGTCTTGTCAATCATTAGTCTATTTTTATCATAAGTATATACATCCTAGGTTTAACAGATAGATATGATCCTGTAGAGAGATAAGGTTCTTCAAACTCTTGGAAACTACTGTTGCCAGCCCAGACTACTAGACTAACTGAAACTATCAATCATAACTAATAGAGAAAGAAATGTATTCTATAATACAACAAAATTTAACCAGTATATATCTATACATGCGGCTAACGAGAATGTGCTCTAGGAAGAACCAAGGTACAAATAACTCAGACCAGCAAATCAAAATGGCATGGGAACACCACCACCACCACAGCAATCAACATATAAGGCTAATTGATCGTTTTAAGCATCACTGGTCTTATTCCCCCCAAAAAGGTACAGACTAACAAACTAATATGAGATCTCAGGATTCCCTTGTCTTTGGTGCTTAGATGTTAAGACTTGCATTGTCATCTTAGTGGATTTGTTGTTGTTGTTGTTGTTAAGTATGTAGTGTCATTCTAATGCCTAGCTTTTCTAATTATTTTTAGTTTAAACTCTATTGTATTAGATATTAAAATGAATATACCAGCTTCCTTATTTGGTCCATTTGTGAGGAATATCTCTTTCTTTCCTTCTACGCTGAGATGATGTCTATCCTTGATGTTAAGGTATGTTTCTTAGGTTCAGAAGGATGAATCCTATTTGGGAATCCATTTTGTTAGTCTGGTAAAAAAAAAAAAAAAAAAAAAAAACCTACACTAAACCCCTCTGGACCTCGGTGTTTCTGTTTGTTTGTTTGCTTGTTGTTTTTGTTGTTGTTGTTTTTGTGGACTTGTAATTACTGCTCCTATTTCACTAGTGGTTATAGACCTATTTAAATTGTTTATATGATCTTGATTTAACTTAGGTGGTATACATTGAGAAAGTCATTCATTTTTTCTTGTATTTTGCAATTTGGTGGAGTTAAAGTTTTCAAAGTATATCATTATAATTTTCTGGATTTCCTTTGAAACAGTTATATCTCCATTTCATGACTAATTTTGCTGATTTGGATATTTTCTCTCAAGTTTTTAGATAATTTAGCTGAGAGCTTGTTTGTAATATTGATTTTCTCAAAGAGCCAACTGTGTTTCATTTATTCTTTGTATATTTTATTATTGTGGTTCCTATTTTATTGATTTCAGCCCAAATTTTGATTATTTCTTGTCATGTACTTCTTTTGAGTGCTATTTCTCCCTTTTGTTTTAGAGCTTTCAGGTGTACACACACACACACACACACACACACACACACACACACACCAACAAAAAAACAAAAATGAAAAATAAAAACTAACCAAACAACAAACCCAGGCCAGAGGGTTTTTAATGCAGTTTTTATCAAACTTTCAAGGAAGTATTAACCCTAATGCTTTTTAATTATTACACAAAATAGAAACAGATGGAATATATCTCAAGTATTGTTATAAAGCCACAGTTACTCTGGTACCTAAACTGCATAAAGACTCAATTTACATAGACAATCACAGAGCAATTTTCCTTATAAACACATATGCAAAAAATCTTTTCAATTAATAATTTATTTATTTATTCAATTTAGATCCTGCATGTAGCCACCTCCGTCTTCTCCTCTGTCTCTCTCCCTCTCCAATCCCCTATTCCTCGGAAAAGAGGAGTCCCCCTACACTCACCCCAGCTCATCAAGTCCCATCAGGACTAAGCTCATCTTCATCCCCTGTGGCCTGGCAATGCAGTCCCGTAAGAGGTAAGTGATCAAAAAGCAGGCAACAGAGTCCATGTCAGAGACAACTCCTACTCCCTTTATTAGACGACCCATATGAAACCTGAGCTGCCCATCAGCTACATGTATATAGTGTACTTAGGCCCAGTCCATGCATTGTCATTGGTTGGTGCTTGGGTCTCCACAAGTCCCCCTGTGCCCAAGTTAGTTGGCTCCGTTTGTCTTCTTGTGGAGCTCTTGTCACCTCTAGGTCTTTTTATCCTTCCCCTCGTTTTTCCACAAAACTCCCTATGCATTGCCCAATGTTTGGCTGTGAGCTTCAACATATACTTCTAACCACTGCTGGGTGGAGCCTTGTGTGGACAACTCTGCTAGGATCCTTTCTGTGAGCATAGAAGAGTATCATTGATAGTGTCAGAGGTTGGCCTTGTTCCATGGAGGGTGGGTCTCTGGTTGGGCGAGGCATTGGTTGAATGTTCTATTTATCTCTCCTCTATTTGCTCTATCATGACCCTGAAGATCTTGTAGGCAGGGTAAATTTATATTGATGTTTAATCTACTACAATGCACAGACCCAAGGAAGATAAATAACAAGGAAGACCCAAGGGAGGATGCTTAAATATCATTCAGAAGGGGAAACAGAATAGACATATGTACTGGTTGCAGAAAGGGAACAAGGTAGGAGAGGAAACCCAGAAAGAAATAAGACTGAGGATCAGACCAGGAGAGAGCATGGGTGGGAGGACAGAGGGCTTCCAATGAAGAGAGAAACAGTGGGTGTAGCCGTGTCTGTGACAAGCTTGAGACCTAAGTCAGGATAGGCTTCTGGGAAGATACAAGGGGGAATGTAGCTGAGATTCCTATTAGCAGGGGCCATCTTAACTGAAGAGGACACCTCTAACTAGAGAAGACTCACAGAATACAAATCCACCCACAAAAATTCTTTAAATGCACAGATGTGTGTGTTTGTTTGTTTCTTTCTTTCTTTCTTCATGTTACAATCAGATCACAGCCCTTTCCTCTTCTGTTACAAGCTCCACCCTCCCATCCTCTTCCCTGTTTCTCCCTCCCATTCTTGTCAGAGAAGGGGAGCCCCCCACAAACACATAATGGCACACCAAGACTAAGCTCATTCTCATATATTTCCAAACTGAATACAGGAATATACGAAAAATACTACCCACCAGCATCAGGTGGACTTCATCGCAGAGATGCAGGGGTTGTTAGAGACCTACAAATATCAGACTATGGAGAAAATTAAACTGGTGCCTACTTAGAGCCTTCACCCCTACTGATTAATGTCGATGGCCCTGGAAAGTACTTTGCGCCACACCAGAAGAGAAAAGTAACTCCAACCACAAACCCTTTGATAAATAAAGATCATATGCCTGCAAGGCGTACCATTGCAGTAATTTCACAAAGCTTGTGAGAATAACCAAGCAATATCTAATTGGATTTAAAGGCTACTCAGTCAATATCCTGAGACAAGTTAGTCCAGGCACCTAAAGGAAACCGAAATACTACTATCCTACTAAATGAATATAGCAACAAAATTACTTCTAATGACAATTTTCCTATATGGATACATCATGCCTTGTTCAGTTATCATCAGAGAAGTTCATCCTGCAGTAAATAGAAACAAATGCAAATACCAATAGCCAAACAGTATGCAGAGAGTTCAAGACCTTGGAGCACTCAGCCTTAAAAGGCATGTCTCCATCAAGTCTTTTCCCTCGGGGTTCAGTGTACTCTGTGTAAGAGGAGACAGGAAGGGTGTAAGAGCAAGGGATATGTAGGATACCGAGTAAACAAGGCCTTTTGAACACAACAGCCATGATGCATAGACGGTCCTACAGAGACTGCGGCAGTGTGCACAAAGACTTCCTGATTCTGTGATTGATGAAGTCCTTATGCTGAAGGAAATGGATACAACGCACATCCCTAACTCATCTCTCTTCAAATGATAACACTCACAAGAGACAAATTTGTTTTCTTCAGCTGGATCTCACTGGGGATGCAAACTACTCTTAAGAAGAGGCCTCATGTAATATGTACTCACTTATAAATGGATATCAGCCAATAAGCACAGTATAGCCATCCTAATATCCACAGACCTACAGAAATCTAAATAAAAAGGGGGGCAAAGGAGGATGCATAAATTACCCTCAAAATGAGAAATAAAATAAACATATATAGTAGGTGGAGGGCAGGAACAGGATGAGGGGTGAAGGGAGGGAAACAGGGGTATGATTACATGTGGAGAAAAGAGGGCATGGAAGAGAGATCTGAAATTGGAGGGGGCATCTGTGGGACAGGAGACGCTCCCAGGAGTCTACTATGGTGGTGAGAGTAGATAAGACTCTTAGCCACAGGGGATATAAAGCCTGTAGTGCGCATCTCTTGTAGCCATGCAAAACTTCCAGTGTAGGAAGGAGGATACCAACCCACACATAAAACCTTCCATGTAGCCAATCAATGCCTGGCCCAACTTCAGTTATGTGCCACCAGAGAGAGCCCATCACTGACACTATTACTAATATTCTGCTATTCTTGTAGACAGGAGGCTAGCAGAAATATCATCTGAGTGGCTTCATGCAACAGCTGATAAAAACAGATGCAGAGATCCAAGGTCAAACATCAGGCAGAGCTCAGGAAATCCTGTGGAAGAGGAGGAGGAAGGATTGAAAAAGCCAAAGAGGTCAAGGACACCACAAGAAAAACCCACAAAATTAAAAAAACCTGGATATATAGGGCCTCACTGAGAATGAACCACCCACCGGAGAGCATCATGGGACTATTCTAGGTCCCCCATACATATGTGCAAGATGCACAGCTTAGTCCTCATGTGGGACTTACAGCAGCAGGAGCACAGGCTGCCTCTAACTCTGTGGTCAGCCTGTGGATCCCTTTCACCTAATTGGACAGCCTTGTCTAGCCTCAAATAGAAGAGATGCACCCAGTCTTACTCTATATGCCAAGGCAGGTTGAGACCCATGGGAAATCTCCTCTTCTCTGAAAAGAGAAGGAGGGCCACAACAGGATGGGAGATGAGGTGAGAGGGAGGGACTGGGAGGAGAGGAGGGAGGGGAAGTTTTGATTTGGATGTCAAATAAATAAATAAGGAATGGGGAAAAAAAAAAAAAAAGAATAGGCCTCATGACCAACACAAGAAGAACTCAGTGGAATCTTTGAGGTTCTTTGACCTATATTTAACCAGAGCATTTACATTTATTCATTATTTATTCATTTTATTTATTTACTGGTATTTGCCTTACAATTCCTTTGTGTATACAATATGGTTTATTGTCTTGTGTTTTTATAAGGTTCCTGTGTGTGAATGTGTATGTGTCTCTTAGTAGGTATTTCTTGTTCTTTTTCTTTGGCTCTTTTTCTTTTGATTTTTTTTGTCTTATTCTGATTTGTTTGTGTTCTATCATATTTTATTTCATTATCATTCTCTACATCCCTGTTTGTTTTCTACTGAGAGTCAGAACGGGGCTTAGATTTTGATGGGAAGGAAGTGTGGTAGATCTCAAAGAAGTTTGGGGAAAGAAAATCATAGTCAGAATATATTCGTGGAAAATCTATTTTCAATAAAGAAAAGAATAGAAAAAAGAAATATTTAAAAATTTAACAATTCCCTAATTTGCCAGGTAGGACAGATCTGTAGTTGTTAAAAAAAAAAAAAAAAAAAAAAAAAAAAAAAAAAACTCACCCGGATGAAGTCGATGAAGATACTTTATTGCAGTGATAGTCAGGCATATGTTTTCCACTCATTAGCCATTAATGAACTTTGTAATTATAGGTAAGCACATAAATATTTTCTACTCTTAACTGTACTCATTTTTAGGGAAAGTACTTGGGAGGAAGTAGAGTGAAAATATCAAATCCTATTATTAAATCCATTGTCAAATAAGTTTTGTTGTTTACTTAAAGATTAGGCACTCACACATCTTGATATTCTAGCTATACTTATTTTCTTTTCTTCTATTTCTTTCCTAAAATTACAAGATATATTATATCAGGGAAGTACCAGCTATACACATAAAATATAAACATTAAGTCAGTAGTTTCTGTGCTCATAAGCTTTTGATTTGTTTAAAGATAGTCTAGTTTTTAATAATTTAAATAGAAGTATCATTAATTACCTTCTCTATTGGAATTTATTTCTCTTTGTTAATTTGTCAGAAGGTATAATTATATTATTTTCATATATATATAAAATATATGACATATATAGTATGTCATATTTTATATGATATATTTCATATGTCTCAATTTAAGTAGATTTAAAAAAGGAAGTGTTGTGAACTTAATGTGCAAGCAAAGATCCTTGAGTGCTGAGACTCACTTCTCAATTTGAAACATTTTCTTTTACTTTCTATTCTTTTTTGATGTTTGAGATTATAATGTAATTACATTTCCCCCTTCCCTTTCCTTTCTCCAAACCCTTTTATATACCATTCCTTGTTCTTCTTCTAATTCATCCTTTTTTGTACTAACTGTTATTGCATATATGTGAATGTGTATATACTTATACATTCCCAATGATAAGTGCCTCAGTTGTGTAATGTGACCACTATGCATGTGTCCAAGGCTAACCAGCTAGCAATGGACAACCAACTGGTATGTTCGTCCACTCAGTTGCCTATAGAACTTTCTATAGGCTTGAGGCCTTGTGAGCTTTACTTCACACCTTACAAGGAAATGAGCACTGGGAATCGTCATTTTAATAATACAAAACCTAATCAGTTCACTGAATACAAATAAACAGAGTACTGGTGATTTTAATAAACTGTGGTTCTCTACAGGAACAGCATATTGTTACATCTCAGCCGTGTTTGCTTTCCTGCTCATTGAATGCAAGAAGTCAATGCAATATTCTAACACGTATGTAATATAATATGACATCTAAGCTTAAATAGATTAACACTGATATGTACTCAGTAGGGCTAGTCCCCCTAAATGGTTCATCATTGCCATAAGAAAACTAACCAAGAGGCATCGAAAGGAATGTAAGGAATGACCAGGCTGAGTTAAAATTGTCCTTTATAATCTTCATCTCTCTTCAGAAAGTACTCTGAGAACAGATGACAAGTGCTCTCATCCACATTTTGTAGCTCTGCCTATACCAAATCATGAACTGTAAAGTAGGGAAATGGTCCCTGAACAATTTTAATATGAGGATGATGTGAAAAATTATATTGATCTAGGAGCTTCTTTTATTTGTCATACTGAGGATAAAAATCAGGACCTTATGGTGATAGACAAATGGTCTCCCACTGAGCTAGACATGCACCTCAATTTATTTATTATCTTTGAGGGTGTGATAGGAAAAAAGACACCCTAGATATCTGCAGATAACCAATCTCTCTATGGATGGGCTTACTTTGCTGTGAATTACTGTAGACAAATTATGTCACCTTGCAAACCAACATAAACTTTGTGAAGGACTTGTTAGGCCTAATTGTATTTCTTTAGCTCCTGCTGCTGTCTCATACAGTTTTTGGTAACACTAGCTACCAAATCACCAGAGAAGGTTTTGCGTTGGATATGAAATCACTTTCCATTTCCTTCAACTTCAGCTATGTCGTGATATCGACTGATCTGAGAAAACGTAAAAGCAGATAACACCATGTCTCAAGGGCATTAGTGCTGCATCAGAAATTTAATTTCTAGAGGAATTAAACTGGGTGTGATCTTTGATTTATATGGCTTAGATTTATAATAGCCCCATACTCAGATTATAAATAAAAACTAACTTGATATTTAACATGGCTTACAAGCACTCAGTCCTAGATGATGAGCTATTAATATTTGACTCCTTTGAACACTGCCAAGGGAAAGCAGAAACCTACTTTAGTGACAGTTTGCTCAGAAAATCTAGAAAATAAAACACAAACAAGATATAGAGTTGGCAGTATCAGTAGACAGAATTCAGACTTGCAGTTGATCCAGAGGAAAGAAAATCTTTCTCCAGATAATCATCATGCTTTCTACTATATGTTTTACCTCTGAACACTGCCAGCAGGAAGGATTTAAATATATGAATGAATGAATGAATGAATGAATATGCTAAAAGGGCTATCCCCCTTGAGTTCTATTTTTATAATATTTTTATTAAATTAAAATTTGCTAACATTTATATTAAGAATTTTGCTTGTTTTATTTCGATACAATGACATAAACGATTGAAGTGGGTAACGTCAATTCTCCCTAAGCCATTTAAGACAATAATCTTACCCTCTCCTTTATAATCATTATAATTCTTTTATTTTTAAATATTTTATATATACAGTTATCTTATTACACAAAAATAAAATAAATTACACACAGCAAGAAGAACCAAGACACAATTATGTTACATTCATAATGTTTTGGCTATTTGTATTTGGCAACCTTGAAGAAAACATCTTTCCTATCTTGATGAGTCTAAAATTTGGAATTTAGATCAATATCTATCATATCTCATCTCTGTCAACTTAAAATTTCTATCTAGACCTAAAAACATCTTAACCCCTAAACAACTAAGCTTAATTGTAAACTAAACTTTCTGGTTTTCAACTCCTTCAGAGACTTGAGAAGGAATAAAATTAATTACCCTAGGTAAACAGGGAGTGCAGGTTAGCAGCTTCCAAAGGGAAAAAATGACAGGGACAGTTTGCTGCCTGAACAGTCACCCAACACTCTATAATGGTGGAACATCAGCAGCAGCCTTCTGGCCCAGTATATCTGACAGGCATATTTGTGAGGTACGAATTATTGATGATTTGTTTAACTTGTCTTGGCTGAATTTGGCCATCAACTTTGCCTGCATCCAGCTTGCCCATTTTAGGCAGAATTCTGTCTGTGGCATAAAGGAGGGCATTTTGCCTAGAAGCTTGTTTGCCACATTTGAAGTCAACTCCATAAGGAGGTTCTTTGATGCTCATCATCTTCTTTGAGGTAGGCTGGGTGTTACCTGCCTTATTGTCAATGAATCATTAAAATAGTAAAAACATCTTTAAATGCCATATGCTGTATGTCTCTGAGGTTTATGAAGACCTTACCTATTTTACCCCATCTATCTATAGAATCATATCTATATGTTACACCTCACATGTATATTCTTGTGATAAAAAAACACTAGTAATTGATACAACCATGATTTGATCAACTAACAATTAACTTGTATGACTTACTTATCCTAAACAGCCTGCAATAGCATTTTCAAAATCTTGGAGGAGAACGTTTCCTCATTTCCCTTTAGGGAGGTTGGTAGGTTTTCACTTCCTTTGTTGGGCTATACATGTTTATTTTTATTGGAATTTGGTTGTAAGTTACTATCAGTCTTTTAAGAGAGAAAGTGATGTTGCACTCAGGGATGTCTCTGTTTTCCTTTACCGATTTTTCTTTGTTTTGGAGATAGGGGTTCAAAGGAAAGAAGGGGGAATATAGAAATATATAGGATGATAGGACAAACAGTAGATTATTGAATCTACTCCTCAACTTAAGGCCTTAATTGTTACTCACAAGGTTATATTTAATTCATTGGTATAGAATTTTGTATATTGATGCAAAATAAGTTCAATTTGATATACTGGTATAGAATTCAAATTTAAGATTATTCTTCACACATTTTATATATATTTTTTTCTACTCTAATATGAGGTATTATACCCATACAACTCTAGTAGAATATAAGGTTTGCCTTCAGTACTTTGAGTTCTATATTTTGTGTCTTAATTTTTGCTCTGATGTTTGTGACTACGGGTCTGTTGTAGGGCATTGCTTCCATAGTCACCCTCAAATTCCTCCTCAAGCATAGGAACAGGGCTTGTGCAACACCCACAGGTGTTGTGCACAAAAGAACAATGTTCAGAAAAATGAATCCTTTAAAAACTTAATGTGAATTACAATATTTCACCCTTTCTATGTAATTATAGGTATTCTACAATTTTTCTCACATGAGAAGTATGTGAGATGTACACGTAATGGGGTATTGTTGTTGACCTTGATTTCTATTGTGTGTTCTCACTTTCTTATGACTATGTAGTTCTCAATCCACTTTTTATAGATTTACATTCCTGTCTTTTATATCTCTCTATATATACTTGTAGACAACAAATACATTTCTTGAAATTTTTCCTATTTTTTTCATGTTTACACTTTCAAATTGACCTATGGCATATTTTCACTTATTTTTAATTTTTAATTTTTCATAATATCTCAGAGTTGTATTTTAGATACTTCTTATAATGTGTAACATGTTCAGCTTAGTACAGGGTAGGTGATCACTAAATGTTAACTAGTGATGGGACATCATACAAAGGACATAATTTTACATTAGAGAAAGAGTATTAAGCCCATATCTACTGTTTTAGCAAGGTGGTAATGTACCATCTAGTTGAGGTGCAGACACCAGATTGATCAGGGTATTTTTCTAATGCACAAAAGCTAGATAGTATGTCAATCTCCTTCAAGTAAACCTCATATTTCCCTTCACTAAAATTTATAAATTTTGGGGTCCATTTGCCTTTAGGTATTATAAAATGTTTAAACTGTCCAAGTACAAAGGATCTACTGAACTCCTCAAGGATTCTTCCTATGAATCAACATTTGGGATATGAAAGAATTTATAAGAAGGAAATATTGGTTTGCTTTGGAACGAAGAAGACAATATTCTATCATATGGAGGAACTGAAGCCAGCTCTAAGCTCTGTATTTCACATCATTTCTGGCTACTAAAATACTTTGTATTCTATTGGGTACAATTTGCAATAGTAGATTAACTGGCAAAATAAAGCCGTATTTATTTATAAGTCAAAATCAGGAGGAATTTCAAGTATGTAAAACTCATAGGAATGGAACTATAAATCGTTTTTATAATTTATTTTAATTTTATTAATTTATTCAGATTACAACTCAATTGTTATCCCCTCACTTGTATCCTCTCATTTCTCTCATCCTCCTGCTCTCACCCTATTTCCCTCCCCTAGGTCTATGACCAAGGGGGACCTCCTCCCCAACTATATGGTAATAGGCTATGAAGTCTCATCTTGCTAGCCTGCTTATTTTTTCTTTGAGTGCCACCAAGCCTCCCCACCAAGGGGAGGTGGTCAAATATGGATCACCAGAGTTCATGGGAGTCTGCTCACACTATTGCACTCACCAAGGACAGTACAATAGTAAACATTGAACCCCTACTCTTATCTACCCAATGGACAGGACATTCTCCACAGTTATGTGGAGAGCGGGGACTGACTTTGACATTGAACTATAAAGCTTAATCAGCTGTAACTGAGGGTTATTGGTTTATTAATACATGTCCAGTCTTCTTGTGTTTATTGTAATCACTTTCCCTAATCCTCTATCAAAATTTTATAGTTTGACTAAGTATCTTGAATTAAGATAAACATAATTTGCATATATGAGTTGATGAACTGTTATATATGTATAAGCATGTGAAAATATCACCACAATGAAGGCAATGAATATAACTTTCACTCCAAGAAGATTTCGTTGCCTCAATTAGTTAATCATTCCTAACAAACATCCTCAACTCCTACTCTAATACAACGACTTTTCAGAATTGTTAACATATATATATGTTGTATATATCTATGTTATATATATATATATATGTATATATATATATTTCTGTGATTTTATGAACTGGCATGTCAGTGTAATATATGAATGATTATTGTTACCTCATGTATCAAGAACCAATCTTGTTTGTATATGAACCAATATTTTATTGCTTTCCACTGTTGGGTCACATTTCACTGTATTGACACATTATAATATTTTTAAAAACATTTGCAATGGAAAAAACCTACTTGATTTATAATTATTGTATTCTTTCTATGGATGCATAGTTATATCATCCTGACATAGTTACCTATTAGTAGAATTTCTATAATATATGATATAAGAATGCTTAACTTTTAAGCATGTTACCAAATTAGTGATTTAAAACCAATGAAGAATACAAGGGACTTTGTGTATAGGTCATTCCTTAGTAAAACATGATCAGAGCTTCTTGTTTTTAAATTATGAATATTAGCTTAGTAATGTTTATTATCAGTATGCCTGGCTAATAATCAATCAAGACAGTGACACCTGTTATTTTTTAAAATAGCCTTAGTTAACCTGGGGCAGAGCAGACATTAATCCTCTAAACTACTTTCCATAGCTGGGCAGGTATCTAGTATCTGTTTCTAATAACTTCTATCAAGCTATCTCCCCTCCATAATCCCAAATACTTACTAATGTTCTTACTAACTGGCTAAATCTTTCATCCATGCCAGCTTGTGATTTTCTTCCATCTAACCTATGGTGACCTCCTTCTTCTCCTTTCTTCTCCTCTCCATCTTTCTACTCCTTCGAAGGATCCTCTCTGCCTCTCTAAGCCCAGGACCCTTAGCCACACCTAGTCAGTTGCCCTGCCCAGGTGAATGGCATTTTTTGTCCAAAATGTGGGCTACAGAGGCAGCAACCAATAACTAGCATCAAAATACATTAGACCATCCTCCAACAAGTCCTAACTTTTCTATTCTTGCCATTCTAAATAAGTGTTTAGTAAACAATAATTGAGCTTTGGGTTATATTTCCTTTTCTTTGTAATTTAACCATTTAATTGTTTCTATACCTTCAAAAATATTTTTTCAGTTATATTAAACAAGAAAAATCTTTGTACTTTCAAATGGAACATATAGTACTGTCATGCAATATTTTATTTTATTTTTTAATTTTTATTTTATTAATTTATTTAGATTACAACTAATTTGTTATCCCATCACTTGTATCCTCACATTCCTGCCTCCTTCCTGCTTTCATCCTATTCCCTTCCCCTAGGTCTAAGACCGAGGAGGACCTCCTCCCTCACTAAATGGTCACAGGCTATCAAGTCTCATCTTTCTCTGAGTGCCACCAGGCCTCCCCAACAAGGAGAGGTGGTCAAATATGGGGCACCAGAGTTCATGTCAGAGACAGTCCATGCTCTCCACATAACTCTGGAGAATGTCATGTCCATTGGCTAGATCAGAGTAGGGGTTCAATGTTTACTATTTATATTGTCCTTGGTTAGTGCAATAGTTTGAGCAGATCCCCCTGCACCCCGATCCACCCATCAAGATGTTATGTTGTTAAGTGGTAAAGGAGGTTTGGGAGTCTTTTACTGGGTTCATTGCCTTTGTTATATTAGCTTTAAGGAAATGAATGGTCATTTGATACTCATTTTTTATTTTAATTAAATTAGATGTCTTTTTATTTGATTTTTTTACTTCTGCTATATAGATGTGTGTTCTAAAATTTTTATCTGAGTATATATCTTAAAAATATTTTCTTGCTGGCTGTGCCTGCCTTTTCAGTTTTGTCTCTTTGCCTTTTAATCAAGTTCAGTTTCTTTATGCTTTTTAAGGGAAAAAATTTTATGGCCTTTCTGGGAGATCCTTGTGCCCAACTTTTATTTCTGTTGCTGTGATAAAATATCTTTATAAAAATCAAAATAGGGAGAAAGGAGTTGATTTCCATTTTCAATTGCAGGTTACACCATATGATCATAGGGAAGTAAAGGCAGGAACTTCAAACAGCTGGGGACATCACATTTCCAGTCAAGAGCAGGTGAAACAAATACATACATGCTTAATTAAACTCTTGCTGTGCTCAGCTTACTTTCTCCACTTTTTCACAGTTCAAGACCGCTTACTAGGGAAGGCAGACATTCCATGCTCCTGTAGCCAACCATGTTCTGGGGTCTAGAGTGCAAATAATCCTCTAGTTTCACAACTCCACACCATGGCCTCATAAGGTTTCTCTATGTTTAACTTATTTTACATTAATAATATGCATATCTACCAAATAAAGTGATTGGTGGGACTGGAGTGGATGCCACCCTTAATTTTATGCCACCTTGTAGGAAACATTAAAGTCTCGAATCCTTGGCTTATGAGTATACTATTTGCCTATGTCTGGGTTTTCTTTCAATAAGATTAGGCTTTAGATTTAAATTCAAAAGCATTTTATGGTTTTTTCAAATGTGTAACTAAACAAATTTATTTTATGCTATAGTAATCATTCTTTTCAGTTTCATAGACATGAGATGCATTGACCGAATCCTCTTTATGTGCATATAATAAAAGGGAGTTTTGACCACAGATAAAAAAATAAATCATATAACCAATTTTTAAAAACTTATACTTCAGTAATTAAAAGTCATCCAACTGATTCAAACCCAGGGCCATGAGGTTTTATCACAGAATTGTACTAAATTTTCAAAGGAGAATTAACATCAGTACTCCTCAAATTGTTACACAAAATATAAAGAGAAAGAACATTGCACAATTTGTTATATGAGGCCACAGTTACATTGATACCTAAGCCACAGAAAGATCAAAGAAAGAAAGAGCATCACAGATGAATTTTCTTGATTAATATACATCCACACATTCTCAATAAAACACTTGCTACCAAATTCAGGAATTTAACATAAACGATTATCCAACATGATGAAATAGGTTTCATTCCAAAGATACAGGTTCAATATTCATAAATCTACAAATGTAATCCACCATATAAACATATTAAAAGACAAAAAATATATGATCATCCCATTAAATACAGAAAAAGATGTTGGCATAATCTAAACATAATATAAAATCAACATCAAAGCAAAGTCGTCCACTCGCCCTATATCTATTCAATATAGTACTTGGTGCCATAGCTACAGCAATAAGACAATTAAAGAACATAAAGACAAAATATTTTTATTTGCAAATAATATGGTAGTATACCTATGAGACCCAAAAATTCTACCAAAAACTGCTGAAGATAATAAACATTTTCTATAAAGTAGGTGGATAAAACAACTTTACAGAAAACCCACAACTATCAATCACCTTTCTACATACAGAAGATAAACAGATGGAGAAAGAGATTTCATAATTATATGCCATAAGACATAACATATCTTGGGGTAATTCTAACCAAGCAAGTAAAAGACTTGTATAATAAATTTTTTTAAAATATCAGAATATGGAAAGATTGGCCTTGTGCATCAACCAAAATGATTAATATAGCAATGTTGGCCATCTTACCAAAAGCAATCTACAGATTCAACGCAATCCCCATCAATATTCTAACACAGTTCTCCACAGAACTTAAAAAGATAATTTTCAGTTTTATATGAAAATACAAAAGTTCAGGATTTCTAAAACAATCCTGAATAATAAAAGAATTGCTGGAGGTAACACTAGCTCCGACTTCAAATTGGTGTTATAAAGCTATAGTAATGAAAAGAGCATGCTGTTGGCATAAGAACAGACATGTTGTTCATTGAAATAGAATTAAACATCCAGACAAAGCTCTATATATCTATGAACACCTATTTTTATGAAGAAGACATAAGTACATTCTGGGTGGCTGCGTGTAGCAGAGTTAAAAAAAAAAAATACATGCACAAAACTCAACTCCAAATGGGTCAAAGACCTCTACATAAAGCCACACACATCAAATATGACAGAAGAGGATTTGGGGAATATTCTTGAACTCACTGGCACACAAAAATTCTTTTTGATCATAAAACTAACAGCAAAATCCTTAAGAACAACAATTAATAAATGAGACTCCATGAAACGAAAACCTTCTGTATGGCAAAGGACACCATAATTCAAACAAAATAGTACCCTACAGAATGAGAAAATGTATTTAGCAACTGTATGTCTGAAGGAGAGCTAATATACAAAATATATACAAAACTGAAAACACTGGAAATTATTAAAGCAAATAACCCAACCTAAAATGGGATACATATGTAGACTACTTTGAGATTTCATCTTACACCAGCTATAATAGCCAAGGTACATAAAGCAAATGACAGCTCATGCTGGTGATGATGTAGAGTAAGGGGAATACTCATTCACTGCCGGTGTGATTGTGAAACTGCACAGCCTCTATAGAAATCCTTGTTAAAGTTTCTTGAGAGCAGGAAAGAGAGAGATGGAGAGAGACAGAGACAGAGACACAAAGAGAGACAGAGACACAAAGAGAGAAAGAGGAGAGAGGGAGGGAGGGAGAGAGAGAGAGAAAGAGAGAGAGAGAGAGAGGCCTTTGTTAGAGTTCACAGGGCTGAATTTACTGATATATTTTGCAGAACTGCCTGTTGTGTAAATATTAATTACAATAAATAAATAAATAAAATAAAACACTGTTATATTCAGTTAGTATACCCAATAGTTCTTAGCAAACATTATAGTATCTTTGACTTGATAACAATCATTTGGATGTCAGGAGATGCCATTAATTTTCATAAATCTACATGTGCTAAATAAAGTGAAAAATATGCTTAAAACTAGCAATCTGATAAAATCATTGGCCTGAATGTTTACAGTAAAATTAACTTTAGAGTGAGATGTTCAATTGTGATAAAAGATTTGATGAAGTTTTTTCTTGATATTCACACAGTGTGATGTTTCCAAAAGTCTCATGTTTATAGGAAAAAAAAACTATTGTGATTGGATTTAGAATTTTGATAAAAATACATTTTAGAAACGTAGGAAAAAGTACTTTAGCCAATGTTGAATAGTTCTGTTTTGAAGAAATGGTATTTCATGCCCTTTAAATAAACTATTTAGATTTTTCTTCATTAGTTGAAGTATTTCAAAATATACTGTAAAATATCAAAATAGTGATAGTGTTTGGAGGACTTGATATGGGTAACATAATAGAGAGTGTGGGCTTCTATCACCTGCTCTGCGGGAGTCCAGTTAATCTTCACTAAATTACAGAGCTTTAGTTTTGGAGGATCTCATTTACTGAATACACTGAGCTGTTTGTGTACCAAGTGATTTATTCAGGATTTAATTAATACTTTTTCAAATACTTAAGAGCACAGAGTCACAGAAATTATACAGTTTATATATGTGTGGTACCATATATTAAAAATAAGAGCCTTTTATGCATAGTTTAAGATAAATATTGAAGTCATTAATCTAATGATAGATAATGAAGTAATTTTAGCTGTCTTTATGTTTGTCAAAATAGTTTTAATTTTGAAAGATTTTATAGTAATAACTATTATGAAACAGAAGGATTAATAGAAACACTTGGTTATATTTGTTCTGTCATTAAATATGATGTCAAGGAGATATGTTAAATTCTCCGTAGTTCCTGAATTTGTGAGTCATTTTTTTGAGGCTCTGTAATTAGTAATAGCAAGAAAATAATTCATATACATTAACAAATTAAATGTTGACTCAAAATTAAATTTATATATGACATAATTTTCAATTGATTCAGTTGAATGAATAATATCTACTTTCTGTTATTTTAATTCCATGCATATGTAAACATTTTTCATTTTAAGAGTTTTTAATTCAATATACCAAAGATAGAAACATTATTTAACAAAATACAAGACATATTGTACTTCCTATAATTGAAAAAATTTTAAAACCTTGTCTTGGTTTTAGTAGAATAACAATTGCACTGGTAAATCATCTCCTTTGTCTAAACACAATAACTAGAAAAATTCTTACTGAAATATTTATTGTTGTATAAAATATTACTTAAATTTTAAAACATAGATTAGGATGTGGCTCAGTGGTAGACAATATACCTAATATTCATGAGGCCCTTGTTTTATTCCTCAGCACTACTAAAACATAGAGTAAAAATTAACATTAAATGGAGAAAAGAAAAAATGGAGAGCACTAATCAATTTAAGTTGATTAATAATAAATATTGAAAAAGTGGATATTGTTTTCCATAAAAATACATCATTAATGCTGATGTTCAGCTTTGTGTGTACCAGGAATTCAAGAATGAGCTGGCATGTCTATTTCCATTTTTTAAACAAATCTATGCATAAGTGTTAAATACAACTTAGTAGAAATATGACTTACAGTTATTAAGCCCTGCATGGCATACAGCAAAATTACAATCTCTATGAGTAGAAAATACATAGAAATGCTAATGAGGTCTCTATCCTATAAAAACAACTGTAGTCACCCACATAAAGCTGGAAGCGAGTGAGGTGGCCCTCCCAAAGTAAAACACATCCATTGGTTGTCCAGTGCCAAATAATCAGCCCTGAAATCATATGTACATGTAACATTAAATGGACTCAAGAGGTTAAATTTGGATGTGCGTGTACATGAAAGTGCAGATGTACTATTGCATGTACTCTGGTGCCTCACATTTGACCATGTCCCCTGGAGGGGGAGACCTGGTGGCACTCAGAGGAAGGACAGCAAGTAGCCAAGAAGAGACTTGATACCCTATGAGAATATACAGGGGGACGTAATCCCCCTCAGGAACAGTCATAGGGGAGGGGATAATGGGGAAATGGGGGGGGGGAGGAATGGGAGGATACAAGGGATGGGATAAACATTGAGATGTAACAAGAATAAATTAATAAAAAAAACAAAACAAAACAAAAAAGAAGTTTTGGAGGGAAGAAAATAAAATGGGACATATTGTTATTAAAATATGATCTATGATATCAAAATTAGAAATAAAATGGGATGGAATATACATTTAACATATGGTTTCCAAAGGAGACATCTTTACACAACATGGTGAAGAAATCAGAGCCTAATAATCAAACCGATGACCATAGGAAACTCAAATGATATTCATGGAATTGAGCCATGTGAACCATATCAGAGACTCAGTGATGGCATTTTAGGTAACTAGGAGGAGAGGGCCTTATCCAGAGTACACAGCATTTTTCCAATAGGCAGCCCAAGTATGGATGTCCAAGAATATTCCAGGTTGTTTACTTGGATAAGTTCATTCATGGATAGTTTTGTATCTACCTCTGCTCTTCTTCCTGTTGTTGCTACTGCTGGCATCCTTCATGACATCAGGCTGCAAGTTATTCATGGTTCAACGTGAACCGAAGTCCAATGACTCTCCAGGAATCTTACTGCCATTCAGAACCAGATTGTGATGACTGAGCCATACAACCCAGGAGACTGGAAAACTACAGTGTTCTTTGCCTCTTCATTGAGGAGATAGAGGAAATGCTTGAACAAGTTACATGCTGAAGGTTAAAAGTGCATACAGAAAGAATAGTAGAATATAATTATGAGTTAACAGTTAAGACCGCATGGCCAGTTATATACTG
Source organism: Acomys russatus (assembly GCF_903995435.1). Taxonomy (NCBI): domain Eukaryota; kingdom Metazoa; phylum Chordata; class Mammalia; order Rodentia; family Muridae; genus Acomys; species Acomys russatus. The sequence goes on along the minus strand of NC_067158.1, from coordinate 19,522,358 downwards.
AAGATTATAATATCATGAGTGTTTCTGTCCTATTTTGTTAAGAATATGCTTGCTTAGATAATTTCAGCTGTTTTAATGTTCTATATATCCATCAGTATCTCACATTCTTAAAATACAGCCCCATACTTGTTCTCCCAGCTTCTCCTTATATAATAGATAGTTCTAGAAACTTTATGCATGTGCTAAAATCCTCATGAGTCACCTAAGGTGCACCTCACCCTTCATGGTTTGCTGACACTTGATTTCTAATATAGACTTAGACAGAAACATTGGTGGTATGGGTGGACTCTGAGGGACATCAACTATTTCTTATTTATTTTCTTCAAGGAAGGTCATTGTTGATTATATGACAATGCAGAATAAATTTCCTGAAACAGATGTGGGAAGAAAAATTTTGCAGAAAATATGGCAGAGATGCATCCTTCATTGAGGTCAGAGAAGATACTTCCTTAGGCAAAATAAATCTATCATAATCTGGGTGTGTGATGCCCTAAGCCTCAACAGATTTATTCAGAACATCTCTGTCCTAAGTTACAGGATATCAGTGATTTCCAATCAGGATTTTAAGTTTACCTGCTGATACTCTTTGAGGCTAGACCTGTATGTTATAATTAGGTTAACTGTATAATGATGGCTTGACTTTTTGTTAACAGTACCTTCATCCCTTCAGCAGTTGGAGAGATGATTCTCTCAGGACAACCTTAGAAGCCTTTAAATTTGTGTGTACACCTGGAGCTGGGAAATTGCACCTCTGGGCACCTCCTCTTACTTTGTTACTTTCTCCAGAGATGCTAGAAACAGCCATGCAGCATGTGTATATTCAATACTTTTGAAGATATGTTCAAATGTTTCCTGTCAGCCTTACTCTTCATGAGGAGTAAAGGAGATATGTCACAGGCATTTATCTTGACTAGTTTCTTAAATGGTTCACACTTGGTTATTCATGCTCTCTTTATCTCTAGAAGAATAATTACTAAACATTATCTTTAGCTAGTTGCAGACAGGTCCAGTTACCAACAAACTCTCTAGAAAATGTCTTATATTTATGTTTATAAGACCACTCCCAGCACAATAATCTGTGTAAATTTAGGTATTCTAAAAGAGCAGCACACACAGATTAACATACATTACAATATATGCATATATCTAACTCAATTTGTAAGTGAACCTATTGTATCATTGAAATATATATCACACATTATATACTAGTTACATGTTAGAGAATCTGATAATTTAGTAGTTTTAGTCCTGGCAAATCCAAGGATTCAGAGAGATGCTCCTGATATTGAAGACAATTCCCAGCTCTCTTTGTGAGGCCATATATCTTGCAAGGCAGTTCTTCAAATTAAAAAAAGTATTCAATTACAAATTATGCATACTGCATAGTATTAGAGGTAGGTACAGAGCAAAGACTCAAACTCTCATCTCACCTATGGCTCCCTGGGGAAAAACTACAGCACTATAATTACATGCCAGAATATCGTTGAAGAAGGTGACCTGACAACCTCTGATAATCACAGAGTATCTTACAGTTTATCCACTCGATTGTTCAATATCTAGTGTCAAACTCCCCTCCCCTATGACTGTTCCTGAGGGGGACCTCCTTCCCCTTTATATACTCAAAGGGTATCAAGTCTCTTCTTGATAGCCTGCTATCCTTCCTCTGAGTCCCACCAGGTCTCCCCCTTCAGGAGACATGGTCAAATATTAGGCACCAGAGTACGTGTGAAAGATAAACACCTTCAGCAAATTGGCTGGATACAAAATTAACTCAAAAAAGTCTGTAGCCTTCCTATACACAAATGACAAGCTTGCAGAGGAAGAAATTAGGAAAGCCACACCTTTCACATTAGCCACAAGCAATATAAAATATTTAGGAGTTACTCTAACTAAGCAAGTGAAGGACTTGTTTGAAAAAAATTTCAAAACTCAGAAGAAAGAGATTGAAGATGACATGAGAAGATGGAATGATCTTCCTTGCTCATGGATCAGGAGAATTAACATAGTAAAAATGGCTATCTTACCAAAAGCAAGCTACAGATTCAATGCAATCCTTTCAAAATACCTACACAATCTTTTAAAGACATTGAAAGTTCAATTCTGAACTTCATATGGAAAAACAAAATACCCAGAATAGCTAAAACAATCTTGTACAATAAAGGATCCTCCAGAGGAATCTCCATACCTGATCTCAAACTGTATTATAAAACAATAGTAATTAAAACACCATGGTACTGGCACAGCCACAGGCTGGTTGATCAGTGGAATCGAATCAAAGACCCAGATATGAATCCACACACATATGGTCACTTGATTTTTGACAAAGAATTAGGCAGTTTTAAGCTGTGAGTTTGGGAATAGCCTGGGCTAAATAGTTTAAGGCTCTTTGGTTCCATTTGTCTAAATGAATGTATATGTTCACATACATACATACATACATACATACATACATACATACATACAAAACATTTTCCTAAATAAGGCATAAAAATATCTGATTCTTGGAGAAATTAGGCAGAGTCCAAAGAAAAAACATTTTGAAATAAGAATGGCACATAATAAATATTGTTTCAAGAGAAAGGTTTTTAATGTGAATACACAAAGACTAAAATAGAAAAGCTCAAGATTATTCCAAGATCAGAAAGGAAAAGGTGCTCCATGTGCAAATTCAAAGCCCAACAATAAGCAGAAAAGAACGACACCCATGCACCAAAGGAAGCTGACTGTATTTAGCACTGACTATCTTGGTAGGTTCAAGACATAGTTAAGGATTTCTTTAAACAGAAGGGAAGTAGTAGTTAAGTAAATAAAACTTTAGAGAACAGATAACATCAGAAAGGACAGTAAAGGAGTAGATGAAAAATTGTCAATATGCCAATTAATTTTAGTTTGCAGCACAGTAAAAATAAAACAGCCAATGTAATATTCAAGTTTTACAGAAAATAATGATATCTAAAAAGTGAAAGAGCCCATGTATTTAAAAAAAATTCTTTATACCATTTAGGGAAGTAAAAGACTGATATAATTGCACTATTATTGGTTACCTAGATCTACTTATCTACTTATAATATATGTTTATATGTACACACATATCTATATGCATACATATAGCAATTATAATGGATTCACACTGAAATCAAGATTACATTTATACATAAATGATTCAAAAGTATAGAAGAGATGACATCCCATGAAAGCACTAAAGTAAACAAAGTCACTATCCAAATATGATCAATACAAGACTTACCTTATCTACAAGCAATACTAATGTAAATACTTTCAAAAACCTTCTGCTATGGTTTCAATTAATGTCAACTTGACATAGCCTGGAGTTATGAGAGAAGAGATTCTCATTAAGATTTTGCCTAGGCCACATGACCTGCAGGAATGTCTATGGAGGACTGTCTTAATTATTGATTGATATCTGATGGCCTAGTCAACTGAGAATGGCACCATTTTCAGGGCAGGTGTCCCTAAGCTATATAAAAAAGCTCATGTTGTATAAAGTTCAATTGGACGTCGAACTGTCCCTTCATGGTATGAGTTTCAAATCATTGACTGAGTTCTTACTTTGACTTACTTCAATAATGGTCTGTAGTAATATGTCATAAGCAGATTTTGGGTTAACAATGTTTTATCACAACAGGAGAAAAAAAAAACTAGAACTCCATCAATATGCCACCTGAGAGAAATTTACATTGCCTATAAAAAATACCCACGTGAAAGTAAATGTATAGGGAAAGATACTTTATAAACATCAATTTTCAAATAAATAGAATGCAGAGTTACAAGAAACCAAGCACATGTTAACAAATATATAAAAATTAGTTCATTCATAAGTGAATGAGGACACCAATATACTTCTCCATATTAGGCGGCAGCTACTTCAACATGGCCAAACCTCCTGGTAGCACCACTCCCTATGGGTCAGGCATTGGACTGCATGAGTCATATGTATTTTACCTAATATGTATAAGTTAGTACCCAAGCATATTAAAACCAGGTTTTTAAAAAATTATAACAGTAAAACCAATTTATGGACATTTCACCTTGATTCTGAACCATTTGAAAACTCTGTAGTTTTTTTTTTTAAGAAATGTGACTATGATGGATGGCAAGATTTAAAATCACATCCAACACGAGTCCCTGAGCATAACTAATCAATTGAGTTAGAAAAAACACACTCTGATGCTGGGTAGCACCATCCAATTTTCCCCTGGACTGGAGAAAAGGAGCTAGTTGAGCAACACAGTCCATTGCTTTCTTCTTCCTGACTGTAGATACCATAGGACCAGATGCGGTAAGATTGTTCTGCCTTGGCTTTCCCACAGTGATGGCCTGTACTTCAAACTGTCATACAAAATAAACCCATAATTCCATAAGGTCCTTTTGTCAAGGTATTTTGTCATAGCATCAAAACAACTCATACAGTGACCAAGAGACAATAAGCTGGAAACCGATGGTGCCTGTCTTTGGAAGTGGAAGTCAGGGCTCGAGACCTTTGTCTCTGTAACGCCCAGGCTTCAGTCCTCAGCTCAACAGAACAAATAAGTAAACAAATAACAGGGGACAAGAACTAAAAGGCATCTATGCAATTCCTTATTGCACTCAAATTACGTGGACTATCTTTTCATAATTTTTTGAGTAAGATGTGAACAGACATGGATTCACACAAGATATTACACTGACAAGAAGCCATAGAAATAAAATAAGTTTACCATGGTTTATCAGTGTGTCTGAGGGTTGTTACTGGGGTTACGTATGAGATTATGTGTTCAGAAGTTTTCATAGATATCTATGTTATGAAAGACTTATACAATCCTTACAAATAAGAGAAGATGATTAGGGAGTGAAGGAATGACTTTCTGCACTGAATTACTGGGAAAAGGATGTAGACTTACCTCAAAGCAAGGAGTAGGGTAGGTACTAATACAACTCATAGCAGAGACTGGAGTTCCAGTTCTCGCATGTAGTAGTGACAAATAAATAATGAATCTGTTATATGATAAGCTGAATAAAATTGTCTAGCTTTAGCTAGACTGAAAAAGTGAGCAAGGAGAAATAATCCCCCTAGTACAAGAATTAGAACTAGGATAAACATATTACTACTGGTTTTTCAGAAATTTGAACAACTATAAAAACTGTTATGAATTTTTCCATAATAAACTACACACATGAGATAATATTTAAATTACAGAAAATCACAAATTACAAAATCGAATTTAAGAATAAATTGACAATAACAATATATTAGTCTCTGATACTACACTAATGGCATCTAAAAATTTTTAATGTTGTTAATTCTAGAAATTTTCCGGAGGAAAAAAGATGAGAAGAGGTTTTGTCAATTATTCTGTTGGCCAAGCATTACTCTTATTAAAAACATATCGAAGTGGTTTAAAATATCTTCTGAATATAATTGCAGAACATTCTGCCTAAATGTTAACAAACAAATCTTATCAATGGGCAAAAAAGTAATGCATTTTTGTCTGATGAAATTTTCACTCATGGAAATAAGCAGACTTAATACTCAATGTCAGGAAGAGCAAAAACAAATTTCAATAGTATAATCTAAAAAAATTTAAATGTGTATTATTTAAATAGATGCAGAAAACACATTTTCAAAATCCATACCATTTAATTACCCACTTCTCAACTGGGAATTGCTTTTTAAACCAGACAGGTGAGGGGACTTGTGAAAAGGTCATTTACAAAGTTCATATTAGACATTTACAGACTGGACCTTAAATAAAGTTCATGTGTAATACAACATGATACTTACATATATAGAGACTACATATATATATGATACTGAAAGAATAGAGACTTCACCCTGTAATATCAGAGGCAAGACCAAGATGTTTGCTTTTACTGCTTGTTTTCAACATTGTGCCAGATCTTTCTTCCAGGATAGCAGAATAAGTAAATAAATAAGATTAAGCAACAAGTTATTATCTGGCATAATGTCTCATTTAATGAAAGGCATGTAAGAGAATGAAGGACATAGATTCATCCAATTCATTGAAGAAAACACCAGGGAAACTTTTGTGACATCATATTTTGCTTTGTAGATATAACATTAAAATATTTTCAAGAAACTACATATGACAGATTTTAATTTGAAATGATCTCTGCTGTTGAATATCTTTTAGTAAGTGAAAAGACAGCTCACAAGAAAGAAATCATTGAAAATATGGCAATGTAGTATGTGTCATAATGTAGGAAGAATTGTAACCACTCTCTGACTCTCTGTCTCTATGTCTCTGTCTTTCTTTCTCTCTATATATATAATATACATGTATATATGTAATATATATGTATATGTGAAAGTCAACTAGTGTCTTGATAGTTATGTATCAGTAAAGGACATAAAGCTTTTCAAAGCTTTTCTGTAATGCATGGAGTGATGCTTTATATCATTGTTAAATATTGAATATATGTCATTAGACTTGAAAATCAAAGTCACAATCAGAAGCCACTGGACAGGCCCCATGGGCTAGGAACTGTCCTTGTGATAAAGAGTCAGCTATATCTCATGAATATATTAAGAGCAAAGCTTCCGTATTACCCAGAGCTATCCCATACTAGAGAAAAGCATTATAACGAAACATGCAAACATTCCTATAATAGTGTTACTTACATAGCCAGGCAGTAAACACACCCCTATGTCAACCAATCAGTGTGTATTCTACGGGTCTATCCACAGAACATGTTTCAGAAGACCATATCATGTACAGACATAAAGAGATAAGTTTTGGCTGGAGACCAAGTAGAAAACAGGTGAAAAGGAAAACTGATTTCTAAAGGGTAGGCGCACTCTTTAGGCCCATGAATTTGTTCTGAAACTGTGATGATTATCATACTTAGCTGTGACTGTCATCATGATCATAGACTTTTGTCAATTTCACGAAGCATACATGTTCCCTTAATGAGTCTTTAAAAATGTGTGCAGCAGGTTCTATGTTAAAAGATACAATCAGTGAAAAAGAGGCCACAAATCTGAGGGAGAGTAAGAGGTAGAGGACATGAGAGTGCCAGCAGGAGAAAAGAAAAGGGAGAAACGACGTAATTATATGTCAACTAAAATATTAATATTAGGAACAAAATGAGAAACTGGGAAAAGTATGACATTTTGATTTATGGATATTTGTAGTAGTAGCATGGCGATTTACATACTGAAAAAGAATGTGCAATGTACATTCGAGAATTTCATTAAGGAAAGTGGAGAGTGAGGGGGTCAATCGATGGGTGTCTGAAAAACTACTGTTTGCAGGGCAAGAGATACTGACTGTCAGAGGCATAAGGGAAGAATTTTGTGGTGTAATCAAAGCACATCAGACAGAGACACAGAAGAGAAGTGCAATTTCACATGGAAAGTGATCATAAAGCGCTCACAGCCTGCAGTAAGAATCATGGTTTCTATTTAAATGAAGTGGAGAGATGAATGATTATTGCACTACCAATACTTTAATAAATTGAAACCATTAGCCAGTCCCAATGTGGTTTAATTAATATGAAAACGTTCACCAAAATTGTAAAAATGACTTGTAATTTCCAGAAGAGATTGCTGATAAACAGTTTTAATTTTAATTGAGATTAATTGCAACATTTCTTGACTATCAAAAGATACTACAATTTAACCTTGTTATTTCCACCAATATTTTGTATTGAAAATATAAACCCAGTTAATAATTTTAAAATAAATTTCAAAGGTATATTGTGTGAGTTATTTACTGTTTAATACAGTGAGTGTTGTTTATCTAGAGAACTCACTATATCTAGGTCTTGGAGAGGTGGTTCAGGACTTAAGAACATATACACTCTTAAAGGGAACACAAATCCACTTCCAAGAACTACACAGGGCAGCTTATAACTGTCTATAACTCCTGCTCTGGGAGATAAAATGTCCTCATTTTTTATGCTTTAGGTACCTGCATTCACATGTGTATATTCTCACACATAATTGAAAATCTATAGAAAAACATGGTACTATGTATTAAAAATACATTCTAATTACAACAATCATTGGCAAATCTCTATCTCTTTAGAAGTAAATTAATTCTAATGTAGCATGGAAAATTGACTATGGAAATACAGAGTCATTTAGGATTAGACGAAAATAAAATTCCCTCCTTATTAACTTATTATGTGACTTTTTATGAAACCACTTCTTCACTTTGGATCAATGACATAGAGAGAGACAGAATCATGCTATAACATAGCAAGACCTAACAACAAAGAAAAGGCCAACTGGGTGGTTATCAACATACACTCATCCTGTTGTTTCCTCCCCCATCTGCATATGCACAGCTCAGAATGAGTTCCCATCAACCAATCACTAGAAAGGCAACATAACTTTGTGGAGAGATATTTGGTTCAAAAGAAATTGTAAGAGGTACTTTTTTTTAATTGTTAGACTAGTCACTTCTTAATATTTGTTCCTACCAAATACCTATTTTTGGGTTGGGATATAGCTCAGTGTTGTAACAAGTATTCCCCAAGCAGGTAGGCCTGTGTTTTATCCCTTGCACCAAAAAACTAACAAAACATTGCATTTGTTTTAGAGATAAAAATTAAAATAGGAGAAATATTGAGAAACTATTGGGAATAATGGTACCTCAAGACATAGCTATGCCACTCCTGGGCATATACACAAATGATGCTCTACCATACAACAAGGACATTTGCTCAACTATGTTCATGGTAGCCTTATTTGTAATAGCCAGAATCTGGAAACAACCTAGATGACCCTCAACTGAACAAACAACAACAACAACAACAACAACAACAAAACCTGTGGTACATTTACATGATAAAATACTACTCAGCTATTTAAAACAAGGAAATCTTGAAATTTGCAGGCAAATGGATGGAACTGAAAAAGATCGTCCACAAGACCCAGAAAGACATGCATGGTATATACTCACTTATAAGTAGATATTAGCCCAACATAGATGTTCTCTGAGAGTCTCCACTCAACAGGGGATCAGGACAGATGCTGGGACTCTCTGCTAGACTCCAGATGATAGTGGTGTAGAAGAATGGGGGTATGGAAGATCCCACAGGGTTCAGGAGCCCCCGCAGAGAGACCATCAAGGCTGGTGGATCTGAACCCAGAGAGGCTTGCACAAACTGTTGTACCAACCAAGGACAATGCATGTAGCAAACTTAGACTCCCTGTCCAGATCTAGCCAATGGACATCTCATTCTACAGGGTTGGGCAGAAAGCAGGGCTAGCCTCTAACATGAGCACTAGTGCTCCCAATTTGATCATTTCCCCTTGATGGGGAGGCCCAGTGACACACAGAGGAAGGGGAAGAAGGTTATTCAGATAAGACCTGATAGGCTGTGGTCATATGCTGGGGAAGGAGGTCTCTCTCCTTCTGTCAGAGGTCTAGTGGAGGGGAATAGGGTGAAAGAAGGAAGGAAGGTAGGATCAAAAGGGGAAGATAAAAGTGATGAAATAGCAATTGGGGTGTAGTCTGTATAAATTATAATTTTTAAAAAAGAGAAAAAGAGAGAAAGAAAAGATTGAGGAACTATTTACTAACAGCTAAGGAATAAATTGACATGAAAAATGAATAGTTTTACTTGTATTTTTCCCACTAGTTGTCTATACCTAATGCAATTCAGTTTGATTTCCTTGGTTTCTGGCTAATATGAGAAGTGCCAGTTTCATCATTTCAGGCTTCTAACACAATGAAACTACTTCTGTCTTACATAAACTGGCTCATGCCTGAAAGGCGAGAAGTGTTTCTTATGTCATATTTTTTGTTTAGAAAGCAAAGTTTTACAGCTTAAATTCAATTTATAGAAACACACTGTATTGAACATACAGCACATACATAAAACTAAGTAAAAAAAAAAAATATAAATGGAAAGTGGGAAGATTCTTGACTTATACAGTCCATAATGTTGAGTTCTGTATCCTTGGAAGTGATTTCACATTATAAATGTTCAATTTCCTTTGCTTAAGAAGAAAGTTTAACAGGTGTTGCAGACAATGTAAGAGGAAAGGAATCTACATTTATGCTGAACACAAAGAAGTTCAAATAATGCAATTAATACATGTAATAGAAATAAACATAGTGGTGATTTGAATAGGAATGACCCCCATAGACTCATGTTTCTGAGTTCTTGGCCCATAGAAAGTGGCACTATTGGAAGGTGTGGCCTTCTAGGAGAAGGAGTGATCTTGGTGGAGGAAGTATATCACTGTGGGAGGAAGGCCTCAGTGGCATTGTGAATGATAACTGGGAATTTGAAATATGTAACTATATTTTCATTTCTACCACAACCTCTGACTTAGCTATCAAGGTGACAGGATGCACATAGAAAGAGCAACGTAAGGGAAGGGGCTTACCTTGCAGTCCAAATCAGAGCCCATCCTTACATGGAATTCAGCAGAGGCTTGAAAGAGAGTCACATCACATCTACAATAAGTAAATAGAAATCAATCGAAAGTAGTTCTCAGTATGTATTTTTTTTTTTTACTTTATATAAGATTTGAAGTCTACGAAATGGTCCTGCCCAAATTAAAATGGGTTTTAACATGTTAGTTAATGTAATCAAGATGATCCTCCATAGGCATGCCCTAAGGCCCATCTCCCCTGGGATTATGTATCCTGTCCACTCGGCAAGTAACAGCATCCATCATATTTCCACTCCTTGTCCGTATGAAGCCCAAACACAGCACTTTTTTTCTTGCATTTTCTGCTTTATTTACCTATTTATTTATAAGTTATTTATTCATTCTCCATTCCTACCTTAGTCCTTTTCCTCCTCTCCTCCCAGTCCAAGCCTCCCTCCCTCTTCCCTCTTTTCCCCCTCCCCTCCTCTCCCATCAGAAAAGGAAGCTACAGGCCTCCACCAACTCACCATCGAAACTGGAATCACATCAAGACTGAATTGGGACTCTAAATGAGAGAAGCATGGGAGAATAGCAAAGTAGAAGGATCCAGAGGGTTCTAGAAACCTACAAGTAGAGCATTATGATAGGCAGATTTGGGCCCAGGGGTCCCACTCAAACTAAGGCACCAGCTAAGGACACTACAGGCGGTAAACTTTAAACCCCTACCCAGATCTAGCCAATGGTCAGAACATTCTCCACAGTTGAGGGGAGAGTGGGATATGACTTTCTCACGTACTCTGGTGCCTCACATTTGACCACCAGGAGGGGGCGACCTGGTGGCACTCAGAGGAAGGACAGCAGGTTGCCAAGAAGAGACTTGATACCCTATGAGCATATACAGGGGGAGGTAACCCCCCTCAGGAACAGTCATAGGGGAGGGGAATAATGGGAAAATGGGAGGGAGGGAAGAATGGGAGGATACAAGGGATGGGATAAACATTGAGCTGTAACAAGAATAAATTAATAAAAAAAATTTAAAAAAAGAGACTGAATGCATCCTCTTTCCCTGTGTTTTGTTGAAGCAGCCCCACCAAGAGGAAGTGATCAAAAGAGCAGGCAATAGAGTGGGGGACCCATATGAAGAAGGATCTGTGCCAGGGCTACATTTCTGTAGAGGGCTTAGTCCTGACCAAGCATTGTCCTTGGTTGGTGCTTTAGTCTCCATAAGCCCCTCTGGACCCTAGTTAATTGGTGTTGTGGGTCTTCTTGTTGCCTTCCTGTCCCTTCCAGGTCCTTCTATCCCCCCCTCCCCAAATTTTCTTTAACATTCTCTACACCTCACCCAATGATTGCCTGGATATCTCAATTGATAAGGCTTCAGGTCCTAAGCCTCAAACATATCACCTTTAAGCCACAACATCCAATACTTTGCCCTCACAGGCTCATGGGCCTCTTAAAATATAAACTCTAACATCAAAAGTCCCAATACTCATTAACAAGCCCAATAATCTAAAAGTCCAAAATATTTCCAATGTGGAATCCTATAAAATAAAACAAAGATGAAAAACAAATGAACAACTAACAAAAACAAATTGCATATTGGCATATGGTCATCATGTAATTGAATAAAGTAAACATTTCTATTTCAAAATGGAAGAATTTGGGTATAATAAGGGAGAACCACACCAAAACAAGGTCCAAAGCCAATAACTGTAAACACCAAATCCTGTGGTTCTATGATCTGCATTCAGAGCTCATAATGTTGTCAACTAGGTTTCAAATGGCTCGATAGCCACATCACTCCATCTCTACTCCCTCAACACAGCCCTCTTCTGTCCATATCCTATGAAATGGCATCTCCAATGTCTTATAGTTTTTACTAGAACACAGGCTTCGCCTCATAGCTTTGTGCAGTTGCTTTTTAGTGCCTGTCAAAAGAGATCTAAACCTGCCACAGTACTGGACCTCAACTGTTCTGCATGACCTCCTTAATCAGGCATCTCCCATGCAGTCAAAATCAACTACACAAGGTGTGGTAGTTTGATAGAAAATAGCCCTTGTAGGCTCATAGGTAGCAGTACTGTTAGGATGTGAGACCTTGTTGGAGTAGGTGTAGCCTTATTGAAGGAAGTGTTTCTCAGTCTCCTCTGTGGCCTGCAGATCAAGATGTAGAACTCCCAGCTCCTTCTCCAACACTATGTTTGCCCATATGGTGCCATGCTTCTCACCATGAAAACAAAGGACTAAACCTCTCAACTGTAAGCCAGCCCCAGCTAACTGCCCTCCTTTGTAAGAGTTGCCATGGACACAGTGTTTTTTCCCAGCAATAAAATGCTAGCTAAGACACATCAGAAGCCTACCAAGTTATGCTACCAGCTAGACATATATCTTTCCCCCTTTGTCAACAACTCTATGAGCTTCTGTGTCTTAACCCCAAGAAAACATTTCCCTTGGCAATTCTTTCCAAGAGTAGGGAACTATCAGCAGTACAGAAACTACTGTAAATATTGACAATATCAAACATATAAAACATTCAAGTCAAAATCATGTATCTGCTCAATTAAAGTTTTTTATAACATTTATTACAAGTCATATCTTAATTTTCCAAGGAAAGACAAGCTTTAAGATGCTGATTGATGTGGGTTATTGGCTTCATATCTGATTAAATTGTGTTCATAAATCACATTCGAAGACAAGTAATTATCTATACATCTTTATTTATCTATGTCAATTTTGTTGATCGTGCTGTTCTGAACCTTCAGGTCCACTTTAATTATTTTTCTTGTTTTGGTTTTGCTTTCTGAAGCATGATATGACAGTGTAACCTAAGCTGGCTTATAAATCACTGTAAAGAACAGACTGGTAAATATATCTCTCTTTGTTCCATCAATCAAACAAAGTGATTTCAAATTTCTCTCTGTATTATAATTTTAAATTTGTTCTCAGCATTTTCTCTATTTTCTCTGATAAAATTACATAATTTATTTAAATCAATATGAACAAAATGTGGTTTTCTATATATACAGCTTCACAAAATAACACATCTATTTATGTAAAACCCATAAAACAGAACATAATTAATAATATTATGTCTTCATATCACCTCCCAATTACTGGCTTATTTCTTTATTAGTCAATCTTTATCATAAAGTAATTTTCTATATATGCTCTATCATTTTCTTCCTTTTCAATTTATTTTGTTTTAATTATATTACCTATATGAGCTAATGTTAATGGACATTAATGATTAATATGGATGCATGTAATGTTTAAAATAAAGAGATCTTATGAAGTGGAAGTTTCTGTTTTCCTTGCAGACTCAGTTGTGTCACGTGTTGTTTTAGTAAAAGCTCTATTTGGAGAAGTCACATGGTGTTTTGCTGGAAGAGAGAACATATGATGTTGTGCTGTGAGTGGACATGTGAGAGGGTCCGTGGTGGTGAGAAAGAGTATAAAAAGAACCATGGAGAGTGAGATGAGACTTTCCCCATTTCTACACTGTGCAACACTTCACTGGTCTTTGCTGGACATCAGTGGTCTTTGGGGGTCTATGCTTTGCAGAGAGAAACATGCCATAGAACGTCTCACGGTTCTTTGGCTGATTCTGGCTACTCCCACTGACTCATGCTGATTCAGCAGACCTTGCATTTTCTGCTGGATTGTGACACCTCTGTTGATTCTGTGCTGTTTCGTGTTGACTATTTGACTGGACTGCTGGTATCCTGACAACACAAAGTGGAAATCGCCCAAGGAACTATGTCTAACAGGTGTACAAACTCTTTTTCTTACTAACATTCTTTCTCCCCTTCCTCTGGTTGGTGGGTTAGACGTGAGGTTGAAGTGTTTAAGAACCTTATTTAAAGTAGGTTTTGAAAAATCTAGGAAGACATATTTATTTATTTATCTATTTTGGTTTTTTTGAGACAGAATCTCTTTGTGTAGTCTTGGCTGTCATGGATTCGATTTTGTAGACCAGGCTGGCCTTGAACACACAGATATCCCCCTGCCTCTGCCTCCCCGAGTTCTGGTATTATAGGCATAAGCCATTGCACAGACTTTAAAATCATTTTTGTACATTCATTGTATGGCTCTCTTTCTGACTCTGTGTGTGTGAGTGTGTGTGTGTGTGTGTGTGTGTGTGTGTGTGTCTACACAGTGATTTGTGTACTCTATGGAGTACAGAAATTGTCCATGAAGAACAGAAAAGACCCTACAGTCAGCCTTCTGGAAAGGTGTGAGACACCTGCTATATGTAACTAAATTTGTTTCCATTGGAAGATCAGCAAACAGTCTTAATCACCAAGTCATTTCTTTTGCCACTTCTAGAACATAAAACAAACAAACAAACAAACAAAAACAGCATTAGGCATTAAGGAAAACTGACAAGAAAGAACAGAAATTTCTTACTTTTTCCTACTCCTCATTCTCTATTCCCTTATTGTAAGTGTGGTGTATTTATAATTTATGAGAAAGTGTTAATTGCCACAGTTTATATGGGATTTTTCTCCTCGTTTTATATATTATCCATTTCAAAAGTGAAATACTAATATCATCTACCCATCACAATGCAGAATTAAAATCCTCCTGTGTAGTGTCTAATTGCCCATCTTGGGAAACAGCCTCATGTCATTGGGAATTGAGTCAGGCTGTGTTGGGCAATAGCATCTATCCATAAAGAATTTCTTGTCCTGTCCTGAACCAAACTATTCTGCTCCACCTGCAGAAATAGTATTCCCAGGGAATAAGGACAACCCAACCTGCTCCTAGTCAAATCACTGTAAAGAGCTATAACTTCCCGGTAGCTTCCTACGCATTCATACATGTCCCCCAACTGCTCTAATTGTGTTCAGCCTTCATCCTACTGAAAGGTTGGGACATCTCGATTTTCCAGTAAAGCAGTCTTAGCCATTTGAGATCACATCTGCCTGCATCCCTACCTCCTTTGCCTTACAGCACCTCCCTCTGCCTCAACAAATGATGGTAACTGTGGATAATGCTGTCTCCAGAGCTCTGCTTCCTTAAGGAATAGTGTGCTAAGTAGCTTTCCAGTTTGGCATCTCTCTCTTAGTAAAATTCACCTTGCCTTTCTTCATGTCTTCTGATGGATTAATGCTCTACATCGATTACAAAATAAGTCATGATTTTTGGACTTAATGGAGTTTGTTCCTTTGTTCACCAGCATTTTTTATTCCAAATTGTGTGCTGTAAATGTGAATTATATATATATATATATATATATATATATATATATATATAATATATATATTAATAGTCACTTGTTTAGACATACATTATAAACTTGTTTGGCAAATGCCAGCAAACATGATTGCTACATATTATAAGAATACATTTTCTTCATTAAAAATTGCCAAATTCCCTTCCCAAGTGGCTTTACTTACCATCACCAGAAAATGCATTAAGGTTCTGTTTTTCCCATATGATTGCTATCTACTCTATAGGAATATAGTAGCATATTATTGTTGCTGTAATTATAGTTTTTTAATGCTGTGGGATGTTTAGAATTTTTCTAATGCATAGTCTTCTCTGTATGTTGTTTCATGAGTTACATAGTCAGCATTTTACTTACATTTTTTTATTGAGTTGATTTTTTAGTATTGAATGCTGAAGTTCTATGTACGATTTTTGACATCATTCATGTCTTGTATTAGTGCCTTGAAACTATTTTCTCCCCATTTTTGGTTAATATTTTTATCATATTACTTGTGATTTTATAGAATAGAGAACATATATACTTAAATTGCCTTTATAGAGAGGTAGAGTTAGTTCTCTATCCTCAATCCCTTTCTCTAACTTTGCATTAGCACTGCAGTTTTTTTGTTTTGTTTGGATTTGGAGAGGTATTTGTTTGTTTGTTTTGTTTTTTCCAGACAGGGTTTCTCTGTATATCCGGCACTGTCCTGGACTCACTTTGTCAACCAGGATGGCCTTGAAATTACAAAGATTTGTCACCCTCTGCCTCACTGAGTGTTGGGATTACAGGCATGTGCCACTGCACCGAGCTGGGCACTGTAGTTTTTACACAATTTTTGTGTGACAGATTTTTCCTGGGTAAATGCAACACCCACTAGTACACTCACTGCAGGAAGAGAGCCATGTCAAATCTCAGTAATGATTGCATCAACAACCAACTTGGTGAACCAATGAATTTTACATAGGTCACATGTAGAAATGTGGGTAAGAGATTACACAGAAGCCAAAATGACTCTAAAGACAGTGGCACGATCAAAGATCACACCAGTATGGATGACAGCTCAAACCAGAAGGAAGCATAAAGCTCACTGACCAATCTGTGGGCATCTCGTATGTTCAGTGATCTAAGCCTTTTCCAGGCAGCTCAGCTGATCTTTGTATCTTCTAGGCATTTTTGCTCTCTTTGCTTCTCTGAGGCTTCTTTACTGTTCCGAAAGTGACTCTCAGTAGTCTTTTTATTGTGTGTATACTTTCGGAAAAGAGGGACCTACTAAAACTAATCATTTTCGGGAAGGTTTCTAAGCTGTTTTGAGTTCTTTGTTTCCTTTCTTAATGATCTTACCTGCTGGCTACAATGTTTCAATGTCAAAGGATAATGCTACAAAACAAAATAAAGAGAAGAGACAGGGTGTGGTGGTACACTCCTGTAAACCCGGTATTCAGGAGGCAGAGGTAGGCAGATCTCTGTGAGTTCCAGGCCAGTCTGGTCGACAAAGCAAGTCTAGGATAGCCAAGGCTACACAGAGAAACCCTGTTGGGGGTGGGGATAAGCGGATGGGGGATGGAGGAGGCATAGATGGGGGAGAGGAGAACATAAAAATAAACAAAAAAGAAAGAAAAAAGAGAAGAGTGTCTAGTATGCTTGGGAGCACCGATTGAGTGGCAACATTTACTTCATTATTTGGAGCACTTTTTGCACCATCTCTGAACTGTCATTGAAGACGTGATTACCCTGTGGTATCATGATCACAATGCAGATGTCACGAGAAAACACACAAAGCTTACTCTACTGAGTCCACACTTGCAAAGAGCCACTGACATGTTGTGCGGGGTTTTGAACTCACTCACAAAACCTTTGCGTAGTGACTTCATTTAACAACACACAGAGGAGCCAAGTTATTCTGCTGATCATGTAGCATGTTCCTGACTCAAAAAACTTGGAGGGAGCTGGAAAACTCACTCTGTTAATTTTATTAAACAAAATAAAGACACTTTTAAAATATATACTAGAAGCCATTAGAAACCTGAAAGGCAGATAAGAATTAGGACATCCCATAGCATAAATCAATTCTGAAATAGACAGATGATAAATGTTGCTTACAACTTATCCAGCATCATGGACATGTTATAAGGTCAGATATGCTGAGAAATTTTAGCAGAGAAATAAATAGAGAACAAGTACAAAAGAAATCTAGGTTAATGACATTGGCAAAGGGAGTACTAACAATTATTTCAAGCTTTACATTTTGCTGGATTAACTGTCTGTAAATAAAGGTAAGCAGCAAACACATCAACTTATTCAGAATCTAAACCAAATTAGTTTCTCGATGTCTCAGTCCTTCCTTTGAGAGGAATATTTGCCAGGTTTTGCCTCTTGCCAAGAGCAAACAAAGACCAAACCAGCAAGAAATTCAAGTCAGGCTGAAGGGCAGTATCTATCCAAAATTGATCAGATGCCATTAAAATCATTTACAGGGAAATGGACACAACAATATTAGAGTCAATGTAAATATTACTCAGAAACATAACACATTTATTTATGTACCATAAAAAGGATAAAGGGCAGGAAATCATATCCAAATGAATAAATTCCAAATTTGAGGAAACAAATAAATAGAGAAGATCAGGAAGTTCTATGGCAGGATATTTGATCACATTGCAAACTTGAGATTATAAACTGGAAAAAAACATGTTTCTTGTGGTGTAGTTCAGCCCTAGAACGCCCACCTTTAACCCAAGAGCTTTCTGTAAACAAGAGCGAAATAAAATCTACCATAGGTCAAGAGCAGATTAAGCAACCAGTGTCAGGGAGTGAACGTAAGCAAACACAGGAGGAAGGGACATTAGGTGAAGGGTATTTAAAAGAGTGGAAAAGGAGAAGTGACTTTTTCTTTCTGGGATGTCAATGGAGTAGGAAGTTCAGTTGGGTATTTTCTCTGTATTTTTGAGCTAGCAGGTTTTCACCCTAATATCTATTTCCCTGGGTTTTATTGGTAAAATTGAACATTTGGAATTTTTGTTTAAAAACAACAAGGTTTGGGCTGGAGAGATGGCTCAGAGGTTAAGAGCACTGTTTGCTCTTTCAAAGGTCCTGAGTTCAATTCACAGCAACCACATGGTGGTTCACAACTATCTATAATGAAATCTGGTGCCCTCTTCTGGTACACGTGTAGGCAAAATACTGTATATCTATGATAAATAAATAAAATCTTTAAAAAAAAAAAGGTCCAAGAAAAATCAAGTAGCCTAGATCTGAGAATAACAGCACTAAAACCCCTGTAGGGCAATATTTATAGAAGCTTCCACCTAAAAACAATGGAATTCAGATGTTACTAGACTAATGATTTCAACAGGGAAAATGGTAAGAAAATAATCTACTATTTTGAGATTCAGTGACGGAATCTTTAAACATGTAGCAAGGACACTTGCTTAGTACTTATGTCTGTAATCCTAGAACGAGGGAGTATTAGGTCATTGCTGATAACAGAGGTCTTTCATCGATATATTAAGGCAAGTGTAGAAGGGAAAGGTTTCATACAGCTCTGAAGTAGAGTGCTGATTTAGAATAAAGGAACTCAGGTTCAATTCTCAGCAATGAAAAAAAGTGGGAGAATAAGGTTATGGAGGCACCTTACGTACTTTACAACTTTTATAACTATTCTAAATATCCTACAACATAAAAAGTCTGGGAAGATGACTCAGAAGTTAAGAGCACATATTGCTTTTACAGAGGACAAAGTTAGCTCCCAGCAACTACATCTACCAGGTCACAATTACCTGGAACTCCAGTTCCAGGGACCAAATAGCTTCTGGTCCCTATGGATGTCTATACTTATGTGCACAGAAAACACACACACACACACACACACACACACACACACACACACACACACACACCAAAGAGTAAATAAAAAACCAGTCTGATTACAAGAATAAAATTTCAAAATCGGAGAGAAATGGTGCCAAAATACATAAATATCAGTCACCCCAAGAATAAAGAGGGCCACATTGTAATGGGAATGAGGTGAGTTTTCAAGATTATTAGCATTCCTAAATATTCAACAGAAGACTTTTTGGCACATGCACTAACAACAACAACAACAACCTAATACTACAGAATACTTGGCCTATAGACCAGTGGCAAATTAATTGCTTAGCTTATGTGAAACCCTAGGTTAAATCCCCAGTATAATAGGAAAAATTGGAATTTGCTGTGGACACCATACTAAACTCTTCACAACAAAACATTTTGGTACATTAACATCTTTCATATACCAAAAACAAATGGATTATTTTCTTTTTTCTTTTTTTTTTTCTCATACGCCTAGCATTGACTTTCATTACTTTAAAAAGGTGCATATTTATTTTGCTTTCTGACTCTGAGTTTGTGCCTTTAACACTTTCACAACAATCTTCTGCTCCTCAATAAGGAAAACTCTCTTGATTCTGTTGTGAACACACTTGGGCACACATGGAGCAAACCACCATAGGTCATGCTGGTGTGTTTCTTGTCCTAGGCAGTCTTACAAGGACTTTAGGCCTCACAGCAGGAAGCGCTGGCAGTCTGCCTGGGCACATACCACATGCAGATTTAGGTGCTTTTCCAACCTTCGTGTACAGGTAAATAATCCTGTTGCCAGGGGTTCAAGACAGCCTAGTTTTGTTAGAGGCTGTTTGTAGGAGAACCTAGGATGGTATGCCAAACACTGGACCATTCTGAGTGCCTCTAAGCTTCATCCTCGGAAGAGGTCGGGTTATTTTCTTAAAATGTTTTCTTACATAATCCTGTTTGCATTAATTTTGTGAAATTTGTCAGACAAGTTTTCTGAAGTATTTTTAGGGGCCTCTCAATGTAATATTTTAATATGTAGGCATTCACATTTTATATTTTCAAATTATACTTATTTATGTTATAATTTTTACAAGCATATATATTGTATTTTGAAAGATGTAGAATATTTTAGTATTTCAGCTTTCAGTACAGGAATTTGGGGGAGGTGAAAATTTGTCCACAATATCCTTTCAATGATCCTGCTAAGTCTTTCTTTTTTTGTTTTTTGTTTTGTTTTTTTGTTTGTTTGTTTTAATTATTACTTTTTTATTTCTTTTTTTAATTTTTTATTATTAATTTATTCCTGTTACATCTCAATGGTTATCCCATCCCTTGTGTCCTCCCATTCTTCCCTCCCTCCCCTTTTCCCCTTATTCCCCTCCCCTATGACTGTTCCTGAGGGGGATTACCTCCCCCTGTATATGCTCATAGGGTATCAAGTCTCTTCTTGGTAACCTGCTGTCCTTCCTCTGAGGGCCACCAGGTCTCCCCCTTTAGGGGACATGGTCAAATGTGAGGCACCAGAGTACGTGAGAAAGTCATATCCCACTCTCCACTCAACTGTGGAGAATGTTCTGACCATTGGCTAGATCTGGGTAGGGGTTTAAAGTTTACCGCCTGTATTGTAGAACATTATGATAGGCAGATTTGGGCCCGGGGGTTCCGCTCAAACTAAGGCACCAGCCAAGGACAATACAGGCGGGTTTTTTTTTTTTTTTTTTTTTTTTTAAATCTCATTCAAAAGTCATATGAAAATAATACCTTATTAACTTGAAAGAGAATTAAGAAGCACAATTGGCTCTTTCCCTTTAGGATTCTCAACCAGTTTTTGGTGATCTAGAATTGGCATCACCAGCCTGGTGGCACAAAAGAGATGTGACCCCAGGATGCACCAATCACCCGCTGGTTCCACTTACTCCATCGGTGCTCCTGCAGACTGTGTACGAAGCTCAGGCAAGTGAACTGCTTCTCTCTCATTCTGCCGCGGTGCGCTTTGCTGTGACACTAACCAAGTGTGAAGTTGTGCAAGACTCCGGGGGCTCCTGACATTTTTATTCTTGTTTCTTGTCCTGAAGCCTGAGAGAAATCACATAACCTCACTGCAAAATTAGAGCAAACCTCCAATGGCATTTCAGGTGGGAAAGGGTGGACTGGGGGCCCAGAAATGCTGACTCGAGGCACCTGGTCTTTTTAGGCATGAGCTAGCAGCAAGTTTAGTAAACACTGTTTAATTACAGGGTCTTGGCAAATCATGCAGAAGTTAATTGAACAAGAAGCTAAATGAATATATTCCGTGTTCTGAAATGAACCAGAGGACATTTGAGCTCGTTCCCGTTCTCTCCTAGGCCTTATGTTAAAGGGGAATACTGTGGGTTACCAAGATACCAGTAGTGCGATATTTACCTCGGAGCTACTGAAATGATTAGGATGAAAGCATCCTGGCGGTAAAGATGGCGTGTCTCCATGTACAGAGTCAGTGTAAAGTACAACTATTTTAAAAGTCGCTTTGTACATTTAACTAAGAAGATTTTCTGACCACTGGTAGTCAGACCTATGATAATCTCTGGGGACATCATAAATGTATGTCTTCTTCTGTTTTCTTTTTGTGAGAAATGATGTTTTTACACAGAAAGAAAACATGGAAGACAGTACATTGCAAAAATTAGATTTTAAAACATATCTATTCTGGACTAGTCTACAAAGCAAGCCAAGGATAGCCAAGGCTACACAGAGAAACCCTGTCTCAACAAAACCAAAACAAAACCAAAACAAAAAATAAATAAATAAATTCCACAATTAACTTTTCTTTAATATCTCTCTTTGTTTAAGCAAATGAATACATATATCTCCTTATCTATCTAAAACAAAGACACTTCTCTCTCTATAACTTAGCAATGGTTTAATAAACAACATCAAAATGCTATGGGTTTTAACCATTAACTTGAGGATATGGATATTTTCTCTAAGCAAAAATATTTCTTTTTGTTTGATGCCCTGTTTTTGTCTTTTTGTTTTTTTAATTCATTACTGTGCTTGGATATATTACTGGATCATTTATGTTGAAATGGCAAGTGTCCAAATTAAATAAAAAACAAGAACAATGCTGGTAGCTTTCATATATAACAATGCCAATTCTACTAAAATAGAAACCAAGAAAACAAGCCCATTCATAATAGTCTCAAAATATTTTAAATCAATCTAATCTATGAAATAAAATTCTTCTACAATGAAAACTTTAAAGGACAAAACAAATTTTGGTGAAAATACCTACAAGATGGAAAGATCTCCTCACATGTTCATGTGTACCAAGAATCAATGTTACAAAAATGCTCTTTGGACAAAAAGCAACTAAAGATTCACTGTAATCACCTCTGAAATTTCAAAACAATTATGAAAGAAGTTAAAAACAAAATCTTGAAATTTATACAAAACATGCAGATAGCCAAAACAATCCTGAATAATAAAAATACTTTTGGAAGAATCCCAAACTGTGATTTTAATTTATAACACTGAGTATGATGCTAAGTTATCAAAAAGATCATGTTGCTTGCATAAAATTGATGCATTAATTAATGGAATAGAACCCAGGTTTCACATGTCAGCCCATGTTCCTGTAGCCAGCCATATGATATTTGACAAAGATGCCAAAAAGACACATCACTAAGAGAAAATACAGCATTGTCAACAATTTTTGTGAAAATACAGCATTGTCAACAACTGTGCTGAGAAAATAAAATATTTATGAATAGAATAATGGGACAAGGTCCTTATCTTTCCCCTGCACTGTTCTTAGCTCCAAATGCATCAAGGCCCTTAACATAACGCATAATATTCTGAGGCTTCTTCATGACAAAATACAGACTATGCACCAACTCAGTAGCACAGAGAGTAGGACTCCAGTATCACAGGGAATCAAACAGTTAATTAACAAATGGAACTTCATGGAAATAAATACACCTTCACAGTAAAGGGAACTCTTATTCAAGTGAAGAGAAAATCTGTACAATAAGAAACCATCTTTTCAGGCAAATATCAGACATGGGATTAGCATATAGAACATACAAATGCATTTTAAAAACTAATCCTCCCCAAATAACTCCCCCAAACCAAAAATAAAAAAATAGATAACCCAATTAAAATGGGTCATGAAACTGAACAAAGTCTTCATAGAAGATATACAAAAGGCTAGAAGATATATGTAATTTTTAATGTTCAGCATTCTTGTCCATCAAAAGAATATAATTTAAAACCACTCTCAGATTCCATCTTACTCCAGTTAGCACAGCCAAAGAAGTTACATCAAATCCTGATAAGTCAGCACTTTTAATGCCATACACCATGCTGTAAAACTGATTAGTCCATACACAGCGATTAAATATTCTGATCACTCTTAAGAAAACTAAATATTGGATCTTTTCTCAAAGAGTAAAAATATACTAATTTAAAATGGAATCTTAGGAAGTATAAAATATAATTGCTAAAAATATAGGTAACCATTTAAATAGTACTACAAATTATATCAGAATACATTCAAACACAGATAAAAGCTATGGTCAAATGAGTAAATCTAAAGACTATAGTAATAAAATAAAAATATTTATATTGTGTTCGCTTGTACAAATATTGCAGAAAATAGTTAACAAAATGAATAGCAGATTTTTAATTAGTTACTAATTGGAAATATTTCGTGTTGAGTAGAAAAAATATGTACAGTAAACACACACCCACACACGCACACACACACACACACACAAGAAAAGTGCAATGCATTCAGATAAAGTGTTTAACCATCTTGAAGTCGTGCTATGTATTTCTTACAAGAGTTAAATTTAATATCATGATAGAATATTGAAGGCTTGGAATAATCCATCACAAATAATAGTGTAGAATGTAAATTGCTAAAAAAAAAAACAACTCATAAAAGAATTTCATTTTATATAAAACAATAAACTTTTTTATATTTTTTATTAATTTATTCTTGTTACATCTCAATGGTTATCCCATCCCTTGTATCCTCCCATTCTTTCCTCCCTCCCATTTTCCCATTATTCCCCTCCCCTATGACTGTTCCTAAAGGGGATTGCCTCCCCCTGTATATGCTCATAGGGTATCAAATCTCTTCTTGGTAACCTGCTGTCCTTCCTCTGAGTGCCACCAAGTGTCCCCCTCCAGGGGACATGGTCAAATGTGAGGCACCAGAGTACGTGAGAAAGTCATATCCCGATAGGCAGATTTGGGCCCAGGGGTCCCGCTCAAACTAAGGCACCAGCCAAGGACAATACAGGCGGTAAACTTTAAACCCCTACTCAGATCTAGCCAATAGTCAGAACAATAAACATTTACTGGTTAAATTATAAAAATTATCTTCAAATAAACTAACTACATGAGATGTGAAAATATTGCGATACTCCTTTGTACCACCCTTCTCTGTTATTTTAACCAACTGCCTAATATAGAGAATTGAGGATTCATCTACTTTTAAAATCTCATCAATTTTAACAGATCAGTTGAATAAAGCAAATACCATTTTTCACTTTCTTTTTAAATTTTCCAAATAGTTCCTTTCTGCAGATGGTTATTCCTGGCAAATTCCGTGTTCACGCTGTGCTGTGTGTTTATGGGTTCCAGCTGCTAACTGATAACATTCGACTGCTAAATCCATTGTGTGTAATATAATTGCTCATTATACTCCTCAAAACATCAGCAATGCAGTTATGTTCAACTTGAAACAAATTAAAATCTTATCAGCACCTTAAAATTCTATGGTTGTCTTCTTTTGATTAATGATAGAAAAGTTGTGCTAGTTCCGAGTAATTTTTAGTGACTTGTCGAAAAAAAAGACCTCAAGCTGATTAATCTTTTATTTTTCTCCATGTAACTCACAGGTGTGCTAACAGTTATGCCTCTGTGGAAATGTCCCTTTGTAGCTGTTTTACAAGGTGAGAAGACGGGCTGGATTGAGGCAGTAGGAAATCTTCCACTTTCAGGCGGGATCCATTGGTTACCATTCTGACTAAAATTACAAAGGAAAGGACCATGGATTATACCAGCCCTGTGCTCAGGGAGTCCTAGGGCAGAGGGCTGATTCTGTGCAGGACAGAAAGGTACAGGTTTTGGTCTCTGACTGGACGCCTTTTGACTGTTTCTCTTTCTATCTGAAAAGGGCACTGATAATTTGGCTTTCCACTTTAAAACTGCACTAAAGCTGATTCCTCACATCATGTATCTCAAACTAAAAAGTAAGCACACTACCAGTTAAATTCCTTTGTTTTCCTCTGAGGAGCAGGTGGACTCAGCCACTCAAAGCATCAAGCTTCAGGAACTCAAAGATGGCCAAATGATCAGATTGTCTAAAGAAGGCTAGTGAGAGCAGAGATCAAGTCTCGAGGTGTGCATATTTCTTTCTCTGTTTCATTCTTTCTACCAGAATTGATGAGGGGAAGTCTCTGCCTTCGTGCCCCAGAGACTAATGACCACTAATGTTGTCAGTTTTTTCCTTTTATCATCTGGCTCAATATCAATAACGAACTTCTGATGTTAAAACAAGGTAAAATGTAACACACTGGTAAAAGCAATCAATAATCCTCATACAATTATTAAGTAGTGAAATACATGATATTTTATCTTTCATAATACCTAATATAACATATAATCTATCAAATCTCTCTTGCTTTATTTATAAATATACTTTAAATTAGAGAAGGGTAAAACAGTGATATAAAGAAGTAAAAGTTAATAGCAAAACATAACATTAAATGAGGTAGGGTAGACAAGGGTATACAGAGATGGATTACTAAGGTATTTTTTAAGTCATATGAAACCCTAGTACTGTAGAATGCAGAAGCTTCCTAATCTCTCTCTCTCTCTCTCTCTCTCTCTCTCTCTCTCTCTCTCTCTTTCTCTTTCTCTCTCTCCCCTTCAAATATTTTTGTATAAACACATATATTTAAAAAGAAATTAAATGGAGGAACCTTATATTGAGGTAACAACTACTTTACTAGAAAGCAAAACCTAAAATGTAAAAATCCCAAAAATGAATTTTCTCTTTTGGGTTGTTTGCTAGTTAGGTTCCATAGGCTGCCAGACACCACAAGCTTTTGTTAATGCTATTGGTTATTCCCATGAACTCGATGAGCAAGCTCTATTGCTGAAAACACCACATACTTGACCCATACCACATGGAGAAATAAGCTTTTACTGATTTGGAAATTTCAAGATGTGCTACAGAGCAACAAGAATAAAAACAGCATGGTACTGGGATAGAAATAGGATGGATGACAAATGGAATCTAATCCAAGGCCCAGAAAAAAACCCACACACCTATGCACACTTGATTTTTGACAAAGAAGCCAAAACCATACAATGAGGGAAAAAGATAGCATCTTCAGCAAATGGTGCTGGCTTAATGGGATGTCTATTTGTGGAGAAATGCAAATTTATCTAGATTTTCACCCTCCACAAAACTAAAGCCTAAGTGGATTAAAGACTTTATCATAAAACCAGACACACTATATCTGTTAGGAAAAAAAGTAGGTCAGAGTCTTGAACTACAAGAGACAACTTCTTGTACAGAACACCAACACCTGGGGCTCTAAGATCAATAATTAATAAATGGTACTGCACGAAACTCAAAAGCTTCTGTAAGGCAAAGGACATTGTCAACAGAACAAAGTAACAGCATATAGATTGGGAGAAGATATTTATCAAACCTAGGTGTGACAAAAGGCTAGTATCCAAAATATATAAAGAACTCAATAAATTAAGCAGCACTAAACCAAATTATCCAATTAAAAATTGGGGTACAGAGCTAAAACACAGTATTCCTAACAAGGGAACATAAAATACAGAAAAAAGAAAAACCACTTAAAGAAAAGATGAACATCCTTAGAAATCATGGAAATGCAAATCAAAACAACTCTGAGAAATCCATCTTATACCTAACAGAATGATTTAGGTCAAAAACGCAAGTGACAGCACATTCTGGAGAGGATGTAGAGAAAGGGAAACATTTCTCCATTGCTGATGGGAGAACAAACTTGTACAAGCACTTTGGAAATCAATCTGGTGCTTTCTCAGAAAAT
Organism: Acomys russatus; assembly: GCF_903995435.1. Classification (NCBI taxonomy): domain Eukaryota; kingdom Metazoa; phylum Chordata; class Mammalia; order Rodentia; family Muridae; genus Acomys; species Acomys russatus. The sequence continues at coordinate 19,494,883 of NC_067158.1, read as the reverse complement.
TGGTAATAGTGCTATCTCAAGACCCAACTATACCACTCTTGTGTATATACCCAATAGATTCTCTACCATTAACAAGGACATTTGTTTAACTAAGTTTATTGCAGCTGTATTTGTAAAAGTTAGAATCTGGAAGCAACCTAGATGTCCATCAACCTAAGAATGGATAAAGGAACTGTGATTCATTTCCACGATGGAATACTACTCAACCATTAAAAAAACCAAAGAAATCTTGAAATTTTCAGGCAAGTTGATGGAACTAGAAATGATCTTCTTGAGTCAGGTAGCCCAGATCCAGAAAGACACACATGGTATATACTCAATTATAAGTGGATAGTAACGCAGCATAGAAGGACAGATGCTACTACTTGCTGCCGGACTCTGGGTGGAGTGCTGATAGTAGTATGGAAGAACAGGGGGATAGAAGGACCCAAAAGGTTCAGGAACCCCACAGGAAGACCATCAAGCCTGGTGGATCTAGATCCAGGGGGGTTTGCATCAACCAAGAACAATGCATGCAGAGAACCTACACTCTCTGTTCAGATAGAGCCAATGAACAGCTTATGGTTGTGGGAGAAGTGGGAAGTGCCTCTGACATGAACTCTGGTGCTCCTGCTCACCTTCGCTTTGATAGGAAACCATGAGTGTATAGAGAGGAAGGGGATGCAGGCTATCCAGATGAGACCTGATAGACAGTGGTCAGACAATGGGGGAGGAGGGTCCTCCTGTCAGGGGTGTAGGGGAGGGAAATAAGGCAGAAGAGGGAGATAGGATGCAAATGGGAAGAAACAAGCAACAGGATAACAATTGGGATTTAATATGAATAAATTATAATATATAAGTAAATAATTTAATTAAAGAAAATAAATAATGAATCATAAAATGGTGCTGAAATTCTAATTTTTAATGTATATTACATCTAGTGACAATATTATTGAAAATTACAAATGTACTTCAATAATAAATTTAAACACAAAGATTTAAACATAAGTTTTAAATTTTTTCGTTTAAACAAAATGTAATTGTTCATCTCTTAAATCTTAGCACTCCTGAGACAGAGGCAAGAGGACTGTCCCAAGTTCAACGTCATCCTGGATTCACAGTGATAACCTATTTCAAAAATGGAAAAAATTAAGCAAAACAAAACAAGACAAAAAGAAGCAAAGAAGAAAAGGTTTAAAAGGTTTAAATATTTGAGTTGTATGAAGTAAAAGACATGTTTAACATAAACTTTAAATATGTAAAATTACTATTATAATTATATATAAAATTACTAACACACTATCATATATGCTACTAGCTATAAATATGTGTCCTAGTTGAGAGATAGAGCTTAAGAATGCTACATGTATATTGCTATTCATATCTCTTCCTGTGTAAATCATTCGTGTGTTGAACTGTGTCTGTTTAGCTAGTAAATTACATAAGTGCAGAACCAAGTAAACGGAAAGCCTCTAAGATAATTTTTCCAACATTCATCTGTGAATTTATTGCAAAGACAAACAACATTTATCAGTATAAATTAATTCAGCACATATAATTAACTACAAAATTAAAAAGAGAAATGAATGGGAACCCGCAACTTAGAAGGAAGTAAACAGTGTGCGAAACTCAATAGCTACTCCAGGATATTATTCAAGTTTTGTTATTAAAACTACTACAGTTTTCAGAGTATTGGAATTTGTGTGTATACAAAAATCACAACAGGACAAAGTTTAAAAACATACCTGTCTTTATGTTCTGTAGTGGTGTTGCCAATCACTGGGTGGAAGTTGAGTTACTCCCATTACATTTCTAGTTTGAAACAGCCAGAGCAGAGTAAATGTGAGCGCGACACAGCAAAAGAAAAACATGCAGAAAGAGGTGCAAGAGACTCACGCACTGTGCAGAACACTTTGGAAGACTGTTGGGGACTTAATTTAGGTTGCAGTAGTAGCGGCTTCATGCAGGCTCAGAGTAGGCTTCGTCTCCAGTTAAAAACTCATGTCGGTAAAACCAAAAAAGACACCGTGGTGTGTATATCTGTGGCCTCAGTGCTCTGGAATCTGAGGCACAAGGACCATCAGTTCCAAGCCTCTCAGGAACTCCTACTGAAATCCTCATTAAAAAATATGGAGGTAAAAGGGAAAATGAAAAGGATATATATTGTCATTGTAGAGCAGTCAAATTGTGAAACAGCAGCAGAAATGTTAAAGGAATCCCTATGAATGATTAATGAAACCTAAAATATTTTAAAGGTGTTTAATAATATGGACCTATTGTTTTGAAAATGATTGTGTTTATACAGTTAATGAGAGTGACGTCTTGTGTCCTTGTTGCCTTGGCTATGGCCCACACATTCCCTAAGCTGTAAGTTTATGCATAGCTGATATTTCATACTCACAGTAAGGTGTCCTCACAGTGTGCTTGCATGTGCACCAAATTTCCTCTTTCCTTGCTTTCATTTGCTGATTTAAATGTAGAGTCTGAGATAAGCCACCCTTCTCTACCTCTGTTCATCCCTCCAAAAGTGGATCCTGGTATCCACCTTCCACAAATACCTGCTGGTTGCTTTCCAATGGGATGGGTGGGCTTGACCCATGTGACTTGTCTGCACTGTACCTTCACACAGACTGTGTAGATGCTATTCAGAGCTGGCCACTTGACAAGTGTGTGACCGTCATACATCAGGCCTCTGTTCTCTGAACTGGCCTTGTATATCTCTCCATGAAGCATGTAGACCACTGTAACGGTGAATGTTTTGGTTACAATGCTCCTTTCCTGGTTTTCTAGCTCTCTGCCTACTGCTTTAGTCCATGTGGCTGGAGAGGTGCCTGACTACCACTGCCCAGAAAGGTTTCTCCTCTCACTGAGCTCTCTAGTTACTGAAACCATCTGTTATGCCTGCGTTTACTGCACTGCTCCTTGTTTTTCACCTGAACAATGTTCTTGAACTTACTTCAGCTAGAAGGTAGAATACAAAAGATCCATCAGAGCTATACCAGGATTTCATGCAATTTAATCAGCTCTGTGGAGGAGTACCCAGTTGTAGACCTGACATGTAGACATCAGGACAAGAAGAATCATGAAACTCACACTGTGAACAGAACAACAGACATTTCTCCTAGATTTAAGCCTGGATACTTCTGTCAGAACATATAGTCACTATCTAAAAAAAAAAAAAGCCAGAAGAAACATATTTGAGGACCCATCCATAATAATTTGTATTAGTTAATTTGTAGTTAATTTATAACATTTTGTCTATCCAATAGGAGCATTCCATTCTCGATTCCATTTCTTGCTTCATGTGTTACAATGATTTGGATAGAATCCATGAGTTATTTTCCCTATGAACTGGTATTCATCTCAGAGACCCAGCACAGTTCTGTCTGGATTTTGTCCTATTATTGCTGTCCAGTTTGTGATCATGTCTGACCAATTATTGGGAAATGTCCTTGAGGAAAACACTGTGTCACAGTAGTACTGGATGTCTAGTCTTAATTTATAAGGAAAGATCAGTGAAATGCTTGAATTTAATTTACCAATAAGTTCATGAACATCTAATACCATAATTGATATGGTTATTTGAGTAACACATAGAGAAGAAGAAGAAGAAGAAGAAGAAGAAGAAGAAGAAGAAGAAGAAGAAGAAGAAGAAGGAGAAGGAGAAGGAGAAGGAGAAGGAGAAGGAGAAGGAGAAGGAGAAGGAGAAGGAGAAGGAGAAGGAGAAGGAGAAGAAGAAGAAGAAGAAGAAGAAGAAGAAGAAGAAGAAGGAGAAGGAGAAGGAGAAGGAGAAGGAGAAGGAGAAGGAGAAGGAGAAGGAGAAGAAGAAGCAGCAGCACTGCTTCTATTTAATGAATTAGCAAATGTCCTCCTGGATTACCACAGTCACCTCAAAGCATGTTCTTTGAAGACCACAAGTAGCACTATCATATGTGTACATTTTACCATTGGATGTGCCTTTGCTGCATTATGCTTAATGCTTACAGGGCTTCTCCTAGCTGCATTTGATTTAAGATTTAATAAACTGTCAGTTTTATTAGTATGAAATTATGTCTCATGTTCTTCATTCTGTCATTTCAAGCCAAAAAAAGAAGAGTAGAACACACAAAGAGCTAATTTTAGTATCAAGAGAGAATGTGTTATAGGGAGATGCTGGAGAAATGCACCAGTGGTTACAAATATTGGCTGCTCTCTCAGAAGGCATGCTTTACATTCCCAGCATCCACAGGGAGGCTCATCACCCTCTCTAACTCCAGCTAGTCAGTAACTTCTGGCCTCCATTTGCACTAGGCATTCATGTGCTGCATAGACACACATATGAGCAAAACACTCAGACATACAAACATTCACACGAACTCTTGTGCCCCATATTTGACCATGTCACCTGGATGGGGAGACCTGGTGGCACTCAGAGGAAGGATAGCAGGCTACCAAGAAGAGACTTGATACCATATGAGCATATACAGGAGGAGGAGGTCCCCCTCAGTTACAGTCATTGGAGAGTGGAGTAAGGGGATAATGGGAGGGAGGGAGGAATGGGAGGATACAAGGGATGGGATAACCATTGAGATGTAATGTGAATAAATTAATAAAAATATATTAAAAATAGTTTTTAAATTAAAGAATGAATTTCATTCCATTATTTTTATGTGTGGTTGTGAGCATCATTGTATTTACTCAGTATGTGTAAAGACAATGCAGTATCAATGCCAAACTTTGATCTGTCACATAATGGTAAAAATATATTAAACTAAAGTGTTTCAAGTCAATGAGATCATCAAGCCGTGATATGATAGTACTTTGGTCATACTAGAGTCATCTCAATTTTGTGGATAATTCTTTGTTGCATTCTCACTCCCACCACAAAACCTTTCTTCCCCAAAATGAACATCATATCATTCTTTCTCTATATGTCAATAAGTAGGTAATTAAAATAAAAATAGGCTATATATTATTGTTTGAGATGAAAATAGTAGAATAGCATTCATATTTACTAACAAAATGAGCCAGTTTATTACAGAGTTAACAACAGTTCATTTTGAAGAAAGCTTCATCCCTGTCAGAAAGCAACCATTTCTCTCTCAAATCTTCTATCAATATCTACCAGAAACCAACAGAAGTACATTTTGTGAAATATTAGATTATGACTATCAAAATAGCAAATTTCATGCTGAGATGCATGGGGTATTAAATAATATATACACATAGAGGAGGAGAGAATTATTTAGAAAAGTTAATGTTTTAAAGTACTTGACCTAAGATTATTGGTAGCCAAAACAAATTATGTTTAATAAGTCTCCTATGGAGTAAAGACCTCTGTCTATCCATGTTTTTCATCTTCACAAGTGCACTAGAAAAAAAAATATCTCCAAGAAAATTTCTCTAAGGCTGGCCTTAAAACAGATCTTGTCTGAATATCTCTGATGTCAGGTAAAGAGATGCGAGGCATGTTATGATAATCAGCAGTGGCTCTTAACACAATATATCACATCAGTATCTGAATTCACTTTTGAGTTACAAGGATAAATGGATCAAGTCTTGGCTCTTTAATGGATTAATCTTATTATGCTGAGAAGTCTTTTACTCTTTTTTTTTTTTTTTTTTTTTTTTGCACAAGATTTCAAAATGACCAACCTCAGCTACCTTCACATTATGGTCTTACTAAGCTTAAAGTTTTTCAGTTCATCAGTCAGTGTCTCTCAGTGCTCACAAGTTATAGACAATTCTGTAGCGTAAGCAGTCCTTCCCGGTTCCTAAATCATCACGGACACCTGGCCTTGTTCTTTTCCTCTGATGCTTCCTATCAGGCCATTCAATTAAAATGGACAGATACACTCATATCCCAATATTTAACAATATTTCACTACCAGTTGAAATCGAACCTAAGTATGCATTTTGATTTTATATCTATGCACATTGGCATTAATTTCTTCTACCTCTTCCTTCACATATAGACCTGTATGTATGCAGGTCCATTTTATTGAACATCTGAGTATACTAGTGTTAAAGCCAGTCCTAGTGACTGGAATTTAACTCTGTGGTAAAGCATGGGCTCAGCATGTACAAACGTCTGCATTCATGTAAACATCTTAATTCTGCATAACACATTATTAAAAACTTAGTAGTATAAACTGCTCCTGTTACATTTCTATAGGTTCAAAGTCTGAACTGGGATTCACAAACTTAAAATCCAGTATGCAGCCTAGCTGTAGCCACTTTCTTCTGGAGCCCAAATTAAACGATCTGCCACATTGATAGCTCAGTATCTAATTTTAGTGCCAAGAATTCATTTCATAGGAGACTGAGGAGCTCAGTGGTTAAGAGCTCTGCCTGATCTCTCAGAGAACCTGAGTCCATTGGACATGGAGAATGTTAGGCTGAGTATTTCCCAAGTTTCCATCACTCTTCTTAGTCTCTTATTATTTATAAGAAACTTTATGACTCCATTGACTAATTTAGGATTGTCTTAAGGCCTGACCTATCTGCAGGTTCTGGAAAATTGTTTTGAAGTAACTATTTGTGCCTGGTTCACACAATCTATTTTCTGAGGATGAAAATGTTTATTATTTTCTTTTGTATCAGTGGTTCATGGGGTTTTGGAAATGCCCCAAGTAGGTAGATTTAACATTTTGATTCCCCAGGCTGGGAGCCAAAGTGCACCAGTTTAACACATTAAAAACAAATGCAGAGTCATCCTTATTGTATCAGTGTGTCATTATAAAAAAATAACTTTGAAGTACTTCTCGTTGGAATAATTTAAATGAATGAACTAAGATTTCAAGTCTTTCTTTTCCATCCTTGAATTCTCTGTCATCTGTAAAATGGGTCTCCACACCCCTGTCTCTCTCTCTGTCTCTTCCTGTCTCTGTCTATGTCTCTGTCTCTCCCTGTCTCTGTCTCTGTCTCTCTGTTTCTGTCTCTGTCTGTCTGTCTCTGTCTGTCTGTCTGTCTGTCTGTCTCTCTCTCTCTCTCTCTCTCTCTGTGTGTGTGTGTGTGTGTGTGTGTGTGTGTGTCCCTCTCTCTCATTGAGCAAAACAGAAAACCTTATATGGTGAAAGAATTAGAGATGCTTTGTAGAAACCTTTAAGAGATTATGTCACTGACTCCAACTCATGAATATAACAAATAAAGAAATATTACTCACTAATACCTAAATGCTTTTTTAAGGATTTGTGGATATTTGTCTTATAAGGCCATGTTTGTCCTTCTTTCTATTTTCGTAAGATTATTATCCTAACATACACCCAGATATACCATATTGGTTTTCTGTCTGTGTAAAAGAATAAATAATTTAAGATTACAGCAATGCATTAAATTAGGTTGTAAAAATTGACTTGATGGAAAATTCTATTGCATGAAAAGTTTTTTTTTACAGGTTTTTTTTTTTTTTTCTCTTAAAGGCAGATTAAAGAAATAAGCTACGTACACAGTAGAAAAGCAGTCTTAAACCATAAGTGACCTCAAGGTTAATACTCTGGGTCTGGAATTCAAACAAAGTTTTAGTTAGCTTCTTAGAATGTAAAAGAAAATTTTATAACATTGGCTCATCAAAAGTTGAACAAAAGACTTTATGGATTACATTGGGATCGCTTGCTCAGATTTACTTCCCCATAGCAAGATCATTTGATTAGTAACCTTTCTGGGAACATTTATAAGATTTGTAGGTACTAAATCATTCATCATGTGCAATTTTTCAAGTAGGAGATATATGCATGCTGAGAGATGGGGGAGGAGAAATTTTAATTGATGAATTGTTATCATACCAACTAGGATAACAATACTCAACCCCCAAGTTGTACATTATCTAACAAAACCTCAGTGCTAGGCATGAAAAACATTGTTTTAATTTTGTTTGGGAGATTCCAAGAGATCCAAAAAGAATACAGGTTCTTGTTGTTTACTTAGGTGCCTCGTGGGGGGGGGGGCATTGAGAAGGAAACCTTAATACCAAAGACACTACAACGTTTGGACACATTTTTGAAGGTCTTGATCTGAATCTGACCTGGAAACATCCTCCCTAGCTGTGGGTTCTCTTAATTTTAGAAAAAGCCATGGAGCTGTTTAGTGAAGAACCTCAGTTAGTAATCTCATCCTGTTGTGATGTCAATGAATCCCAACAGTGACCAGCACAGTAAGAAACTCTGCAAAGTGTAACAGTAGTACTACTACCTACGTATTAGACATAAATCCCCTGTCTATGAGGGAATTCAGGGCTTGAACTATAAATTTAGGTAATTACGAATGACTAGTAATGTCATGGAAAATAGAGGAGAACATCCTAGCCCTGTTTCCTAAACCATATAACCTATAACTTCATTATAAATACGTAACCTTATATCACAAAAAAGTTTAACTTTAATCCTTCACCAAAGTGTCTTTTTTTGTAGCATACATAAACCATTACAGAAAGACACAACTTGTCAAAATGCCGTCATGTACCAGCCACTGAGTCTATAGGCCTAGCTTGTACATCTACAGCGGGAAAATCACACCTATGTCTCGAATAATGCAGTGGAAGAAAGGATGGAAAGATTGAAGACTGTAAGAAAGAAATAACCAGGATTTCTGTGGTAATATAGTATATATCCATACCTTTAAATTTGTTGTTTTATTGATAAAGTTTTTATATACGGAATATATATACATATATACTGTAAAAAATATTTTTCTAGCTCCTATCAACTACATATGATGACATCTCATGAAGTTCACAAATGAAAAGAAAACCTTGATGTTCGGATTTAACATTAATTAAATAGTCTATAGGTCATGTCTACCCAAAAGTTTCATTGAATACAAGAAACTCAAGCAGTTTTCCTCAAAAAGAACTGAAAAAGAAGATGAAGTAAGGGGTTGGTAGGTCTAGGAGGAGTTGTAGAGAGGAGTAGGGAATAAATTTGATCACAACACGTTTATGAAATTCTTTATGAATTAGCAAATATTTTTAAGATTCTTCTTTTCTACAATGGCATTCTCTGTTATGAGTTCTATTGTATCTAATGTTAATATCACCATTAGGACAATACAAATTAAAACCACTTTGAGATTTTATATTATACTGGTCTGAATGGCTAAGATCATTAAAGCAAGTGCCAGGCCAAGCTATCAAGGATATTGGCTGAGAGAAACACTGCAAGTACAGTATCTATGGAAATAAATGTGATGTTTCCTAATGGAGGTGGGTATAAATCTACCCTGAGATCCAGCTATATAACTCTTGGCCATATACCCATAAGACACTTCGTCCTACCACAGGGACATGTGCACAACCAGGTCCATTGCTGTTCTATTTATAATAGACAGAAATCGGTAATAGCCTAGATATCTTTCAATAGAAGAATGAATAAGCTGTAATACATTTAAACAGTGGATTATTCTTCAGCCATAAAAGTATAAATAAAAATGAAATTCTGAAATTCTCAGGTTAATAATTGGAACTAGAAAAGAATCATTTAAAATGAGGTAATCCAGACCCATACAATAGTATATATTTGGTTATATATAGATATTGACTGTTATGTCAATGAAAACCAAACTACAGTCCATAGAATCTGAGAGGGTAGAAGTAAGGAACTATAGGGAAAAGAAAAATAGATAGTTATGGGAAGGTGGGGGTTGGCTCACACAGGATGATCAAGTGGGGAAAGGGAGGTAAGAGAGGAAGAAAGGAGGGAATACAAGGAAAGAGCTAATGTTAAGGTTATTTAAGAGGTAGTATGAAACCTAATACAGTAGAAGTTTTCTAAAATATATGCATATATACATATATAAAGGCAATTTAAATTAATTCAATAACCAAATAATGGGGGAGACAATCCAAACTTTTCATCTCTTGTCATCAAATGAAGCCTGTAGTCCAGGGATTGGGTTATATCTAATTGACTTGCTGGCCACAGTGAGTCATATTATAATAAGCAAAAAATACCAGATTGTTGCCAAGACTGTAAGTTACTCTGCACAGATTGCAAGGCTTCTTTGCTGCAGACAACACCTACACAACTCACTGAATATGAAGACGGCAAGTTGGTGCCTAGGTAGAGCCTTTGCCACATGTTCTATTATCTTTGGTACAGAAAGGTATTCTGCATGCTCCCAAAAGGAAAACAATAAACCACAACCACACTGATGTACAAAGGTGTTCTTTGGACAAGATATGCCAGGGCAATGATGTTACAAAACTTGTGGAAGTGACCAATCAATATCTGATTTCACTTAAGGCTCATTTCACAAGATGGAATCCATACCTGATACTGCTTGGGTGATCAAGAACCTGAGACTAGGAAGCTGAGAGAACTAGGAAAAAATACTACTATTCTAAACAAACAAACAAAAACACACAGTAGCAATCACATGACTCCTAATGATAATTGTGCTATACTCATAGACTAATACCTTGCCTAGCCCTCACTAGAGACACCTCCTCCTGCAGCAGATGGGAGCAAATACAGAGACCCACTGGAAGGCATTGTACAGAGAGTAAGAGGCCATGCAACAATCCACCACAAATGAATGAGATCTCCTTGTCAAAACCTTCCCCATTCGAATGGGGAAGCTGAAAGAGTATTAGAGCCAGAGGGAAGGAGGGTATCAAGTAAACAAGGTCCTCTGCATAAGTGTGATCAGTCATTACCTGAAAGAGGCTCAGGCAGAGTGTAGAGAGGCTGCCTAGGCCTACATAAGGTCCTCTGTGTATGTATTACAATTTCTAGGTTACTGTTTTAATAGTATACATGAGTGTGTGAATGAGTGGACCTTTGGTTGATTCCCATGCCTTCACTTGGGCTGTTTTCCTTCTGTTTGTTTTTCTTGTCCAAACTCAACATGTTAGTTTTGGTTTTATCTTATTACATTTTATTGTATATATTATATTATGTATTTTATTTTTATTATCCATTAGAAGCCTGTTTCTTTTCTGATAATAAAAGAAAAGAATAAGAATATTATGATAGGCAGATTTGGGTCTAGGGGTCCTGCTCAAACTATGGCACCAGCCAAGGACAATACAAGCAGAAAACTTCAAACCCCTACCGAGATCTAGCCAATGGACAGGACATTCTCCAAAATTGAGTGGATAGTGGGATCTGACTTTCACACGAACTCTGGTGCCTCACATTTGACCATATCCCCTGGAGGGGTAGACCTGGTGGCACTCAGAGGAAGGACAGCAGGTTACCAAGAAGAGACTTGATACCCTATAAGCATATACAGGAGGAGGTAATCCCCCTCAGGAACAGTCATAGGGGAGGGGAGTAAGGGGAAAATGGGAGGGAGGGAGGAATGGGAGGATACAAGGGATGGGATGACCATTGAGTTGTAATATGAATAAATTAATAAAATAAAAAAACTATAAAAAAAAGAATCAAGTACAAGGGGAGGTAGGAAGGAACTGGGAGGAGCAGAGGGTTTCAAACTGTAATCTGGATATATTATGTGAAAAACTCAATTTTCAATAAAAATTTTAAAATAAAATAAATAAAAGAGGACATAAAGAGTGTGGGGTCAGTTGGCGGTTGATAGATCAGGGAGGGTTTGCAAGAAGCAGAAGAAGGTATTTGACCAAAATATTTTGCATGAAATTTGCTATTAATTAATAAAAATATATTGATTTACAAATGAATTCCTCTCTTTTTCTTATCATATTTCCTGTTCTGAATTCTATTATATCAAATGTATTTATCACCCTTCTACAGTTTTGTTAGCATGTGTCTTTCCCTAGCTCTTGATTTTAACCATATCATATCTTTATTTAGTTGTATAAATATATAGCATGAACTGTTTGAAATCCTTTAAAAGATAAATTTATATAGTTACCTTTCACTATATTCTCTGGCTTTGTCATATCTGGCCATTAATATCTGTCATTACTTTAATAAAATTGTTAAAATTTTTCTGTCATTCCTGTCTTTTTTTCTCTCTCATTTCTTTTTGGAATACTGACTGTAACTTGGAGGTACTCTGAGTTGTAGCTAGATGATACACAGGACACTAGGTAAAGAGCCTTGAAGACACAAAACTCTCCATTGTCAAGCTGAGGTAATCAGTTCTGCACCACTACATGCACCACAATGATGTGTTGTGCCCCACTCAATGCCTAAAGGTGATGAGCCTGCCTAATCATAAGCTGGAACTCCAAAACTCAAAGGAAATAAGTTTTCTTTACATGCTGGATCTGAGGTATTTGTTAAAGCAGTGGAGAGCTATTAAGCACAACTCTTAAGAATACTGTTTCATTTTGTTTCCACAGTGCACCATCAATTTTCAAGATGGCTCTACAGATGGCAGTTCTTGAGGCCTTCCTCCCTATAGCTAATTATTGTGTTGGTGTCCTTTAATTGTATGAAGACTACCAATTGGACTGATACAAGACAGTTTGTTTTTCCTACAACTCAGAGCTAAAAAGGAATGGGCAATATTTAACAATGGAGTGCATTGAACTGGAGTAACAGAAAGGAGAAAATTAAGAAAAATATTCAGGCAAAATGGTGGATCACAGTAGTAGTCCCAATATTCAGAACACTGAGACAGGAGGATAAATGCAATCAATATTACTAACTGCCACTAATGAACTTGGTGAGCAAGAAATTAGGACTACTATCCCATTCTCTAAATAGTAAAATCTCTAAGAATGAACCCAATGAAGGAAAGACAGCTACAATCTGAACTTTAGTAAACTAATTTTAAAAAATGGCATTGCCTACTCTGATGCACAGTTGCACCTTTAGTATACAAACTTTAAAATGATGTGATTTTTGATGTGTTCCTTTGTCAAAGAATGCACTGCCCTCTAGACTTCTTATAGTATATTGTCATGAATATTATTACTTAGGCAGTTGTTTCAGACTTTCTGGAATTATTCAGTGCTTTGCTTAATATCATCTTTACTTTGTCTTATAGTCACAGCTGTGATCACTTGTCTATTCTGTCAACATTATACCATGTAGAGACAATTCTCACCTATTCCAACAAATACTATGGCTGCAAATAATTAACTGTTCTCTGTTCTCTTAGCTTTCACATTATTATGATAAGATGCACACACATAAATGCAAACCCATACATACATTATCACATTATGACACCAACACACAGGCACATACAAAGATTCATGCACAATGATAGACATGAATAAAAATACACATATGTCCAGTACATACATGCATGCGTATGTAAGCATGCACACACATCTATACAGGAATGAGCACATGGACATGTGCATGTATGAATGTGTGCACACACTAATCTCTTATCTCCTCCACATAGTAGTCAAAGTGGTTCTTTTAAAATGTGCATCAGATTGTACTATTAGATGTAATCCTTTTTTTTGCTTAAGGTCATCCAAAGTTTCCCACATTTTTCCTTTGTAACACATTTTAAATAGCAAAGTTATTGCAAACCTTTTCCACTCTTAATCACCTGGGCTGTTGTTTTCATCTTGGTCTCTATTAGCCACCTCTCTGGTCTCCTACTACCTTGCTTGTTTCAATACTTTTGAAATTGTCCAGGCACAGAGCTGTACCAGGACTCTTACATTTGCTTTTTTTTTTTTAAAACAAGTGTTATATCTGTTCTGTCTGGAATCCTTGTGTTGTCCCTCACTTTATTCGGCTATCTTCTCAGTTCTGGATCTCTGCAGCAGAAGGTATTTTGCTTGATTGCCAGCTGAGCCTTTACTCACTGCTCCTTAAAAAGCGATAATTAGCTGAGGGAACATTACTTGTTTGTTTCTGTTTTTCCAGCTCTTTGAACATAGCTTCTTAGGACGAGGTGTCTGTTAAGTATTTGCTAAAGGTGTGAATTAGTTCTAATTTAGTGTGCAGCAGCCTGACATGAACTGAGCCCGGAATGTGCTGCTTTCACACTGTTAGTGTTGAGAATCTCTTGCCATGGCGTTGCTGAAAGTTTCCTAGGGTGCCCTCCTCATTCCAGGAAGCTCTCCTGCCTAGTAACGGAAGGAAGGAGAGGGATGCTTTGGAACTCTGTGCTAGCACATCCAAGCTTGCAATCAATCTCCTTATCGTCAGAGAAGTCTATTCCCTTACCGTTTTATTGTCCTGAGGTGACAATGTTCCTCTCTGCCTACAGCAATTGTTGTTTGCTTATTTCACACTCTAAATCTTTGCATTTTTACCAACAAGTGAGTGTTTAGTTACCAGAAATTATATATCACATTTGCACTAACACCGGCCACTGCCTTAGGTTCCTATATATATTTTATTATTTACTTATCTTTTATTTATTCAATTTATATCTCAATCATAGCCACCTCCCTCCTCCCCTTCCCATCCCATCCTGTCTTCCACTTCACCCAGCCCCCTCCCCTAATCCTCAGAAAAGGGGAGGACACCCCTATCAACCAATCCCAGCACATCAATTCTCATCATCACTGAATGCATCCTCTTTCCCTTGTGACCTGGCCAGGCATCCCTACCAGGGGGAAGTGATCAAAAAGCAAGGCAGAAACTGGAGACCACCCAGATGTCCCTCAACAGAAAAGTGGATAAAGAATGGAATACTACTCAGCTGGTTTTTTTTGTTTTGTTTTGTTTTGTTTTTTAATCTTGAAATCTTCAGGCAAATAGGAAAGATCATCCTGAGTGTGGTAACCCAAACCCCAAGTAAGCACGATATATGCTCACTTATAAGCAGATTTTAGACACATAGTACAAGATAACCATATTACAATTCACAGATCCAAAGAAGATAACTAATAAGGAGGACCCAAGCGAGGATGCTTAAACCTCATTCAGAAGGGGAAATAGAATGAGGATGAACTGTTGAAGAGAGGGAACAGGGTAGGAGAGGAAGTGTGGAGAGAAATGAGGGTGCATTTCAGACCTGGAGGAAGCAGGGGCAAGAGGACAGAGGACCTGCAGAGAGACAAGTAACCATGGGTGTGGACATCTCTGTGACAAACTGGGGACCTAAGACAAGGTACAGTCCTGGGAGGGTATGGCGGTGATAGTAGCTGAGAATCATAGCAGGGATTATGGAGACAGAAGAGACCACCCTCTAATTAGCCAGGTCTCCTAGTGGAAGGAGAGAAACACCAACCATCACACAAAAACTTCGACCCAAAGTTTACCCTGCCTATAGGATGTGCAGGTTTAAAAACAGCACAGAGATTGAGGGAATGCCCAACCAATGCCTGGCCCAACCTGAGAATTACCACATGGGGGAAAGCCACCCCCTGAGACTATTAAAGATATTCTATTATGATTGCAGACAGGAGCCTAGAACAGCTGTCCTCTGAGAGGCCACACTCAGCCGGAATTGAAATAAATGCTGAGACTCACAACCAAACATTAGTTGGAGTGCAAGGAGACTTTTGGATGAGTAGGAGGAAGAATAGAAAGAAGGAATAGGCGATCCACAAGAACACTAACAGATCTAAGTAACCAGGGTCCTGGGGGACTTACAAAGGCTGAAGCACCAACCAAGGACCCTGTATGAACTGGACCTCGGTCCCCTACACAGATGTAGCCAATGGGAAGCTCGTTCCTTGTGTTGGTCCCGTAGTAAGGGAAGCAGGGCTGTCTCTAACACGGCCTCTGTGGCTTGCTTTTCGATGTTCCTATATTTTAGCAAAATCTTCCCACTGTATCTTCCTAACAGCCCACTGAACAATTTCTACTTACAGTTAAATTGAGATCCAGAAACTGAAATGAGTCCGAAAGCATAGAGATGTGGTTAATCTCTGTGTGTGCTCATGTAAGTACGTTGTGTACGTGCATGTCTGTCTGTCTGTCTCTGCTTCTCTCTCTCTTTCTCTCTCTGCTTCTCTCTCTCTCTCTCTCTCTCTCTCTCTCTCTCTCTCTCTCTCTCTCTCTCTCTCTCTCTCTCTCATCTCTCTCTCTCTCTCTCCTCTTTCTCTCTCTCTCTTCTCTCTCTCTCTCTCTCCTCTCCCTCTTTCTCTCTCGCCCTCTCTCCTCTCTCTCTCTCTCTCTCTTCTCTCCTCTCTCTCTCTCCTCCTCTCTCTCTCCTCATCTCTCCTCTCTCTCTCCTCTCTCTCGCTCTCTCTCTCCTCTCTCTCTCTCCGCTTTCTCTCTCTCTCTCCTCTCCTCTCTCTCTCTCTCTCCCTCTCTCCTCCTCTTTCTCTCTCCTCTCTCTCTCTCTCTCTCTCTCTCTCTCCTCTCTCTCTCATCCTCTCTCTCTCTCTCTCCTCTCCTCTCTCTCTCCGCCTCTCCTCTCTCTCTCTCGCCTCCTCTCCTCGCCAGTCTCTCTCATCCTCTCTCTCTCTCTCTCTCTCTCTCTCTCTCTCTCTCTCTCTCTCTGTGTGTGTGTGGGGCTTCTGATTGGTTTGGTGTTTTGAGAGTCTCATGATGTACCCTAGTGATTCCTGGAACCGGCAATCAACCTAATCAACAGCCTGAGCACTGGTGTTGCCACAGTGTATACACAGTAGCCTTTCAGGAGTCAGAGCATCCATTAGCTAGCCCCTTTCTTGATATTGGTTGTGTTTCTCCTGTCTCTTGATCCACCTCTTCCCTGCAGTCATGTGGGCTACTAATACATCCGAATATAACCGCAACCCAATAGAAAATTATATGCCAGCTGCTGCTATATAAAATATAAAATCTCATAAATACTGGTATTCTAGGAAAACTTGATGCATTTTCTTACTGTTCCTGGGCACGACTGAATCTGTCAAAGAGTACATGCATTTTAGGTGTCTTTGATAAGTTTGAGACATTATGGTT
The DNA here is from genome assembly GCF_903995435.1 of Acomys russatus. NCBI lineage: Eukaryota > Metazoa > Chordata > Mammalia > Rodentia > Muridae > Acomys > Acomys russatus. The sequence continues at coordinate 19,478,207 of NC_067158.1, read as the reverse complement.
TCCACGAAATTTAGATTCCCATCAGTCACTTTGTTTGCTTTTCTTCTCAGCATAGGACAAGGACGTTTCATGTATTTATTCCAAGTGTCCTTTTATCCATTCAAAATCAACCCTTTAAATCATGTGAGTCTTCAGGAAGTAGATGAATAACTTCTTCATAACAAGTGAGATTCTGGGCTTATTTCTATTTTTGTTATTATTGATGAGATGAGATGTTGTTTTGTCAGTGATATTGGCCTCATCCTGCCTCAAACTTCTGAGCATTTGTTTTTAGGTGTGTGTCGCCATGTTTAGCTGAAATGGTTTCCCTTAAGTATACTCGAACTTCACAAGCTCAGAAGCTTATATTCACTTTCTTTAGTTTAAACATGGTATGTAGTTAAATATAGCAAATTTTTATATTCTTGTATATATTTCTGAGGGCATCTTTGTCTTTATGTACATATACATGTATATACAAACATATATAAAGTATCATTCTGTACGTGTGTGTTAGTGTGTTAATGGTACTCATTTAAACAAAAATATTCATATATAAACATATTTAACATGAAACCCAAGAATTCAGGATTTGGATTTTTAAAACATTAGTTCTATGGCCCTTTTCAAATGAAATTAAAAGCAAAAGAATGACTATATGCAATGATTGTTTCCCCTCTTTTCCTGATTCATTCCTATCTCTGCATCCTGTGACAAACATTGAATTACAATCATTGATGATTCTGCCTAGAAATGGAAAATAGCATTATTTTGTTGCTAAATTACAGCATGTGTCTGTAAACTCCCGCCTCCAAACATGGTGTGTAATGATATGTGTACAGAAGTGGGCTATGTTGTTACCACACTTTCAAAGTGATGCCATAGCATAGGCACACAGGCAAACATTTTCAAACGATCGCAGTTGCCAGGTGTTCAGGCAGTTTGTTGTGCTATGCTAGTATATTGCCATATTTTATTTTGACTGACGGGTTTGCACATATTTGTGGCATGGCATGTGTTGTTTCAATGTACGTTATGTAGCATTGCATCATTAGCACCTAAATTCTTGCTATCGTTTTACGAAAATTGAAAAGTCAAGGTTGAGAAGGCTCAGCTCCTAGCAAGTACTGACTGGTTTTGCATCTCTCCTGTACTCCGACAGCTTTCAGTCCTATCAATGGAACAAATAGATGTCTGTCTCTCTACATCTGTTCTGAACTCCTCAATGTCAGTCAATAGTGTGTTTCTGTGTATAACTGCACCATCCAATTCCTCCTGTTGGAGAATGCTTCCAGATGGCAAATCGTTAGTTTGCTTTCTTTGACTATATGTGGAAATTTGTTTTACATTCTCTGGTAATAAATAATATCATTGATCATTGATAGTAACATTTTCTTCTAATAGCTAAAATACTGGTCCAAGATTTAATTTATTTATTAGGCCATAACTTCTCCTTTTTATGCTGTGTTAAGTTAGTAGATTAACATGCTTGGCACTCAAGAAGTCATATTTTCCCAAAGTGATTTATTTTATGTCATACTTTTTAACAGTGCCGTATATTGCAACTTCTAAAAAGCAAACAAACAAAAAGAAGAAACAAGAACACCAAAATGATTTCTCACTGCTTTGCTTGCCTAATATTATGACATTTCTGCACTTTGCCAATAAAGATACCTATGTAGTCCTAAGTTCTTTGGGGAAACTTTCAGTTACAGGTATTTTCAAGCAAGTTGTGGCTAGACATAGTTAAAGTCTTTAAGAAGCGTATTAGCTTTTAATCCACTTGGGTGTGAATCCCTCAGATCTTCAATATCACCTGTCTCACGCTTTGGGTTTTGTCATTAAAGGGCTCTGAGGACAGATCAGTGAGCAGTGTGAATGGAGCATTATATGTTTTCTTTTTTGTTTGTTTTTTGATTTTTGTTGTTGTTGTTTTTGGTTTTCTGAGACAGAGTTTCTTTGTACAGCCTTGGCTGCCCTGGACTCCTTTGCAGACCAGGCTAACTGTGAAATCATAGAGATCTGCTTGCCTCTCCTTTCCTGATAGCTGGAATTACAGTTGTGTGGCCACGCCTGGCTAACATTCAATGTTGATTTTTTGTTTGCTTGTTTTCTGTTTATGAATTAATTTGCATATTCATTTTATATCCCAGTTGTAGTTCCCCTCTTTCCCTCTCCTCCAAGTCCTACCCTCCTTCCCTCTTCCTCCATCCCCTCTGTAATATTTCTCAGAAAAGGGAAGCCCCCTCCCCCACACACACACACACCAGCTCATCAAGTAGCATCAGCACTGAGCTCATGCTGACCGGCAAGGCAGTTCCATCCAGGTAGAAGTGATCAAAAAGCAGGCAACAGAGTCCATGTCTGAGACAGCCCCTGCTCCCCTTACTAGAAGACGCACATGAAGCCTGAGCTACATGGATCAGCTACACATGTGTAGGGGGCCTAGGTCGAGTCCATGCATGGTGCTTGGTAGGTGTTTCAGTCTCCACAAGCCCATCTGAGCCCCTATTAGTTGGCACTGTTGATAGTGGTTGAAGAGAGGGAACAAGGTAGGGAATGCAGAGAGCAATAAAGGTGGAGATCAGATGTGAGGAGAGCTAGGGGCAGGAGGAAAGAGGGCCTAAAGAGAAAAAAGAAACTATGGGCGAGGCATCTCAGTGACAAGCTGGAGACCTATGCCAGGATAGGCTTCTGGGAGGATATGAGAGGGACCTTGGCCGAGATTCCTAGTAACAGGAGCCATGGAGACTGAAGAGGACACTCTAAGTAGACAAGACTCCTAGTGGATGGAGAAGAAAACCATCCCACCCAGAAACTCCTCAACTCAAACATACCCCGCCTACAGACATGAAGGGATAACGATAGAGATGATAGAACAGAAATTGAGAGAAGGACCAACTAGTCCCTTGCCCAAACCAAGACCCACCCCCATGGAAAAGAGCAATCCCCTGATGCTATTAATGATACTCTGCTATGATTGCAGACAGGAGCCTAGCAGAGTTGTCCTCTGAGAGGCTCCACCCAGCAGTGCTTTGAAACAGATGCTGACACGGACAGCCAAATACTGGGTGATGTGTAGAGAGTCTTGTGGATAAGTAGGGGGGAAGGATAAAAGAAATAGAGGGAACAAAAGCTCCGCAAGAACACAAACATTAAATGTTTTATTTGACCTGGTGCAATAGCTCCAAATAATACATTGCTTTCCTCTTCTGGAATACAGGTCATATCCCTAAATTAGAAGTTAGATTCTAGAAAACATGGGCCATGGCTGTTACTCTGTTAGTCCTAAGTGATGTGTGCACTATTGAGGAGTGTTTAGTTTTCAGTGACTCAGATAGAAGAATAGAAAAGCCAAACTGTGGGTTTTTTTCTGTTCTGTAAATGCCAGTTCACTGTTTCTTTGATATTTTCCTTGATGTTCCATTACACTGTATGCAAGCCTCGTTATCATCTGCAAGGAGCAATACAGAAAATAAAGAAAGGCTTGTAAACATTTCAGCCTGGAATAGTTCAAATCTGTTCAGCTGTGAAGAATAGTGTGTTTCATTCTCCTCTCCCTGGACTTGGAAATTTCAGCAAACTGTTAAAGGACAGTGGAAAGGAAAAGCAGCCAACCAAACCAACAGTCATATAAACAATCAAACAAAAAGCATGCTGGCAGAAGGAAGAGCCCATTCAAGGGAGGATAACATGGCTAGGCCAGTGAGGAAGGAGAGGGAGTTAGGAATGGTTGGACTCCCAGCTCTGCTCTCACTACAACTGGAGTGAGCTCTATTTAAGTAAAAGCTGTAGCCAGTCTCTCCATCCTCCTCTCGCTCTCTCTCTTCCTTACCTTCTGTGACTGTGTCAGTGTTCGTGTGTGGGTGTGTATCCCCTTTCTCACTGGCAGAGGATTTTACTCTCTCTCTCTCTTGTCATTTTCAAGTGCTCCCACCTGTCACTTGCACTTTCCCAGCATCTCATCTGCACGTTCCAGTTTCTTAAGTCCGTCACTTTCTCTTACCTCCCTTTGGTTATCTTTCTAGGGCCTAGCACGTTTATTCCATCCCACAGAAGGGACTTTGCTGTACTCCCAGACTACCACTCTTCAGCTCTGACTCCCGTAATGCTACAACCCAAGCAGCAGAGGCAAGTGGATCACTGTAAACTTAAGGTCAACCTGGTCTTTATAGTTTATTATAGGCCGTCCAGGGTCACATAATGAGTCCTTATCTAAAATGTATATGTACATATACACATGCATCATTTACATATGCCAACTCATCACACACAAATATACATATATATACACACACCTACAACACACACACACACACACACACACACACACACACACACACACACACACATCATTGTCCTAGTCAGTGTTATATAGCTGGATAGCTCTGAAGAACTGACTATGACATATAAAAAACATTTAATTGTTGCAGCTTGCTTATAGTTTCAGATATTTAGTTTCTTTTTTTTTTTTTAATGTGGGAAACATGGTGGCCCACAGGCAGACCTAGTGCTGGAGAAGTACTTGCAAGGTCTACATCTGGGTCCTAAGCCAGCAGAAAGGGAGAGAGACTGAAACTCTGTTAAGCTTTTGAAACCCCAAATCTCACTTCCAGTAACACACTTCTCCCAGTAAGGCAGTAGCTGTTCCAACAAAGCCATACCTGCTAATTCCTCTCAAGTAGTACCATTCCCTAAAGGCCAATCATTCAAATATGTGTCTATGGTGACAATACCTATTGAAACCACTACAATCATAGGCACGTTATAGACAGGCAGAAGAGTAAGGCTCACCTCCCTTGATCTTTTGTTTTTTAATATGCTAACTCATGAGCATCCACTGCTGTGGTCACTATTGGTTGTGAATGTGAGCTAGAATCAAGGAAGAGAACAGCTTCTGAGCACACAGGTGAGCGCTCATCTATGTTGGTCATTTACCTGGGCTGACCTGTCTTAGCTAGATGCAGCTTCAATTCATGGGCAAAGACCCAACTGAATAAACAAGAAAAAGCAAGCTGAGCACAAATACATGGTACCTTGTTTTCTGGTTCCTGACTGTAGATGCAAGGGAACAACAGTTGCCCACTCCTTTGCCTGTATCTTCCCCTTCACAAAGCCCTTGCCTTTCAAACTGGAGCTAAATAAGCCCTACCTTCCTGACGTTATTTTTGTCAGAGTGTTTTGAAACAGCATGAAAAAATTAATAGCCAATACATACACTGTTCCTACATGAAATTTGTGTTTGTTTAGTATTGTTTAGATATACTCCTTTTCAAAATATCATAATGTATCTCTTATAAGAACATATATGTTACCTATCTGACCATGAGCAGAGAGACACATTGGTGCTGTTTTTATATCAGCCGTGGGCAGTGCAGATGGCAGTCCTTTGCTCATGTTTGCTTGATGCCTCCTTGCTTGGTGGCCAAAGATGATTTATGCCTAGAATTCATTACAAAATAAAGAAAATCCAAACAAATTCAGGTATCACAGAGCGGGAAGAGAAAGACAGAGACCTGTCATTCACAGGCCTGCTCTCCTGTGCACATGGCACAGCAGGCCATAGAGACCTATTTCTGGCCACACCACACAGTTGGGACAAAGGTTGTCACCTAGGGACCTGCCTGCTGTGTAGCTACCTGCAGTGGGAGCTGTCACAACGTGTGTGTTTGTGCTGGAGAAACAGGAGAGAAAGAGAGATGGAGTTATAAACTTGAGGGTACAGAGCAGTAGCCTCTTTTGAGTGGCCAGCTCCAACACCTGGGACCATGATGAGGTCTCAGCCTGGTTGAGGGCCATGTCTGAGTCTATGTCTATGCAGCAGCAGAGGTCAATGTCTGTGTCCTTGGCTTATATAACCACTATAGACCATGAGGATGTCCCTCTTCTAGGCAGCCTCCAGGATGTCCAGGGGTTGTGCAGAACTGGCCCTGTCCCTCTCTGTTTATGGCATTCTGGAGAGCTGGCCCCATCTTTCCCTAGCAGCAGTACTCCAAAAAAGATGGCCCTGTGCCTCAACTAGGCAGCACAGTAGAGCTGGCTGTGGTGGCAGGCATGAGGGTAGGCTGGCCCCATGGGTGAGTGTGTGAGAACTTACCCTTCCACTTATCTACTGTGGGATGGCACAGGCACAGAGGTCATGCCACCAACCGTTTGCTACCTATGGAGGTGAAGAAAACTGCCAATAGGGTCATGATATCAGGAGAGCTAGCCCTTCCTCTCACCAATATAGCACTAGGGATATCAGCCTTTGCAGCTCACCTGGACAGCACAGCGCAGCTGACCCTGGTGGTTGGGGAATTAGGTGAGCCACTTCCAAGTATAGGAGGGGAGGAGAGCTGTCTAAGCCCTTCATAGGCTGTACCACATGGAAGATTGGGCCCCACACCTTGACTAGGCAGCACAATAGAACTGGCTATGGAAGCATGCTTGCAGATGATCCAGCCCTAGGATATAAAAGCAGGGCCTTTGGGTAGTCTAGCTGGAGCAGTGCTGGAGAACTCATCTCGGTGGTATGGATAAGGAAGACCCTTTCAGTGCTCTGACCAGCTACCACCTAGGACCAGATTCAGAGCACTGAGTTGGCCCAAACAAAAGTTGGGACAGGTGAAAGGGCCAGTCCTGCTGATCTGCTGCAGAATTTCATGACTCAGGCCAATGACAGGATAGCCAAGAAAATGAGGATCCAATAATGATGATGTCACAGAAGTCAGAGATGAACATTTACAAGTGAATATGTGTGGATAGAGAGATACTGTGGGACACGCTGTGACATACTACATTTCCATGAGATATTTTTATGCTTTTGTGTGTGCATGTGTGTGTGTGTGTGTGTGTGTGTGTGTGTTAGTGTGTATGTGTGTGTGCGTGCGTGTGAGACTGGGGTGCATAATGTGAAACTCAGAAATAATAAAAAGTTTACAAAAGAAAAAATTCCGTTATAAGAAGGATAATATTACATCAACCAAAGGACACTCTTTCATGCACTTAATAGGTGTTTGACAAGGGCTTTATCCTTACCTAGCACAATATTAAATGCACTAATAAAATACAGCCTGGCTTTGTGGTTTACACATTTAATCCCAGCACCCAGGAAGCAGAGGCAGGAGGATATCTGTGTTCCACTCCAGGCTGCTTTATAGAGTGAATTCCAGGACAACCAGGGTTACATAGAGAAACCCTGACTCAAAAAAAATAAATCAAACAGAAAGAGCACAAAGCTTTTTCCTTGCAAAACAACAAGGAATACCTTAACAATAATGAATTTTATTTGGAAAAATGTTACTTGGAAGCTAAATATTGTATATGACAATTTAAATTAAATTTCATGAACATGGAAATATAACAAAAAAGGAAATTAAGCTAAATAAAAATGTTATGATCCCATAAAGATGATGAGGATCCTGAAACAAATATACACTTAGAGTAATGGTTGAAAATTAGTTTAATACAGAGAGAGAGAGAGAGAGAGAGAGAGAGAGAGAGAGAGAGAGAGAGAGAGAGAACCAAAACACACTCATTGAGACATTTTTTGTCCAACTAAGGCTGAAACTATGAGAGGGAGTCATGCTTGACACTACCTGGATGGCCCAGAAACCAAAGCTGAGCACCTCAGAAACTGAAGATACAACAAAGCAGGACTGGGAAAATATCTACTAATTATAATTTTCTAAAATCGTAGATAGGTGCCTAGCACAATTGTAATTAGAGTGTCATCATCCAGCATATGATGGGGCCAGATGCAAAGACCCACAGCCAAGCATTAGGTGGAACCACTGGAACCTTGCAGAAGAGGGAGAGAAAGGATTGTAAGGAGACACAGGGGTTGAAGACATCATGAGAACATGAACCATGAACCAACTGAACAAGGCTGATAGGGGCTCACAGAGACTGAAATGGCAACCACCGACGCTGTATGGGTGAACTAAGACCTCTTTGCATATAAGCTATGGTTATGCAACTGAGTGTTCTTGTGGAAATCCTCTCTCTCTCTCTCTCTCTCTCTCTCTCTCTCTCTCTCTCTCTCTCTCTCTCTCTCTCTCTCTGTGTGTGTGTGTGTGTGTGTGTGTGTGTGTATGTGTGTCTTGGGGGGTGTCTCTGACTTTTTTCCCTGCTCTTGGGACCATTTTCCTCCTAATGGCATATCCACAAACTCTCATATTAAGATTGGACAAGGTACCTGGGGATTCCTGAAAACACCCATGTTATGCTAATCAGATGCCATGTTGTCTTGGCTTTCAACCAAAGACCTTTAACGATTCCTCAAGTTCTTCTCCCAACCATAGGATAAGTAAGTACTGTTTCCCTTCTTTTTTTTTTATTTTTTTAAAATATTTTATTAATTTATTCATAATACATCTCAGTTGTTAGCCTATTCCTGGTATCCTCCCAATCCTCCCTCTCTCCCGGTTCCTCCCTATTCCCCTCCCCTATGTCTGTGACTGAGGGGGACCTCCTCCCCTGTATATGCTCATAAGGTATCAAGTCTCTTCTTGATGACCTGCTATCCTTCCTTTGAGTGCCATGAGGCTTCCCCATCAAGGGGATGTGGTCAAAAATGGGGTACCAGTGTTTGTATGAAAGTCAGACCTCGCTCTCCACTCAACAGTAGAGAATGACCTGTCTATTGTCTAGGTCTGGGTAGGGGTTTGAAGTTTATTGCCTATATTTTCCTTGGCTGGTGCCATAGTTTGAGCAAGATCCCAGGACCCAGATCTGCCCATCATAATGTTCCTCTTGTGGGTTTCCAGGACCCTCTGGATCCTTCTATTTCCCCATTCTCCCATGCTTCTCTCTCCTAAAGTCCCAGAAAATGCTCTACCACACAACAGAGACATATGCTCAACCATGTTCATAGCTGCCTTATCCATAATAGCCAACACATGGAAACAGCCTAAGTGTCCCTCAGTAGAAGAACGGATAAAGAAACTGTGGTACATTTACACTATGGAATACTATTCAGCTACAAAAAACAAGAAATTCCTGAAATTTATGGACAAATGGATTGAACTAGAAATTATCATAATGAGTGAGTTTACCCAGAAGCAAAAAGAGACAAATGGTATATACTCACTTATATTGAGACACTAGCCCAAGAAGCATGTCCCATGAAAGACTTTACTTACCAGGAAAGTGGGTCAGAGGGAAGGACATCCTATTGTGTTTCCCTTCTTAAAATGTGGCTGTGCTATTACCTGTTATTGAAGTGTCACTGGTGCCCATAACTTGCTCTTCCTGGTTTGTGCTCTACAGGGTCTGAGCTTCCAGGGAGAGTTCCTGACAAAGTCAAATCTTCTGCTGAACACAGAATGACAAAGTTTGTGCATAGTCTTATTGTAGCTTGTTATGCCATGTTTGCTTGAACTCTGTGGGAGGTCTGTTCGTTTCTCATGGGAAATGGAGGAGGAAACGAAATATTGGAGAAGATAGGTGAGAGGTGTGGAAAGGACTGGAGGAGTGAAGCATGGAAAAGTTGTGGCCAGGTTTAAGGCATGGAATAATTAATAATAATAATAATAATAATAATAATAATAATAATAATAATAATAATAATAATAATATAAATGCTCCAATAGAATCAGATTGCTAGCAATTCTGTAAAACATTTTTCTTTTTTTTTTTATTAATTTATTCTTGTTACATCTCAATGGTTATTCCATCCCTTGTATCCTCCCATTCTTCCCTCCCTCCCATTTTCCCCTTACTCCCCTCCCCTATGACTGTGACTGAGGGGGACCTCCTCCCCCTCTATATTCTCATAGGGTATCAAATCTCTTCTTGGTAACCAGCTATCCTTCCTCTGAGTGCCACCAGGTCTCCCCCTCCAGGGGACATGGTCAAATAAGCCTTGTAAAGCATTTTCTTAACTTATGAATGATTGGGTAGGGCCCAGGCCATTGTGGATGTTGTCCTGGGTTCTATAAGAAAACAGGTTGACCAAGCCACGAGGAACAAGTCGTGCCTCCTTGCCTTTTGCATAAGTTCCTGCCTCTACCATCCTTTCCTGTTTGTGTTCTTGTCCTGACTTCATTTGATGATAAATCTTAATATGGAAGTGTTAGCCAAATATACCCTCCCCAAAGAAATGTGGCTAGAGTACCATAAAACTATATAAGACTTCACAGTCAGGAATGTGAACAGTTATATTGAGCCAGGCATAGCCATTTATAGTTCCTATTATAGATTTGTGGTCTAGAATAGGCCTCAAGCAACTACCCAGCACACTATACGCCCAATGTAAACACTGGTGTGATTTACCCCAGTGTCTCTTATGTACAAACACAGGTGCCTGATATGCTGGTTCAAGCTGAGCTCCACACCAGCATGCACATAGCACTGTGCCAGAGGCAGCTTGTGCCCTTCAAACCCACGTGCTGGTGGTGAGTCAGTAAGAGCTGAGACGCCTAAACAGAGTCATTTAGGTCAAGAGAGGCTTTGTTATTAATTGCTTCTGACTCCCTAAATAATTCTTCATGGGAGTTAGGTTTCTCAGGCTCTGAAGTGTGAGAACTAAAACCATGCTTTTGATGGTGATAGGTTTCAGGGAAGGAGAGGACTTTAAAGAGGGTAGCACAGAGTCTAGTCATCCCTGAACCAAGGTGTCTATTCCCACCTATAGAATGTCAGTAGGTACGAAAGAGTTTTAGCGTATCTAAGACAAAGCAAGATGTCTTCCTTTAAGTTCCCTTTACATTACTAGTTAGGCTGAACGGTCCTATCTGCCCTGTGACTTTGGCTGGAACTCAAAGCCTATAAAAATCCAGAGCACATTGTTGTGCAAAATAAAAATGAAGACTCCCAGATCAGTGGACCTGGTGAACATGTGCAGTGTCAGATATGACAGCAGTGTGGCTGGCTGCATCCATCCCCCAAATGGCAAGGAGATGGGGCAGGCTCTTGTCAGTCCGTTCTTAGTGCCTACCATCTGGAGCATCTCTTTCTTGATTAAGGTGAGGAGACAGATTAACTGCCTCCTGTCAGGTATTCCATCACAGTGCGCAAGAGTGACTGGTGGATAAGCTTGTTCTTGTTTTGGCCCCTTTGGTGTTTTGCAGATATGTTTGATGGGCTTTGTAGCCTAAGATGAACTGGCCTTTAGTACCACAAGTAGAGCTAATCTCATTAGACTATAACAGGGCAATTTCCACAGGTCCAGGAAAAGTTAATTAAACAAGCAGCCGCCTGCCCCCCACCCCTGGCCCAGATCTTCCACACATCATCACCAACTAATATTGAGTAACTAACTATGCAGAAACCTTAATGTTCCTGTAAGAAACCTTTGGGCACCAAAATGTTTCTATTACCTTTTATTTAAAATTTATTCAACTAAGTCCCAGAACTTATCTTTATATATATATATATGTGTGTGTGTGTGTGTGTGTGTGTGTATGTGTGTGTGCGTGTATGTATATATATATATACTGATACATCATATATCAATATATGTCAATATCTATATATGTACATATATTTTAATGTATCTGAAACTTTTTGAAAGGATTTTACTTAACAGAACTCTCTCCTATCTTGATCTACTCCTTTTCTGTCTCTCACTAGAAAATAACAGGCTTCTGAGAGATAATAACAAAAACATATTAGAACAAAATATTGACAGGATAAAACAAAACCCATCATATCAAGGTTGGACAAGCCGAACTCATGAGGAGGAAGAGGCCAAGAGCAGGCACAAGCATCATAGAACCACTCATTCACAAACTCAGTAGGTCTGTAAGTATAAAGAGCTGAAAGGTATGATATATTCAGAGAGGACTTGTTGCAAACCCTCGCAGACTCTCTGCCTGCAGCTTCAGTCTCTGTGAGGTCATATGAGCTTTGCTCAGTTGACTTAGAGGCCTTTGTTCTCCTTGTGTGATCTACCCCCTTGGGTTCTTACACTCTGTCTCATATTCCACGAGATTACATAAGCTCTGAGGGAAGAGATTGGCTGGAGACATCAGATTTAGAGCCAGTTCCAATGTCTCATATGAACCCACCTCAGGGCCAAGTTAAGTTCTGAAGGCCATTGACTCACTAGGTCTGGTCACTTCAAAGAGACAAGGGCAGATGCTACTTATGGGAAAGATGCCATCAAAGATCTTCAAGCAAAGCAATCTGGTTTCCGACTTCGAAGGTATGCCAACAGTTTCTATTAGAATCAGGGAAAACAAAGGAGGGAATGTAAGGAAAGTCAGCTAGAATTGAGAGGAATTTGAGGGATGGTATAGAAACCAAGTGCAATGGAAACTTCCTACGAGGTATGAAATTGATCCTAGTGAAGTCTTCAAACAATGAGGGAGACTGAGGCCCAATTGCCTATTTCTTGTTACCAAATGAAGCTTCTAGTTACAGAACTGGGTTTCACCTAATTGAGTTGTTAGCCAAAGGGGTTCCATGGTAATCTTCTAAATATCTCACGCTGTTGCCAAGACAACAGATTAGCCTCCAGCAACTGACACCAAGGTCCCATTTCTGAACACAATACTCACGCAACTCATTGGCCATAGAGAAGTCAAGCTGGTGTTTACAGTGTCCTTCAGACCTAACTTGGTCCTGAAGTAAGTTTCTGTTGGGTCCTGTAGCCCACCAAAAAGACAGCATATTGCCTACTTCACTCTCCATAATCATTTATTACCACCAACACAGAGGATATTAGAAAGTGATTTTCATGTCTGGACATGAGTATGAATCTGGTCTCATTAAAAAAAATCTGTCACTTTAGTTTGTAAATCGGGATGCACTAAGCCGTGGTGTCACACAGATTTTTTTAAATGTTCATCATGTTTTTTTTTCTATCTACTCTGTGGATTCTGATCTCGGCAATTTATTTCCGTCCCACTGGGTCTTGAGTTAGGCATTAGAAAAATAAAATCTGGAAATTGTGACTCAGTCCTTTATTACCTCATGGTGGTTAGGATATTGGGAAACTCTCAAGCTCTTCCCATAGAGCACACAGGTCTGAAGCATTCATTTTAATGTACTTTTGTCTACAGAGATAACAATGATGGACTATAACTTCAAAATACACATTTTGCCTATATCGCTTACCCCAAACTGTTTCAAATGTATATCTTTTTTAAAATATATTTTATCAATTTATTCATATTACATCTCAATTGTTATTGCCTCCCTTGTCTCCTCCCATTCCTCCCTCCCTCCCATTTTCCCCTTACTCCCCTCCCCTATGACTGTGACTGAGGGAGACCTCCTCCCCCTGTATATGCTCATAGGGTATCAAGTCTCTTCAAATGCATATCTTATAATGAGGTAAAATACTAAATCCTGTGGTTTCCTCCCCATGACCTTCTGGGAAATTTTGGCAAAATATATATCCAGAATTGTGTAAGTATTGTGGCTAGCAGCCTCACTCCACTGTCACCTCAGGAGTTGTAATGTGAGTCACCAGAGTACTCAGATATGTATGTGTTCTAGTGACAGGTATTTTATTAGTGTCACAATAAATACTTCAAAATAAACAGAAGCAGAGGAAGCAGAAGTCTTGGCCTGAAAACCATGGAACAGATTTTTACCTGTCTTGTGTTCAAAACAAAGACAGGACTGAAGAACACTGAGTAAATGTGAAACTCAAATAAAGAAGAAAAGTAGAGTCAGAGTCACTGCTAAAGGACTAATGCTGATGACATTTATTAGCACATACACTTCTTTTCCTTTAGCTCATCCCAATGGGAAAGTAATATGCAAATACTTATCACACTCATACACTTTTAAACCTTGTAGTAAGAGCAGTTCAAAAAGTAAAGTGAAACATAAGAAGCTATTGTTTTAATGCCACAGATTTGGGCCCAGGGGTCCTGCTCAAACTAAGGCACCAGCCAAGGACAATACAGGAGGTAAACTTTAAACCCCTTCCCAGATCTAGCCAATGGTCAGAATATTCTCCACAGTTGAGTAGAGAGTGTAATATGACTTTCTCACCTACTCTGGTGCCTCACATTTGACCATGTCCCCTGGAGGGGGAGACCTGGTGGCACACAGAGGAAGGACAGCAGGTAGCTAAGAAGAGACTTGATATCCTATGAGAATATACAGGGGGAGGTAATCCCCCTCAGGAACAGTCATAAGGGAGGGGAATAATGGGAAAATGGGGGGGGGGGAGGGAGGAATGGGAGGATACAAGGGATGGGATAAACATTGAGATGTAACAAGAATAAATTAATTAAAAAAAAAGAAAAATAAATAAATAAAATTCTACCCTATTATGTTAAAAATCCATATACATTTTATATTATGTATTAAATATTCATAAATGTAGATTCATATATACAATTTAACCCAAATATACTTAACTGATTATTAGTAACTTAACTATTATCTTATACTTAAATAAATTAAAATAAGAATAAACTTCCTTCATAGAGCACAATACAAATTCTCACTCAACTTACTTACTCTAGGCAGCCCCAAATTGTTATGAAGCTCCCATCCTTTTTTTTCTCACTTACCTTTCTTTCATTGAAGGGAAAATTGAGGGAGATGCCATCAAACAATCCGAGAAAAATAAAGATAAAATATGATGCAGGAGAAAACAATGCAGAAAAGGAAAAAAAAAAATTATATATTCTAGAAAAGCCGTAGAACCCACGACTTTTTCAAAATGGAAAAAGCCGTACATTCAGGAACAGTCATAGGGGAGGGGAATAATAGGAAAATGGGGAGGGAGGGAAGAATGGGGGGATACAAGGGATGAGATAAACATTGAGATGTAACAAGAATAAATTAATAAAAAAAAATTAAAAAAAAATAATTTTTTTGAGCAGTTTTCAAATGGCGTGAAAATGGGCCTTACACGGCTATACATGCTGAGACACAGATGATAGCCCACTGACAGAACATGTAGTATATGCTGCCAGCCATCTACACATGTTTTGAGATTGAATCCAGACTCATCCCATTCTGACTAGGAATCCTTGTGGGGTTGTCTTCTATTCGAGTCTCAGGAGTCACCTGTGTCGAAACTGTGGTGAGTCATACCACATTGGTCAGTTCTCCATCACCAAAGTGAAACACACACGAAAGCTAAAATTTTTAAGAGGAGAAGATGATGTGATACCAGCAGAAAAAGGCTCAAAGTGTGACAAAGGCCCGAGCAAGGGTCCACCAGTAGAGAGCAGAGAAATGCAGAGAGAAGCTGGATGGCCAGCAAACCTCAAATGTACCTAAGTGTCTTCCATTAGGCTCTACCTGTCAAAGGTTGCACATGGATCCTTAAAAGTGCCTTCTTCCTAATGCCTCCCAGTGGGAATTTAACATCACATGCAAACTTCCATCACCAATGGCAATGTGACAAGAAATTGTCGTTAGGGTGTTGTGCATGTGCAGTTTGAGTTGCTATATGTTTTTGTTAATACATACTTTGCCTTCACCTTTGCAATGCCCTTCTTTGTAAGAGTATTCCTCACCCAAAGTCATGCACTTCTCCCTTCCCTTTCTATTCTCTCCTGCCTTTCTTCTCAAGAACAATGAATGAATGAGTGCTGGTCTACTTCTCACTTCAAGAAAGATGCATAATTTTAGGATTCGTCAAAGGTAAGAAAACCAGTGGGAAAAACGACACCATTTATAGATCAGAGTGCTATTTCAGTTAACAGCTAATGGGGCTTCCGAAATATCTCTCAAACCTTAAAGAGCCTATTAGAGAATACATTTTGATGGCTCATATTCAGAGGCAGATAATGTAGTGCAAAGAAAAGGCACATGTTGGGAAGCCTAGTTCTTGTTGTCCTTGTTCATAATTTACTTTGGGAATGCAACAGAGAGTGCTTAACCTTTCTGGAGGGAGGTTGGGCTATGTCTGTTGGTTGTGCTCATTTTCATATTAAGAACAATAACAGTTGTCCTCCATAACTCCTAAAAATAATGTGAAAATTAAGATAGGATATCACTTATGAAGGCATATTGCCTGTCTGTGAAGTATTCCATAAGGAATATGTTCACTTTTGGTCTCTCTGTCTCTCTCTCTGTCTCTTTCTCTGTCTCTCTGTCTCTGTCTCTCTCTGTTTCTCTCTCTGTCTCTCTGTCTCTCTCTGTCTCTGTCTCTCTCTGTCTCTGTGTCTCTGTGTCTCTGTGTCTCTCTGTCTGTCTCTCTATCTCTCTCTCTCTGTCTCTCTGTCTCTCTGTCTCTCTCTCTCTCGTCTCTCTCTCCTCTCTCTCTCCTGTCTCCTCTCTCTCCTCTCTTCTCCTCTCTCTCTCTCTCTCTCTCTCTCTCTCTCTAATTTAGGTTTGAATCAATGGTGAAGCAACGTGTCCTGTCCCACATCGTTCAACCCTTTCCCGGACAGGGTAGAGCCAATGGACAGAAAGTGAATTCTCCTCCTATAGAACAGTCTATAGGGGATTCCTGCTGAAGCTTGCTCCTATAGAACAATCTATAGATACAGTGTGGGGATCCCTGCTGAAGCTTGCTCCTATAGCACAATCTATAGATACAGTGTGGGGATTCCTGCTGAAGCTTGCTCAAAGGCTGTCTAGCTCTAGAAGTCCTTAACTATATGCTTTTGGGAAATTGCAGTGACATAAAAACTGCACTCAATACAATGTCATACCAGTGCTTCTGAGTCGTAAAACTAGCTTGTACTTTCCCAAAGCTGAAACCTATCTGTGAAAATGTGTCTTTTATAAAGACTCACTAAGGAAGATCATTATTTTTCTCAACTGAACTTTTGACTGGACCATGAAGAGTATTTAAGTGTTTCCTTGATGATGCGTTGAGTACCAGGACTTGTTACCCTGTAGAAACAGAGAAATTGACATTCACCTCCTTATCTTTCTTCAAGCCTTCAGACAAGGATCATTTCATAAATTTCTGTCTAATGGATGCTTTAGGTCTTGCCTCTCGGGATGTGGAAATTATTTTTCATCTATTCATCTAGACAAATTAAATTAATCACAATATTTAGGAAAATGATATAAAATCCATATTCTTGACAAACAAAATACCATTCATCATTTTATTTTAAAAGACTAACTTTGTTTTAAAAGACTGAAAGTAAGAAAAAACCCACCGTAATCACAACCACCACCACCACCACCAACAATAATACCACCACTGACAACAACAATCCACCTGTAACAAATGTGAGAAGTGAGCCCTTGCTAACATTCACCAAGGTAAGCACTTGGAAGGTAGATTACATATGGCTTTTATCTTTAGCTGTTTACTTCAGTATCTGTTTAGTCGCTTATTTACTCATAAGCTTAAACAATTCAGGTAGTTCACAAGTAAAATCTCTTAAAGTTCTAATAATCTTCTAATATTAATGTGAAATTATTAAACAAAGCAAGCCACATATAGCAAAGAAAACAAGAGATTTTGCATTAAATCAGGAACAATCAAAGGTCTAAAAGCCAGGTGTCTAGTTGCTCTCCCATATTAAGCCAAGGAAAGCACATCACTGGAATTTTTGACTACTACAAAAGTTACTGGGTATGTTCTTTTGGATTTTGACTTAGAAATGAATCTGTATCTACTCATTCAAGAGAGCTCTTGGTTCAAGCTCATCTCAGAATCTTTTATTGAAATATGCTTAGCCATAAAACCTATGTCTAATACATACCATAAATATATAAAATATATACACATTTAGAAAATACAATGAGTGATTGTTTTAAAGTTCTATGGAAACTGTCGTGCTTCAGAAATTGCAGGCATGTGCTAAATGGAGAAAATTGCATTCAGAAATAATACCATAAGACTCATCTTGTCATTTTTTTTCCTTATGTGATTATCGTTCCTTCATAAATTTTGTCTGAGGGGTGACTGCTTCTTCCTGTTAGGATTTTCTTGTATTGCCCTTGCATTTGATAAAGTTTGTCCTAGATGGCATGGGTGGGATTGACATGAGCTAGCATCTCGATTACTACCACTCTCTGTAGAAAACTTTGAATGTGTTTGGAGGTGGGTAGGGAATACTGAAAGGGCAACCCTGCACTTGTTTCCTATATCAGTTTGGGATTCTATGAATCTTGATCCTTGACTTCATTGTGGAAAGGAACTTCAGGATGAGTCAGTATGAATGAGAGCTGGAGTTTATTAAGATATTTGAACATAGATTTTAAGCATGTGAAGTTAACAGAGAGACATTTAAAGGGGAAGATAGCTACAAGAGTTACATATGAAATCTAATGGTCTTTCAAGCTATTTTCTGTACAGGATGTTAATACCTTTAAACTAGATATCTCTTGAGTCAGTCTCACACAGTCTAGGATGGACAAG
The DNA here is from genome assembly GCF_903995435.1 of Acomys russatus. Classification (NCBI taxonomy): domain Eukaryota; kingdom Metazoa; phylum Chordata; class Mammalia; order Rodentia; family Muridae; genus Acomys; species Acomys russatus. Next base: position 19,459,999 of record NC_067158.1, on the reverse strand, counting down.
GGAATTGGACATGGTCTGGGCCCACCCTGCTCTGTACTACTACTTGGCTTTTCTGTCAAGATACTTGAGGAAGTGAACCCTGGTGAGGAAGAGAGGGAAATCTCTGCCTTTCCCACAGAAATCTGTCATCTCATGTCTCCAAGCACATCTACTGCATGGCTGGACATTGATGAAGATGAGTCAGCAGTGGAGAAGCTGAATGCTGCTGTTTCTGATAAGATCTCCTACTTGAGAATGATGAGGATGCCTCAGGCATGGAAGAAGTAGATTAAAGACATCCTAGAAAGCCCATTCCATCTGCATAGTTTCCCTGTGGCTCCCCCAGCAGCTTTGACGATCTTTGACCTATATGGCTTACTGCTCATATCTAGAAGAATCTCATCTATCGTTTCCTTGTGCCTTTAGGTAGGCAATCTGCTCCCACAGAACAGCAGGGTTGGCTATTGTGTACTGTGGTATTTTTGTTTTTCATTTTGTACTGAAATTTTAAATATGTAATATAAAGAAGATACAGTTTAAACAAAAGAAATATAAATGAGATCACATGGTGGCTCCAAAGATGCACTGCACAGTGTGATGGGAAAGTTCTAGATCTCAGGGACAAGGAAGTAAGAATATTAAAACAGTAAACAAAAGTTTTTAGTTTAATTCTGAGACTCCCAGAAAATACTGTACAAAGGAATGAAGCTCCCTCTCCAACCCCTTACATACTAAGGTCTGAAACTTGCTCTGCTGCTATTCTCATTCTTTTAGTTTGTTTCTTTTTCTTTTTCTTTTTCTTCTTTCTTTCTTTGTTTCTTTCTTTCTTTTTTTCAAAATGGAGTTTCTCTGTGTAGCATTGCCTGTCCTGGACTCCTTTTGTAGACCAGGCTGGCCTAGAACTCACAGAGATCCGCCTGCATCTGCCTCCTGAGTGCTGCAATTAAAGGCATGTACCACCACATCCAACTGCTATTTTCATTCTTATTTGACATTTCTATATATAGAAGAAAAGCTGCCTCCTTTCTGGCAACTTTTATAGCAAATGACAATTGTGCTGGGTCTCCTTTAGGCTGGACAGAAGTGCTCAGTGAGGAGCTGCATTGCTACACGAACCCTCATTCCTCCGCCCCCCCCGCCCCCCCGCTTTCCCCTACCTTACTAAGAAGACAAAGCTTTGTACTTTATTTTCCATGCCTTAATTTTAGTGACACCAAGATACACACAGCAGTCCCACTCTTATGATTTTCCCCGCAACATTTGTAATCATGGATTTGCTTTTATGTATAGTTTCCACAACTTGGTGATTTATCTAAGTGATGGGGAAGGTTTAGGAGAGGTTGGAAATACTTTAGCTGTTAAATAAATAAATAAACAAATTAAAAAAATTGAAATTTGTACCTGTTAACTTATTGGAAGTATTTCTAAGAGTAGCTTCTCCAGTTTGATCATGCAGGATTCTTTCAGAGAATTGTCCTATAATATGTCATAATTTTGTGGTACTTCCAGGACTTGAGTCCGGTGGCCTAGATGGCTAGTGAGAAGTTAGTGGCATCAATATTCTCACAGCAGTTGAAGTTGTATGTGGAAAGTGGGTAACTATTCCCTCTGAATTGAATCAGTCTCAGCTGGATGGAGGAGAAAGGCTCCAAAGACTCTGGGAACTGATAATGAATATATAGAGCTCAGAGAGAATAGACACTTCCAACATTCATTAGGACTCCTCCTGGGGTTCTAAATACTGTACTAGGGAGAGGAGAGCAGCCACAGACCTCACTCTAAGTTATGCAGGGAGCTCTATGTATGAACATTTTGTCTGTCAGTCAGCATCCATGCTGTGCAAAGTTTCTGGTGATGCAGCTGCCTTTTTCATCACCTAATGTTCTTTAAGTAAACTCTTTCCCATACTATTGTAAGTGTCCTCAATAACGTAACTGGCTCACCATGCTAGACTTCTTGGGTTGTCATTGGTACCCTGCCTGGTGTGAATAGAGATGTATTCACATTTCCCCAGGAAAAGTCACACAACAAGAGGCCGAAGAAACCACTAGACCATATCCAAAAATAGAAGTAGAGCATTCTAGAATGCTTTGCACTAATCATTGCACTAAACTCTAAAAGAAACAAAGATCTATTTTTTTTTTCCAAAAGATTACATGGCAGACAATCCTGTAGAGCATTTTCTTATTTAGTGATTGATGGGAGCAGGTCCAGCCCACTGTAGGTGGTGCGCCCTCTGGGCTCCTTGTCCTGAGTTCTTAAAAAAAAAAAAAAAGAGCAGGCTGAGAATGGCAGTAGGAAGCAGCCTCCCATGGTTTATCCATCAGCTTCTATCTCCAGGTTACTGCCCTGTTTGAGTTCCTGTCCTGACTTCCTTAGAGAATGAGCTCTTATATGGAAATGTAAGCCAAATACTTCCTTTTCTTCTCATGGTATTTAATTGCAGTGATAGACAGAAACCTTAGGTAATATGTCCAGTTCGATGAAATCAGAGATAAGTGATTCTCAGGCTGTTTTCTTTGTAATGCTCCACTTAAATGTCAATGAAGTCAATAAAGCCTAGAAATGAAAGGAAGAAAGGAAACACAGGGGTTGAAGAAGAGAAGTGTGAGACAATGAAGGAGAGAGAGTGATGGAGAGGGAAAAAACAAAGAGAGTAGATTGGACAAGAGATACAGTTGAGTGGAGAGTGGGGTATGACTTTCTCACGTACTCTGGTGCCTCACATTTGACCATGTCCCCTGGAGGGGGAGACCTGGTGGCACTCAGAGGAAGGACAGCAGGTTACCAAGAAGAGACTTGATACCCTATGAGCATATACAGGGGGAGGTAATCCCCCTCAGGAACAGTCATAGGGGAAGGGAATAAGGGGAAAGGGGGAGGGAGGGAAGAATGGGAGGACACAAGGGATGGGATAACCATTGAGATGTAACAAGAATAAATTAATAATAAAAAATTAAAAAAAAAGAAATTACAGAAAAAAAAAGAAAACATACTGATTAAAGAGAGAGAGAGAGAGAGAGAGAGAGAGAGAGAGAGAGAGAGAGAGAGAGAGAGAGAGAGAGAGAGACACAGAAACAAAGATAGACTACCACAAGGCTTGCGATGGAGTGGACTGTATTGTCCCTTGTTACGGCCAAGAACAGCAACTGGCTTAACTGTCTTTGGGACATAGCTGGAGCTTTCATTTTGTGTCACGTAATCTCTACAGCACTGCACTTGGTTACGCCTATGGATATGGTCAGCCCCTGTCTTGGTAGAGATCTTCATGCTAAATCAAGGCTTGAATTTTTATCGTTGTTGTTATTTTTGCTCCAGCACATATCCAGGCCAAATTCAGATCGGCAGGAATCTTTCACATAGGTGCATTATTTTATGTTCCGCAACATAGGTGGAATCTTTTATGTTCCGCAAATATCTTTCCATGCACTTGCTGTTGCTCCACTATCTAGGGATATGGCACAGGCCAAATGCCCTCTTGCCTTGGAACTTGCATCCTGGTTCATGTGGCTTTGCACAGTTTTTTCCAGTGTTGTTTTTGTGCAGTGGAAGATGATCAATGTCCAAAATGCTGCCTAAATAATGAGATTTATATTCGACTCTAGATGCAATCTGGAGTTTAGAAATTAAATCAATACTGTATTCAGAGATTTTTTTTTTTGCTTGCTTCTAATGCTAATCTCTTTATAACCTAAGTTATTTAAAACTGAGAACTACTATTTACTGCCTTTCTCATTTTATATTTGAAGAGATTGATTTTGAGCAGTTAAGGAACTAACTGAAGATTAAGAACAAGTTTGTGCTCACCTGTGAGAGAAGCTGGGCTACTGCTGCATGTACCAGGAGCCTCTCCCTCCCTCGATCCTTTACTCTTTCGGAGTTTCTTTCTTTGTTAATCCTTACCTATATCCATGTGGTCACTTTTAAATAGATATTTAGTTCTTTTTGTCCTTTTTAATTATTTCTCTAATTGTATAAATTCGAGCTACATTAGTAAGTTTTTTAAGGACCTAGTATATGAGCCAAGAGCCTTTGGGTTAATTCTTGACTCCCCATCAAGTCTGTGTTTGTTCCAGCATCTGCTTTCATCTTCTTCACAGTGAATCTCTGCAAATGTTGGATGAGCTTGAGGGTGAGTCCCTACGAAGAGGTACAGTAGGGCATCTTCACAGAAATATTTTTAAAAGAAGATTTTCTTTTTTGAAATAGCTGAAATAAATTGTATCAAAAGTGAGACCAATTGGTAGACATTTATACTGGTTTTTCTCTGGTCATATGACCAAGTGTATCCCACCTATGCCTGTCTCATAAATAACAAATTTGGAGCACAGACTGTAATGATGACTGTGTGCTGAAGATTTGAAATATTATTTTTTTCAGAGTGTCATTTAAAACATTTTACTACTAATTTCTTTCATTCGTGTCACATTTAACCAAACTAGGATCGATGCCCAGTTGATTACTGAGCCTTAAAGGAGAAACAAATGTATATAAATTGTGTCTGGTTCTTTTGTTATGAAAACATATAATTTCTAACAAGCATTATACAGTCCTTAAATTATAAATATGTGAGGTATGTGGGATACACAGAACAATTAAGGCTAGTTCTCTACTCTTTGTATGAGAAGAAAGATATCTGTAAATCTTCATTCATGCCAAATAAAGAGTGGCATCTAATAACAAGTACAGGGATTCTGTAACAGGAAACATTGTCTACGCATAGACATTCATGTCTCAGCCACTCACATAGCTATTCACATGTAGTGGGATTAGTAACATAAATTACCTTCTTGTTCTGCCCGTTTGAATTCTTTACATCCCTACTCTAGCCCTCTCCCACATTGGAAAGATGTTTTCTTCAAGATTGACAAATACAAATAGCCAAAATACCATGATGTTACATTTATATAATTCCTGACTGTTTCATGGTCCTTTTAGCTGTATGTAGTTATTTATATAATGTGTGTGTAATGATATAAATGTGTATGTAAACACTACAAATAACCAAAACTCTATGAATGTAATGTTTATATAATTCCTAATTGTTTCGTGGTTCTCTTTGCTGGAAAGGTAGAACATGGAAGCTATCCTCGGACAACTGACTCAAAGCACTGGCTCTTTTGTGGTGGTTATATCTGAACTTAAAGTGCTGAATAAGAAAATGCTTTGGTTCCAGAGTTAAATTTGAAGGTGAGATTTTACTGTTGAAGTCATAAATGAACAATTCCACTGTGGATACATTAGCAATTATGCCATATGCCTTTCTCTATTTTTTTTCATACATAAAAACATTATTCTGAAAAAAAAATCTCTTCCTAAAACAACACATTTAAGCTCAATTGTTCTGTCTATGCATTGAGATAATTTACCACTAATTCTAAACCACTCTGAAATATACTATTTCTGGACAAAATATAAAAAAGTCATATTTCCTAAATGGTTTTCAATAATAGATTGATCTCCATGAAAAGCATCAAATAGCTAAGTAGGAACTACAGTTTTTTCCCCCTAAGTCCTGTGACAACTTTCAAAAATCACTCAGTAAAAATTACTGGGATACGAGCAGACCTAAGAATTAGATTTAATTATTTGATATAAGTATCAAACTTTGACAGAGAGCTCTCTCTGTGGTTAGTACATGCCAATTAAGCAGTTTTGAGAGCCTGAGATGCAATGGAATGTACTACAGAATCAGAGAAAGGAGAATTGACTGGAATTGTTGAGTTCAGCAAGCTACCAGTCCACACATGTTAGCTTTTTGAATAAGAAGAAAATCGACTTTATGAACATTAAGCTTAATATCAGAATATCTGTATAGTTTGCTCAATTTGAAAAAGCTATACCTCCTTGAAATAACAAAGGGTTTATAAACACTAGACCTTAGAATGTTCTGCATTCAAGAAGTGGATCTACATGGCTGCAATGTTGAGTTGTTCATTTGAGTTTCTAAACCTTCAACTTGCTATTGCCTTCCAAGTCTCTTTCTTTTGCTAAAGGTGAAATTGTTGAAATTTACACGAGGATTTCTTCTCCAAATCCTCCTATATAACTTTGTATATGTGCTAAAAAGCAATGAGGCCAAAAAAAAAAATCATAAAACGAAATAGATGATCCTGTTAGTAATCAAAGACAACAAAATTCTCAATGACATTCACATAAACTGAACTCAAGAAAACATCAAGAAGACCATACACCATGAGCAAGTGGATCACATTTCAGGGATCCAGGCTTAATTTAATATAAAAAGTCAGCAAATATAATGTAACATAGGAACAGAGTGACAGAAAGAAATCACATCATGGGTATATTTGATACAAAAAAAAAGTCTTTTGATATGTATCAGCAACTCTTCCTAACAGCATCCCTGAAGAATGTACCAGTATAAGAAACAGATGACAGGGTAATAAAGGGTGTGGAAAACAACCTTTAGCCAATGTTTACAAATTGGGGAAAGATGGAACCCTTTTTATAAAATCTAGACCACCATTCCGATTTCTCTCCAATCTTACCCACCTTTATGTCTGAAGGCTTAGCTAGAGCAATATAGTAAAAGAAAGGAATTAAAGAAAACTGTATAATTGTTCTTATTTGTAGATGATATGATACTATTCTTAAAGTTTATAAAGACTTTAACAGAAAACTCTTAGAAGTGACACATCATGATATAAATCATCATATGAGTCAATAGTATTTATCTACACTAATAATAAACTTTTAAAAATGAAATTTCACTTATAATAATTTCAAAAAATATCTAGAGATAAACATAACCAGGAAAACAAAAGGGATATAGAATGAAACTTTAAAATAGTGAAACAATAAACTGAAGAAGACATTAGAAATTAAAAAGCCTCCTCATGTTTGTGAATAGACAGAAAGCAAAAGCAAAAAAAAAGAAAAAAAAAATGGCTGTTCCTAGGACTTTCACTGTGGTATGGATGGAGATAAAAAATTCTCAATGACATCTTAATTTAAAATTTTATGTGAAAATGAAAAATACCATATGTATCCAAATCTACCCTAAACAGAAAGAATACTGCTATTGATATCACAATAATTGATCTTAATGATATTACAGAAACATAGTAAAAAATAGATGATGGTATTGTTACAGAAACAGATTTGTTGACTAGTGCAATAGAATAGAGGATCCAAAAATAAGCTTACACAGTTACAGGCATCTAAGTTTTGACAAAACAGTCAAAATACATTGTAGAAAATCCAACCTCTTAAACAAATTTCATTGGAAAAATGGTGTCTTGTCATGTAGAAGAGTGAAATTACACTTCTATCTCTCACTCTGCAAAAAAAAAAATTACTGGGCATTAAGTCTAGATCTTTAAATAACCCTAGAAATTTAGAATTTGTAGCAAAAAAAATTAGAGATATGGACATGATCTAGTACTTTCTCATAAAGATTTCAAAGAAATTAAGATCAAGATTTCATGAGATGTAACAAGAATAAATTAAAAAAAAAAAAAAGATGTCATGAATGGGATTACATGAAATTAAAAAGTTTCTGCTCAGCAAAAGAAGTAATAACCAGTGAAGAAACAGTCTAAATAATAGGCAACATTATGTATCAGTTAGTGTTGGGGGATTAATATCCATGATATACAAAGAACTGCATGACTTAAACAGCAAAAGAAAAAACATATATGATTTAAAAATTAATGAAATTTTATTCAACATTTTAAGCCATTAGGCAAATGAAAATATGATATTTCATTTTACTGCATTTAGGATGCCAAGGATCAATTAAACAAATGAATATACGTGCTGGTTTGTAAGTGAAAAAAAGAGGATCACTCCTACACGGTTGGTGAGGGTGTAACTGGTGAAGTCACTATCGATTTATATGTGTTGAAGTTGCTTTAGGTTGATTTATATTGAATGTTAAATGCTATGACCAAAGGAAAGTTGGGGTAGAAAGGATGTTTTAAGTCTTACAGCATACAGTCCATCACGAAGAGACATGGGCTAGGAACACAAGACAGGATCTTGGAACCAAAACAGAGGCCATGGAGGAATGCTGCATACTAGCTTGCTATCCCTGGCTTGCTATCCTTATCTGTTACCAGAAGACTCAGCTCAGTAAATCACTCAAATGCTTTCCCATCCATGTTTGTTAGTGCAATATTTAAGAAAAACTCTAGAAAAGAAAACCAGCTTAGATGTTAAGTGCATGATAAATAGTTATAAAAATATAACACATATTCACAATGGAATTTATTCAGCCACAAAGAAAAATATAATTAGGTCATTTGCAGTAAAGTGTGTGAAATCACTAATCATTATGTTAAATTAAGCAAGACTCAGGCAAATACTGCATGTGCTATCTCTTTCTGTGTCTGTCTCTCTATCTGTCTCGGTGTCTCTTTCTCTCTAAATATCTTTTTTATTTTTTAACATATATATTGATATTATTACACATGTATACAATAAACTACCTATAGAAAGAAGAATGAAGGCACAATCAGGAATTATAAAAATGTTACATTCTTAGTGTTTTGGCTGTTTGTTTTTGGCAACGAAGAAAATGTATTCCCTATCATGGTGAATCTGAAATTCTGAATGTAAATCAATATCTATCATATCTCATCATTATCAACTAAAAACATCTATCTAGACCAAAAAACACTTTAACCCTTAAACAACTAAGCTTAATTGTAAAACTAAAGCATCTGGTCTTCAACCTCATTGGAGACTTGAGAAGGAATATAATTAATTACCAGAGTAAACAGAGAGTACAGGTTAGCATCTTCACAAAAGAAAAGGGGATAGAGGCAGTTTGCTGCCTGAACAGTCACCCAAAACTCTTTATAACATTGGAGCATCATCTTCAGCCTTCTGGCCCAATCTATCCGACAGACATATTTGTGAGGCAGGAACTATTGAGGACTTGCTTACCCTGTTTTGGCAATTTGGCCATTGACTGTGCCTGCATCCAAGGTTGCCCTTCTTTAGGCAGAATTCTGTCTGTGGTAGAAATGAGGACATTTTTCCCAGTAGCTTATTTGCCACATTTGAAGCCATCTCCATAAGAGGTTCTTTGATGCTCATCATCTTCTTTGAGGTAGGGTGGGTGTTGTCAGCAGTTAATCTGTCTCATTGTCAATGAATCTTTAAAATAATAAAAAAAATCTTTAAATGACATATTCTGTAGATATCTGATGTTTTTGAGGATATTGTATAAGTATTTTACCTTATCTTTCTATATAATCATATTTATCTGTTACACCTAGGATGTATATTCTTGTGATAAAAATAGACTAGTAATCGATATGACCATGATTTGATCAGCTAACAATTAAGTTGTATGACTTAGCTATCCTAAACAGCCTGCAACAGCACTTTCAAAGTATTGGAGGTAAACCTCAAGACAGGGTTTCTCTGTGTAAGAGCATTGGTTATTCCAGACTCACTTTGTAGGGCAGGCTGTCCTTGAACTCACAGATCCACCTGCTTCTGCATCCCAAGTGTTGAGATTAAAGGCATGTGACACTATGCCTGGCACATGTATTCTCTTATATGAACACCCAGATTTAAAATATACTTGACCATTTGTGTGTGTATGTGCATCTCTGTGTGTGTATCTATGTCTCTGTGTGTGTTTGTCTATGGCGAAACAAAAAAGAGCATTACAAGGGAAGAGGGAAATGAAAAAAAAAAGAGAAATTAGGTAATGAAATGTAAATAATAAGAAAGTGGAGGATGGGCTGGAGAGATGGCTAAGCTGTGAAAGGCTAGGCGCATATTAAAAAAATATAAGAAAGCAGAGGATGAGTGGGAGGAAGGGGACCAGCTGGAGCATGGGGGCATTGAATGAGGACAACGAATGAGAACAAATTATAAAGGTACATGTATATGAAAATGCCTGTTGGAGGTTATATTTTGATGCTAATTACTGCTTGCTGTCTCTGCCCCACCTGTACCTTACCTAAGAGCTTAACCTATTTGACCAATTAAAGGCCATCACACCTGGGCAGGGCAAATGGGATAGTCATGGCTAAGGTTCCTGGTCTTAAGGAGAGAGAGAGAGAGAGAGAGAGAGAGAGAGAGAGAGAGAGAGAGAGAGAGAGAGAGAGAGAGAGAGAGAGAGAGAGAGAGAGAGAGAGAGAGAGAGAGAGAGAGAGGGGGGAGGGAGAGGGAGAGGGAAAAGAAGAAGAAAAGAAAAGAGAAGAGAAGAGGAGGAGAGGAGAGGAGAGGAGAAGAGAAGAAGGCTGTGCCATGGGTTAGGTGGAGGAGAAGCACATGGCCAGCATGGATGGAAACATGGCCCAGATGATGATAATTATCAAGTGTTTGGAATTATGGATAGGAAGCAGTTTGATAGAAATTAGAAGCAGATGGCATGGGATTGGGGCAGGTATACATACTTGCCCCCACTATAGGTAGTAGTTTAGGGGATTAATATCTTCCCTGCCCCAGGTTAACTAAGGCTGTTTTAAAATATAACAGGTATATGCATCTTCTTTGATTGTTAGCAGGTTAGAAAAAACTGTCGTATTAACAACTATAGGCCTATTATTAGGCCATACTGGTAAATTAACTGCAACAAATGCCACCATGAAGGCATAACTATTTACTAAGTAAAACAATAATAACAAGAAAAAGAATAAACTATTGATTTAGATGTAATTTTAAAACAATTTGGTATACGAGCCTATTTTACTTTTAAATAACTATTCTGCTGTTCATACATTTTCCATGCCATCCAAAATGTCCCCTTTTACTATATGTTCTGTCTGGTTCTGGAGTTCCCAATATACTTGGCTGTTTTTATGTTATTCCTCATGAGCCACAATCCTTCTGCTTCTTCTGTACTGTTATACTCAGTCCCCTAGCCTTAGTCTCCGTGACTGATTACCTGTGCACATTTCCTGACAGCACTAATTTGCAAATATTTCCACATAAATGTTATGACTAAGCTTCACATATCAACACTGAGATCTTACTGAATTTATAATATATTTATTTTGACTACTATATATAAAAACATAAAATCCAACGTATTTCATACATATGTATTTCTGATGTTTTAATGATATTTTCTTAAATTATACTTTGTATATACATACTAATTTGTATTAAGATAGCAATAGATTTAAATACACCATTCTCCTCTTTGCTAAATTATTAAAGATTGAGTTGAAACAAAATTTTATACAAACAGAAATACCTAATAACTCTTCCTAACTGTACATGCCAAATTGTATTCTTTTTTTCAAGTTGTGCTGTCTCTTGAAGGCAGTGGGCATTATATAGAGTGGTCATTATATTTCGTCCATATTCTCCATTTAGGGACAAACTTATTTATAATAAGCTAAAACTATAATATTATTTTAAAATTATGGATGATATCAACAGAACCTTTGAAAATATTTAGATGTATTTGATTATAAGTCCATTATGACATTTTTATTTTTCTTAATCTTATGTGAATATCTATTGATCATGTACAATGCATTGTCTTCAGAGACCAAAAGAGGAGACTGTCTCCCTGTGGAGTTAGAATTATAGATGGTTGTTAGCCTCCAAGTGGATCCTGGGAACCAGACGGGAGACCTCTGGAAGAGCTACCAATGCTCGTAATCAGTAAGTCTGATGACAGTTGCCCTAATATCAAAATAATCACTCTTGATTATTACTGTTCTATTTTTCTATTTTCTGAGATGGTGTTTATTATGAAAATCTGTCTGTATTATTTGCTTTATTATTTCTTTTATGTCCATAAGATCCTATATCATTAGTATAATTAATTCTTACCTTTTGCCTTACCTTGTGCAACTAAGTCCCTTACTAATTTTGTGTATTTTAATGTTCTCCCAAGTATTAAAAATGTATATATAGGTATGACAAACATATATGTAGTGGTATCTGTGTGAGCATGAGTGTTTTATAATTGGGATAGTTGTCAGACCGTACACTGTATGGATAGTAAATTATGTAGTTTGCACTAATCTTTAGTTGTTCATATTAAAAACTGTCACAAATTCTTGCTTTACAGAATTCATTGTATTTCTGGTTTTTCCATTAGTTCTTTATTTCTTGACTCCAGATCCCAGGTTTCTCACCTTCCTCATCTCTTACACTGACTCCCTCTGTTACAATTTTCATGTCAGCACAGGTAGTTCAGAAAAATTTCCTCCTTTCAGACTCTCAAATCATTAACTCTATCCAATCAGGAAAGTGCCATTAATTTATGTGGTTACATGTAAATAGATATGGGGAATCAGGGGCTCACGTGCTTAATGGGAAGAATTTTTTGGCTTATCCTGGGCTATGCAATGGCTGCAAAAACTTACATATGTCCTTTAAGAGGAATTCATACAATGGAAAAAAGATAGCATCTTCAACGTACGGTGTTGTGTTACTGGATGTCTACATGTAGAAAAATGCAAATAGATTCATATTTATCGTCCTGCACAAAATTCAAGTCCAAATGGACCAAGGACCACAACATAAAACAAGAAACATTAAATCTAATAGAAGAGAAAATGGGGAAGAGCCTTGAACTCATCAGCACAGAAGACAACTTCCTGAAGAGAACACCAACAGCTCAGGCTCTAAGATCAACAATTAATAAGTGGGACCTCATTAAACTGAAAAGATTCTGGAAAGCAAAGGACATTGTCATTAAAAGAAAATGAATGGGAAAAATCTTCAACAATCCTATGTCAGACAGAGGACTAATATCCAATACATATAAAGGACTTAAGAAATTAAACACCAGCAAAACAAATAATCAAATTAAAAATGGAGTACAAATCTAAATAGAGAATTTTGCAACAGAAGAATATTGAATGGCTGAGAAACACTTAAAGAAATGCTCAACATCTTTAACAATCAAAAGTCTCTAAGATTCCACTTTATACCCAACAGAATAGCCATGATCAAAAACTCAAGTGACAACACACGCTGGCAAGGATTTTGAGAAAACGGGAATAGTCCCCCATTGCTGGTGGGAGTGTGAACTAGTACACAACTTTGGAAATCAATCTGGTGCTTTTTTAGAACAATTAGAAGAATGTTATCTCAAACTCAGTTATACCACTACTGGGCATATACCCAAAGATGTCTACCATACAACAAGGACATTTGTTCAGCTATGTACATAGGAGCCTTATCCGTAATAGCCAGAATCTGGAAACAACCCACATGACCCTCAACTGAAGAATGGATAAAGACACTGTAGTACATCTACACAATGAATTAATAGTCACCTACCAAAACAAGGACATCATGAAATGTGCAAGCAAATGAGTGTAACTTGAAAAGATCATCCTGAATGAAGTAACCCAGATTCAGAATGAAATGCATGATATATACTGACTTTTAGGAGTATGTTAGCCATATGATATAGGATAATCATATTACAATACGCAGACCAAAATAGGCTAAGTAACAAGGAGGTCCCTAGGGAGGATCCTTAGTTCTCATCCAGAAGGTTAAATAGAATAGACACTGGAAGTTGTTGACAAGAGGGAACAGGGTAGAAACCTACAATAGAGGTCCTCTGAAAGACTCTACCCAGCAGGAGACCAAAGCAGAAAGTGTCACAGCCAGACTTTGGGTAGAGGGTAGGGAGTCCTATGGAAGACTGGGGGAACAGAACAAGGGGACAGGGGAACCACAAGAAAATCAACCAAGGCATCAAATCTGGCCCAGAGATTGAGTTTAGGGGTTAGGAGACTCATACACCAAACAAGGACCCATGTTTCCAGAGGACCTAGGCCCCCTGCTCAGATGTAGCCAACAGGCAGCTCAGTCTCCATAGGGGTCCCCTAGTAAGGGGAGCAGGGGCTTTCCCTGCTATGGATTCAGTTGACTGATCTTTGATTACTTTCCCCTGTAGGGTATCTTGCCAGGCCATAGAAAAATAGGATGTAGACAGTTCTGATGAGATTTGGTAGGCTTGGGTCAGTTGATGGGAGTGAAGGGCTCTCCCTTTCTGAAGACTATGGGAGGAGCATGGGAGAGGACAGAGAGGGAGCCTGGGATGGAGATAAGAAGAGGTCAAGGAGATTATGACTGAGATGTAAAGTGACTAAATTTTTTAAAGTAAATTTAAATTTAAAAGAAAGGGGGAAAATATACCCATTCCATTCAAACCTTTCAGAAGGAGAATACATTCAAAGTTCATAATGTCACCTAATCTGCCATGTTCAAGTGTACCAGGTATCATTTAGATTGTAGAAATTAAGTGATGATGAGTATCAGGCTGTAATTCATTCCGAGGCATGGAGACTTTCTGTTCAGCCTGCAAAATTCTACAAGAAATCAGCTTCCCACATATTTCAAGGCAAAAGCATAGGATACCGGTTATACGTTTTTTAAATCAAACAGGGAATAAAAAGAAAAAATAATTCTAGTCCTAAGACATATTGAAATCCAATTATGAGACATCATTAGGAATGGGTGTCATAGTGTCTGCTATCCATCACTCCGGCCTCTGCAGCCAGCAGGCCCACCCAGGCTTCCTTCCTCTTCACGCTTTCCTTTCATCTTAGAGACTCCTTTTCCTTTTTCTGTTTATCTTCCTTTGTTTCTCACTGTGAGGCTCAAGGGAAAGTTAACTGGATTCTTCAGGTCAGTGGTGTCCTTTGCTCATTTCCTCCTTTCTTTCAGTTTTGTTCTGAAATGGGACAAATCGGACAGTGTACAATTCTCAATTTCTTATAAAGTGTCCTTGGCATGTATGAAGTCTACATTTTTGATATTGGCATAGTTCCACCTGCTCTGTCCGGTTACTGTTTTCATGGATTACAGTCTCAGTCCTTTCATGGTCAGTGATGTTGGACTCTCCCTAAAAGTGGACCTCATACAGAGCTGCGGGGTTGAGCCATGTGGTCCTGCCCTGCTCTAAACTGCACTCCAACCTCTTCTGTTGGCACAGTTCATCCTGGGGATGTGAAGCCTGCACTTGGGCAGACCTTGGTGCTGCCATTTTCTCAAACATTTCTGCTTCTCTGGAAGGGTGTTTGCATCACCTCTCCATTCTTTTCAGTTACTCTTGTTTAATGTCACATGCTGAGTCCATTCTTGTTTCTTTCGTATATGTATATTTACAACTACCTTCTGTGTCACATCTCATATGTTAACTAACCTGAGCTAAATCGAACTGATGGTCAATTCATTTTAATTGCATAAAAATATTTTCCTCTGTACAGTTTTCTTCTTTTTTAAAAATTGATATGACCAAACGGCATCTTCATTTGTATTCCAAATGCTACAAATTTAAACTTCTTTTCATTATTAGTTTTTGAGCTGCTTTGGTAAAAAGTATTCTACACATTGGCTTGTAGTTTTGTGTATGCAGTCGGCTTATTGGAAATATTTATATTTTCACACATTTAAAAATTTTCTCTTCTACCCAACATTTAAATCTGATATTCTTTCCACTCTTTCGCAATATTCCCTGAGCCAAGGGTAAAGGCATGCTAATACAGGGTGCTTCACGGGGGTGGAGTGGACAGGTGGCTCTATAGCAGTGCACCCAGTGTCCTCTGGTGGAGTGGACAAATGGCTCTATAGCAGTGCACCCAGTGTCCTCTGGTGGAGTGGACAGGTGGCTCTATAGCAGTGCACCCAGTGTCCTCTGGTGGAGTGGACAAATGGCTCTACAGCAGTGCACCCAGTGTCCTCTGGTGGAGTGGACAGGTGGCTCTATAGCAGTGCACCCAGTGTCCTCTGGTGGAGTGGACAAATGGCTCTACAGCAGTGCACCCAGTGTCCTCTGGTAGAGTGGAGAGGTGGCTCTATAGCAGTGCACGCAGTGTCCTCTGGTAGAGTGGACAGGTGGCTCTATAGCAGTGCACCCAGTGTCCTCTGGTGGAGTGGACAGGTGGCTCTATAGCAGTGCACCCAGTGTCCTCTGGTGGAGTGGGCAGGTGGCTCTATAGCAGTGCACCCAGTGTCCTCTGGTAGAGTGGACAGGTGGCTCTATAGCAGTGCACCCAGTGTCCTCTGGTAGAGTGGACAGGTGGCTCTACAGCAGTGCACCCAGTGTCCTCTGGTGGAGTGGACAGGTGGCTCTATAGCAGTGCACCCAGTGTCCTCTGGTGGGGTGGACAAATGGCTCTATAGCAGTGTGCCCAGTGTCCTCTGGTGGAGTGGGCAGGTGGCTCTATAGCAGTGCACTCAGTGTCCTCTGGTGGAGTGGACAAATGGCTCTATAGCAGTGCACCCAGTGTCCTCTGGTGGAGTGGGCAGGTGGCTCTATAGCAGTGCACTCAGTGTCCTCTGGTGGAGTGGACAGGTGGCTCTATAGCAGTGCACCCAGTGTCCTCTGGTGGAGTGGGCAGGTAGCTCTATAGCAGTGCACCCAGTGTCCTCTGGTAGAGTGGACAAATGGCTCTATAGCAGTGTGCCCAGTGTCCTCTGGTGGAGTGGGCAGGTGGCTCTATAGCAGTGCACCCAGTGTCCTCTGGTGGAGTGGGCAGGTGGCTCTATAGCAGTGCACCCAGTGTCCTCTGGTAGAGTGGACAAATGGCTCTATAGCAGTGCACCCAGTGTCCTCTGGTGGATGGACAGGTGGCTCTATAGCAGTGCACCCAGTGTCCTCTGGTGGAGTGGACAAGTGGCTCTATAGCAGTGCACGCAGTGGCTCTGGTGGAGTGGACAAGTGGCTCTAAAGCAGTGCACACAGTGGCTCTGGTGGAGTGGACAAGTGGCTCTATAGCAGTGCACCCAGTGTCCTCTGGTGGAGTGGACAAGTGGCTCTATAGCAGTGCACACAGTGGCTCTGGTGGAGTGGACAAGTGGCTCTATAGCAGTGTGCCCAGTGTCCTCTAGTCCATTTATTATCTTCTTTCTTTGCTATAACTCTTTCTATATGTCTTCATTTGGGACTTGGGCTTTTAATAATAGTGTAAGACAGTTTTTGTAAACTGTTTTCTTTAGTAAGTAAATTGTTTGAACTTCTTCCAAGGCAATTTTTGTTCACTTACTTTCTGTGTAGTCCTTGTGACTCCTTAATTGACAACTGTGCATTTTGGTCTAAGTCTCATGTCAAATGATTTTCATTTCCAAGATTTTTCTGTCTTGTGTTTTAGTCATCAAATACAGTATTCTGTTTGCTTAAGCCATTTTATAAGCCACTCTTCTATATATAATCTTTGAAGTTTTTCTAGATTAGTATTTTGACAACAGATTTATTTGAGTGGTAGGAACTAAAGCAACATACAGAAAATAAAACATTCATGCACACACACACACACACACACACACATACACACACACAGAGAGAGAGAGAGAGAGAGAGAGAGAGAGAGAGAGAGAGAGAGAGAGAGAGAGAGAGGAGAGCTGATACTCGTACCAGGTTTTAAAGTTTTTAAAAAAAATTTTTTTTTATTAATTTATTCTTGTTACATCTCAATGGTTATCTCATCCCTTGTATCCTCCCATTCTTCCCTCCCTCCCATTTTCCCATTATTCCCCTCCCCTATGACTGTTCCTGAGGGGGACTTCCTCCCCCTGTATATGCTCATAGGGTATCAAATCTCTTCTTGGTAACCTGCTGTCCTTCCTCTGAGTGCCACCAGGTCTCCCCCTCCAGGGGACATGGTCAAATGTGAGGCACCAGAGTACGTGAGAAAGTCATATCCTAAAGTTTTAAAGATCTGTTATATCCTGAGGATTGGTCCTTCCTTATTTTGGAAGCCTGATCTGCTCTGCTCAGCCCAGTGGGAAGGTGTAGCGTGTCAGAACACTGAGCAGAGATCTTTGTGTGTCACCCTCTCTAAACTCCCCATATGCATACTTACACTTTCTTTTGAATCACCTCAGTTCCCAAATATCCCCACTCCAGCTCCTACCTTAGTTCTTAAATTTTCCCTTGTGCACTTCTTCTCGGGTTACCTGCAGATGCTTTTTTCTCCATTGCACTGTATACCTATGGTCACACCACCCACTTGAGTTCTGAACAAGGCAGAATAAGAAAGTGCATCTGTTTTCTTTAGAAAGACTCTAAGAGAGACATATAATACTTTACAAATTAATTATGTCTTGTTGGACAAAACTGGGTTATTTTCATTGTTCCAGGAAGTCCTGACACAAGAATGTGTAAAAACATTCACAAAATGTTTGCTACATTTTAAGACTGGTCTTTTTCCCAGTTGTGCATTTACTTTGTTATGTGAAGAAATTGTACAAAGCTTGTTCAGACAACTTCTAGTCATTTTTAAAAATAGGTCTTTAGTTGAAAAAGAATTACATTATTACATCAGTTCACTCCTTTTCTTCCCTCCAGCTCTCACAGCTATGCTTCGAATCCCTCTGATACTCCCTGCTCTCACATTAATCTCCCCTTGCACTTTGTTAGTATCACATACATGTATATGTATGAATATGTACATATAGAATATATTGCATCTGTTTTCCTCAGCGGTGTGTGCCTGACTTCAGGCTTACCACACTGCATCAGACACTTAATAAGAAAAAAGAGCTCATTCCTGGAAGACGCTTATTCTTTTATTCCCAACGATAATTAGTTGCTTGACGTTTACTGTTTAGCAGTGAAAGGGGTGGTGGTAGAATTTCCTGTCATTTAAATTTTTTTTTCTGTGAGAATTAAGCATTGACTTCCCTCAGTTTTGAAGATTTTTTTTCAAGAATGTTTATAGAGTGGACACCTATAGAATTCAGAGAAAGCATCCTTACCCCAGAGTAGATACACTACCCTATAGAATAGAGTAAATATCTTCCTTCAAAGACACGGGTAGATTTGCACACTTCCCACTTTAAAAAACACATCTTGTTGTTTTTCTTATCACATTATCCATAATCATGAAGCACCCACACATGTTCTTTAAGTTACTCGGTAGGAAAGGGGATATAGAAAAATAGCGGACAAAAGTTGGTCATGTGACTACCACTATGGACAAAATAAATTCATTTGTTTGAAATAAACTTTATTTCTTTTAACATTTACTTATTATTATACAGTGCTCTGCCTGAATGCACACCTGCAGGCCAGAAGAGTGTATTAGAGCACATTATAGATGGCTGTGAGACACCATGTGGTTGCTGGGACTTGAACTCAGGGCCTCTGGATGAACTGTCAGTGCTCTTAACCTCTGAACCATCTCTCCAGCGCTTCTACAAGATTAATGTGTTAGCTTAAAAACAGAGTAAGAGGTGATGCTCTTCAAGGCTTTGGGCATGAAGAAATATCTTTTTCTAGAAAAGGAAGTATTAACATAGCCCAGAAGTGTTTTCAGGCTTCGAAGGAAGTCCGTTAGAAAGATAGCATAGAGATGGCTCAGCGGTTAAGAGCACTAACTACTCTACTCTTCCAGAGGTCCTGAGTTCAATTCCCCAGCAACCACATGGTGGCTCACAACCACCTATAATGTGATCTGGTGCATACTGTATACATAATAAGTATATCTTAAAAAAAAAAAAAAAAAAAAAAAGAAAGAAAGAAAGAAAGATAGCATAACTATCAAATCGTATAATTAAAGAGGAAATAGATGGCTTTTCACATCTCTTGTGTTGTGTCCAGAAGTGGAACCTTCTCTTAGTTGTTTCTTCTTTAGTTTCTCCCTAGCAGGAGTTCTTTAGTCCCAACATGACAGCCTGACTAAACACAGCTCCATTCACAGCAGCCAAACTGAAGTCTACAGTGAGTCCTGACTGTTGTAGGGCAGCGTCAGCACTGTTGTTGGGAACCCCACCCCCACCCCTGTGCTGAACAGCTCTGTAGGAAGCCAAAGCGAAGGCACCCTCTGATGCTCAGGCTCGTGGAAAACTGAGCTGGGCAAAGCCTTTACACTCATGGCAACTGCAGGGGTGAAGCATTACCCTTGGAATGTCAAACAAGCAGCAGGGAGTAGAACTGGTGTTAAAAGGAGAATTAAATTCTTTTTTTTTTTTTTTTTTTTAAAGGAAGCTAATTTGCAAAGAGTATGCAATTAATTGAATTGACACCTCCATTTAAATTTTTATCTCTTGGTCTTCAGTTTCCAGTCCCAGCAGCAAAGCGATTGATTACAACTTTTCCATTTCTACCGAAGTGATGTGCTGTCACTTTGCAACTTGCTTTAAAAGTGATGAGTTTCTGATTTTTCAGGAATGTTTGTTGGATTTTCGTAGGGATATTTTCCTAAGCCAAAAATGGACAGAGAGAGAAGGTGGGGCGAGGGGGGAGGGGGGAAGGGACCGATATTGACTGATTGTTGACTTTTGCCTTTTATTTTATTGTTTAATCCACTTTATTTTTCTTGTAAAAACCCTTATGTGGTAGCCACAGTTGGAGCCTGGGTCCTCTGAACAGACACTCTGGTGTGGGTTTTCACAAGATGATCAGTGAATTCCTGATAAGGAGACTTGGTGAACACAAGTTTCTTTCCAGAGATCGGGTGTCAGGTAGCTGTAGGTCTTGGAAATGGCATCAAAAGTGAGCTTGGCAAAGTTGCCCAGGATGCCAGTACAGCCCCTGGCTGATGTGCAACAGTCATCAATACCGGCCATCATCAGTAGCTTCTTGGGCACAGGAGCTGAGACAATGCCAGTGCCTCTGGGTCAGGGATGAGCCGCACCAAAACAGAGCCACAGCGGCCTGTCACCTTGCATAGAACAGTGTGTGGCTTGCCAATCTTGTTCCGCACAGGGACGATGGAAAGCTTGGCTAAGATGATGGCCCCTCCGATAGCAGTGGCTACCTCCTTGCACTTAACACCAAGACCAACGTGACCATTGTAGTCCCCAATAGCGACAAAAGCCTTGAACCTGGTCCGCTGGCCAGCCCGTGTCTGCTTCTGCACTGGCATGATCTTGAGGACCTCATCCTTTAGGGATGCGCCCAGGAAAATGTCAATAATCTCGGATTCCTTAATGGGCATGGAGAACAGATAAATCTCCAAGGACTTGATCTTCATATCCTTTACCAGGCGGCCCATCTTGGTGATGGGGATCCACTCCTTGTCTTCGGCTTTACCTCCATGAGCCCCGCGGCTTCGACCATAGCCACGGCCTTGGCCACGACCGCGGCCCCTAAAACCGCTGCCAAATCCTCCGCGGAAGCCACCTCGCCCTCCTAATCCTGGGCCCACGGGTCCTCCGGGCCCTCCTGCTGCATTTGGCGTTTTCCCGAGGAAGTAGAAGCGACTTTCGCCTTTTAACTTGCAGGAAGAACACGGAGAATTTGTTTTTCTATGTCTGGCTTACTTCATTTAACATCATGCTCTGTATTTCCATCCATATGACATTCATCCAAATAACATGTTTTCATTTTTATGGTTGAATAATATTTTATTTTATAGGATAGAGCCCAGATAAACAAAGGTGAATAGGTCTCTTTTTATATGCTAATTTCTTTTTCCCCCTTGGGTTTATACCCCAGTGTGACATATCTGGACTATATAACAGATTTACTTTTCGTTTCCTGAGGAAATTTACACTGTTCTCGATAACTATTTACACTAATTTAATAATGACTATTAAAATTTGAAAAGGAAGTGGAAGAGAGGGTAGATTTGATCATTGCATGCTGAAGGCACGAATAGAAAAATTCTCTCTATGAATTTAAGTCCCTGTGATAGAGGACTCTTCGCACTTTGGACATCGACTTCGAGATTTTGAGCTGGAACTGACCTGAAAGCCTCCTCTGTAAAAACTAGCTTTCACAGCACCAGAAGGAGAGACCTAAGATGGTAAGGGAATAAAACAATTGATAGTGATAGTCTTACCTTGTTATGATGCCTCTGAACCACAACAGTATCACTATGGCAATATATCTCTAAAGGTGAATTAATTGCACTTATATCTTGGGTGTAAACACTGGCTGCTTAATTGGACTCAATGCCCTGCTTTACAAAAATTTGAAATCATGCCTGGTTTTGCAAATTTAACTACACATGCATTTAGAGAATTTCTGCCACTTTCCCAAACCATTATAATTTCTAACCATGTTCTAAATGCTTGCTTTTATATTTTGCAGCTAAATAGAGCTCTCATCCCTCATCCAAAGGCTTCTTTTTAAAACTGGAGGAGAACATTACCTAAAACCACAACAACTGAAAATAAAGAGTGGAAGTCTTAATCCAAGTTGACAGATCTGCAATACAACTCCTCATGTCTTAGGAAGCATCTGAGGAAGAGGATGTACAAGGCTCGTAAAAGAAGTAGCATCAGAAAATCTGCTGTGAGATTTCTCTGTTTATAAATTACAAGGAAGCTATACCCATGAAATCTCAACAACATGACAGTCTCAGCAAGACTTAAACAATCCCAAGCAAAACTGACACCTTCACATAGATGAGAGAATCTCACGGGCCCAAGTTCTAGATGAAGAGCTACAGGCAATTGGCAACTGTTAAGAGAGGAAGAGAGGAAGAATTAATATGGAGTGCTCAGTCTTAGAAACATAAACATAGAGGCATCAGAAAATGGATCCAGCAGGAGATGTATCTGTTTTTTTCATATTCATAAGTAGTGATAAAAGTTGAAGAAGAGAGGTGTGTGAATTTGGAAAGGTGCGAATACAAGAAAGATAGGAAGAAGAGGAAGGGGAAATGATATAATTATTTTAAATAAAATTTGCCAAAGATATTGTAAGAAAAGGAAATATCAGTCTGCATCATATTAATATATACAATTATTGCATGTTAAAAAAAAACAAGATATATAAACTGTAGTTTATAATTGCATCAGATACTCGCCTCATAGCTTCAGCATAGTACCTGAAGAATGCAGGGTTTTTTTGCATATTTACTATTTAAGATATCTATTAACAAATTTTACATTTTAATATAACTTTCTATTAAGAGATTACAGACTGACATGATTCATTGAAATTTAGTTTTCTTCTTGCTAATAGTTCACAAAAAGAGTCTCTTATTTTGATAGCTCAGAGTTGGTCATACAAAATAAAGGATTGCTGTAAAGTTTAGGGAGCATCTACATCTTTGAAGAAAGCGTTTTTTTTTAATAGGTATTATCTTGCTTGACAGTTATAGAAAGTATAGATGGTCATGGCAGGGAAGTGATCATACCAGCAGCCAGAGATGGCTGGTCACACTGCAGCCTCCATCATTGCACCCACAGCCTTACAGCAGTCTGCTCCGCTCAGTATCACAGGTTTATTCGCTTGAGGACCCCAGCCCACATGATGTAACCACTCATACTGTGAGAAGGGTTATCTCACCTCAAGTAACCTAGTCGAGAGATAATATCCCACAGACAAGCCTAAAGATTTGTTTCCATGGTGACTGTACAACTCATTAAGCTAACAATCAAAATTAATCATCAAAGTAGTATTTTCAAAGAATTTAAGAGGATGCTATTTCAAAGCTGCCAAGGCACTAAAAAAAATGAATTTTCAAGTTTTACGTAACCTGCATTACTTTTAATGTCTGAGGACTCTGTTAAAATACAATGAGGGTTTTTTGCAAGAACACATTTATCAGAAGCATGAAAAAATAATGACACAACGGTGTTAAATGCCACTGTGAACGAAAACTATTTCAGATTTAGTCCTGAACACTATAGGCATGATGTTGGGAAAGCATATTTCTTAAATTTAAAAATCCTTCACACTTGTCTCTGGACCTACAGTGCATCATAGAATAAAGATACACTAGATTCTGTCACTGCTTGGCATCATGAAGAATTTGAGAAAGAATGGGAAAAAATGGAAAAAAAATAGAAATTTGAATTCATTCCACAGACCCAGACCCTGGCTTTGCCTCACTGGATGTCTCAGAGTTAATGTGGCTCAGTTAGTGTATTAGGAAAGAATAGTAGAAGAAGCTTAACTAGCCACTGAGATTCCAGCTTAAAGTAGCATGTGATAAAAGCATTCATGAGGCTTGGGCATCTTTGACTGGCTTGGTTTCTATTTTAAAAGAAGCATAGCATTGTGGAATTTAGAGGAATTCTTGTTTCCAAAGTTCTCATGATTTTCCTGGTTGTTTTACCAGGTCATGGAAATGGCCTCATCATTAATTTTTTGTTTCTGTTTCCACTCTGAGAGACTTGGACAGTGAGGGGAGAGCCCACTCCCTCTGCCTGTTCTGAGCCAGGTGCCACTGGAAGACCCCCAAGGGAGACCCTCACTCAAGCCTAGAGATGGCGTGCACCCAAAGACACACAAACGACCGTCTTGCTGTAAACGCACGAGGTAGTTTATTAGTGGAGCTCCGGGTCGACACATATCTCACGCAGGAGGCAGAGGGGTCGACCCAGAAGCCCAGGAGTTTGGGGTTTATATGTACAAAGGTCGGGGGGAGCAGGAAGTTTTGGCGCGGCCACACACAATTGGTTGTTTCAAACATTTGAACATCAGCAAAGTGCATAGGCAGATCTGGGGTAAGGTCAGACTTAATCACATGGGAACAGTCCTTGGTTCCTGTTCTTCTCGGAACCCAAGGGTAGATGTTTATCTGAGCTAACGACACATCTGGTTAAACTCAAACCTGGAACATTGTGTGTGGGCCTCAAGGGGGGATTAAGCAAACACCATAAGATCGGATGAGGGGTCTTGGATCATTACTCACTCGACCATGCCCGGTACCTGTTTCTCTCAGGAATTTGTCCTTGTGTACCCTCCCTATCTTTTACGGCCAGCCAGTCCCTGGAACACTCAATAGGCCTTTGTCTCTTAGCTCCGCATTCTTTGTGACTTATCATCTGGGACCTTGGGCTAGCATACCTGCCGACCTGCACTTATGAGTTAGAGAGCTGAGAGCTCTGCTGTTCTGGTTGCTTTAATGCTAATTAAAAAGTTTCCCTTTCACCACCACTACCAGGAAATGCCCCCAGAAATTCACTGATTCAAAAAAAAAAAAAAAAAAAGATGGTAGATAGAGAGAAAGATTATTTATTGACAAATGATGATGATTGTGATGATGATAGATAGATAGATAGAAGATACACACATACATAAATAAATCATAGATAAATACATGCATACATACATATGAACATACATACATACATGATTGATAGATAGACAGAGATGGACAGACAGACAGATAGATGATAGATAACTTAGTAAGGGTGTCAGCAACTTGTCACATTTGGTATGGTTAGGACTGCACACTTTCTCCTGCTGCTCTGTAGTCACAGTCACTTCAGCAAGCGTTCTGCATCAGGCCGTATTTTCCCAGCTACTCTCCACCGCTTCCTCCTTACTATGGTGCTCCAGAGTTTGAGCAGCCATCTCTTCATCTTCTTCCTGTCCTTCAACACGATGTTGTCCAGCAAGATTTAACTGAGCCACACCGCACATTGAAATATACAGGATTTATTCTTCTTCTGTATAGAATTCTAATCAGGAAAAAAAAAAAAAAGAAAGAATATGAAAATTATCTCACGGTTATCCCTGCTGTATGTAGTTTGTTTTATTCATGTGTAATAAAATAAATGTATATGCTTAAAAAAAAAGAACTATTGACCCTGAATGTCAGCCCCATAGGGTGGTCTTCCATGAAGCCGGGTATACAAAGGAATGTTTCTATATCAAGGACATTCTGGTTGTTTTGGTCTCCAGAACAGCAGAAAGGCAATTCTTACAAACTCAACAAACAGACTAGTAAGCATGCAAAAGGCTTGAAAAAGAACTGGGGGAAAAAAAGAATATGAAAAATTCACATACATTTTATACAGCATTAGAATACTAGTTTGTAACCTATCTGAATTTTGAAATGTTTCTTTCAGTAAAAGTATCATTTTTGCTGCTGAATATCTATGAGCATAGAGCCTGTTATAATGTCTTTGCAGAAGTCTTTGAGAGAACTAGTTTAACAATTCATTTGATAAAAAAAAAAAAGAGTTATAACTTTATTTCTATAATTAGTGAGCTGAGTAAATACTCTACACGAGGCTAATAATTGTTGACAGCATAAGTCCTAAATGCCTTATGCTTTATTGCCAAATAATATTTGAAAATATCTTCAATATTATAGTGTAGACTGTAAAGCAGTCTTATCCAATGTGGGCATGCTGAGCTTGACAGGCAACTTGGCAATGAGATGTACATAAATTCCAATGAAATTGCCTAAGGTTTGAATGCCTTTATTTTGCTAATTTAGGAATAGTTGACTATAAACAAAGTCATTCCAAAGTTAAATGAAGACATTTCTAGTACCAAGTGTAGGAGTAGCTGAGCTATTAGGCTTTACCACATGACCAGGCACCAACAAGACATATTATTGGCTATATGATGACACTTTAGAACACACAGGAGCCCCATTTGCAAATACTCAGAGTAAGGCTTTGTAAATTCTTGGAGAGCAGTTTGGAGTGTACAGATTAGCTCATAGTTAATGATTCTGAAGCAGAGGTCTCTTTAAAAAGCAGCTCTGTCATCTGCAGTTTCCGTAATCCCAAGGAATCCAAATTTAAATTTCCCACCCAATCTTGGTTGTCCAGGGTGTATTTTTTTTTTCAGTATTGACAATCAAATATATAAGATGAATTGTACCATATAGTTTTTAAACTCTCCATATATTTATACTCCATATATTTATTTATATTTAACTCCATACACACACACACACATACACACACACACACACACACACACACATATATATATATATATATATATCTGTTTCTTCAATAAATAATTGAACTTGGAAATTTTAAAATGAAGAGAAATTAATAAAAAAAAAACGTCTTAACCTAAGAATGCTTCAAGGAAGGAAGAGCACATTTGTCTCATGATGTTACTGACTTGATTATTATTCATATATTACTTCTGATAACCAAAAAACCCAAACATATCTCTACTTCATCTGACCATCATGATCACAAAAGCATAATGCCAAAACCTCAGGAAAAACTGGAGAAGGATCAGGAACAATTCAGTGTCACATGTATAAAGAAGACTGTACTATTAACATATTATGGCCTCCAAGGAAGATTCTCACAGGCAGGGAAAAAATAAAACAAAACACTGTATCTATAGATAAAATTGAAAGGAGAAAATAACATTCCAATGTTGCATAAATGTATTAATTATTAAATATACATTCTAAAACATCCAGGCTAAACCTGCATTTCCTGAGTAGAATCAGCTGTGTGTTTATAATCATAAGACTAAGGGGAAAATTTTCAATTATTAAGGATAAGTAAACAAGGGAGTTTTTCACAGTCTGATGGGAAAGAGCTCTCTACAGTGAATTAAACAAAGCAAGAAATCTGCAAAAGTGCTTGCCCAGCACTCTCCATTCGTCAGAAAGAGCCTCACACTCCTGCTACACACTTGGAACCACAATATGCCTTCTTTTTACCAGATTGAGGTACTAGTAGAGGGTGTAAATTTATGAAGTGTCTACACATGGTTGGTATTGAGAATAAATAGTTATGTTGTAAAGAAGCAAGAAATTCATTTTAAATTATTAAAATGATTAAAATCTAGAAAACTAGCAAAAACTATATAAAGAAAGATTAAGTTAGACATTACACACACACACACACACACACACACACACTATTTAAGTAACAAAATGAAATACTGTAAATCATAAGGAATACTGCAATATTTTGTATTTGTTAGCATTTAATGTTCTTACCTCAGGAGAGTAATAAAATGATTTTGGTAAACCCTTACCTTCCCCTGCACTCTTAACTCAGCATTATCTCCACATTGCATTTGTGCACATGAGAACAGGAACTGTAGCTTAGACTGTCAGCTGGGCTGTGGATGATATCCTGTGTGTTGAACAATCTCTGCTAATCTTTTAATTAGTTTGTAAAATAAGTCTCTGAAACATGCCGAGGAACGAAAGTGATCCTTCAGTTTTAATATGCATGAAGATCAACAAGCGAACACGTTGAAATAATTTATTCAGACTCAACAATGAGGAAAAGTATAGAAACAAAATTCTGAAGTAGGAATTTAGGAACTAAACCTTAAGAATTGACCATGTGAATATACCTGCAATTTCTACTAAAGTGGCTTGCAAGGTAGTGTTTGTTTGGTACTAAATGATTTCTTTTTTTTTTTTTTTTTTTTTTTTTTACTACTTTTTTTTCTGTAATTTTTATGGACAAAACCTACTGTAAGGCATGGAAGAAATTTGAGATTTGAAAACCTGGTTCTCTGGATAGAAAGTAGGAGCTGCAGATGCACAAGTGCTCTAAGGATTTACATATACAATGAGTAAATAAATTAATACCACAAAACTTAAAAGATGGGCCATTCCCACTTGACTGGGAAATAGCACTTCTATGGCACAGGGGAAGGCTCATAACAAAGTTCAGAAAGGACATAAAATGATTTGTTTAAAAAGAAAAGAAAGTGAAGAAGAATGTGGAAGAATGAGCCGAGGGTGGAAAGGAATCAGATAGAGTGCATCATTTACAATCTATGTGACAGAGGTAGATTTGTGATAAAAATCTTAGGGACAATTCATGCAATGTTCAAGAATGTATACTTTATTGTATAGAAAAAAGTGTAAATTTCAGGTAGGGTTTTTTTGGTTCCTTTGTTTTGTTTTGTTTTTACTGTCCACTGTCAGATCAACATTTTATTTAGAAGGAACATTATCACAATCATGTATATGATGGATTATAAAAAAAAATGAAGATAGGAGAGCACAGTAGGAGGAGATAAGGCAGAAGAGACGGAAATATGAGAAGATAACATGAGACTGGATTTAGAAGGACAGAAGCAACATTATGACTAAGTATGAAAGAATGAAGATTTGAAAGTTGACATGTGTTCTAGAGTTTCTTTCCTAAATTTTTTGGGATCTGGTGGAGCTGGGAGAAGCCTGCATTGTCACTGTGTGCCTCTCACAGCTCCATTTCTATCCATCATATGTGATTTAAGAACACAGTTACAAAACCAGGACAGAGGATTGCATGTTCATGGGAGCCATCTTCATTTTTGTGCTTCTGAATCATGGGATGGTTATTAGTGTAGTCAAAACAATATAAATGACCATAGGGCTATCTCCAGAGTTCCAGAAGGTACTTGCCATCCATCATGTGGACTCACTCTCAATCCTTCCATGCTGTTTGTTCTTTATGTTTTACAAGAGCTAGACAGTGAAGAAGAGTTAAAATTACTCCGTGTCTTTTCAATGCAGGTCCTCTAAGTTAGAAAACCAAAAACTACTCACAAATGAACTCATACTAAAGAACGCTGTTAAATTGTCATTGTCTCAAGAAACAAGTAGCATGAAGGTTTTTCTATGACTTTGTAGGTTTCTTAGAATGCATGACTTTGATGCCAATGCTTAATGAAGTGCTCTCTGGAGCTTGTGATATGAAAATGTGGCTATTGTTGAACATGCAGTAAAGATGCTACTAATTTTATGACAATTATGTTTTCATTTTCCATACTCAAACAGTGGTATTCAAGTCTCATGCTGGAGAATTCTAGTTGACTGTCTTGGGAAACAACATCCTATCCCTAACAGAATACTTACAGGAGAGCATAAATGGGATAGTCCACCTTCATTTGAATGAAAGAACTAAGTCACTGTAGCTGCTGTTGTGCATACATACCTGATGTAACTTATGGGATCTTAGGCTGAAATAAACATTCAATGTATTTCACTTAAATGTCATGTAATATATAATTGAGTGGCAACCCCCTAGTTAAGTAAATGAGCTTGATTCTTTCATCTTCTACAGAGAATATATTCTCTTTGGGGAATACAAGAGAAAGAACTCTTCTTCTATGCCGATTAACATTACCTTAGAGTGATGCAGTATGGTCTCAAATACAAGAGTGAAAGCAAACTTTGCTCTTTCTTTATTTCACCTCCTTCTACACATCTCAAGGCTGAAGCCCTGGCGAAAGGGGGTTGTGTCTAGTTAGTTTCCAAGAAGCAGACAAAAACCTTCAGAGACAATGAACAATGTTGTGAGTATGGTGGTAAAAAACACAGTTCAGACAATGTCGCAAAATTAATTTTCATACATATTTAAAACTAAATCACATGCAAAACAATGCTTTTCAATATTTTGTTTTCAATATTTTGTTCTGGATTATAAAAATTCCATGTGATATTTTGTAAATATCCATGATTTGAAAACCACCAACATCCCCATGAAATTCTAAAGATTTTGTTCCAAGCAAAGTTTGGATTTGTGAATAAAAGCATGGTTGAGCAAAGTATGTGAACCATAGCCTTTATATTATAAGAAATGTAACTTCACAAAAACACATGTAATCTTACTGGAAAAGTAATTTTAAGGGTGCATGATGAGAATCTTCTGCATGTCTTCATTGTGCAAACCCAAATCCTGAGACTCCAACAACATTACTTATTTCTCTTCTATAAATCATTTCATGTATCAACTGTTCTCAATGTCCATCAGACCACAACAGTCCGGAAAGTTGCTGTAAGCAGTCATTACTTAAAGCTCTCTTCCAAGGTACAAGGAGAACATAAGAAAAAACATACAGTTAATACTTTCATACTCTTGGTCACAGAAATGGGGTTATTGCCAGGAAATAGAAAAGAGAAGTACCTGCTTGAGTCTTGCCTTATATAAAGAGTTAGGGAACTGTAATATGGAAAATGGTCCTTTTATCTATCACTATTAGTAATGTGATAAACACTTTACAGGTATCACATGTATAATATCTAGCAAAATACTCCTTAAGGAGAGCTACTGATTTGTCTCATTAGATGGTGTAAAATTAAGAATCACATTGTATAAGTAATTAATATGCATTCAGTTTCTGTTTGACTATGATAGGTAAGTGTGTGCTGATATACAGAGATACATAACAAATAGTTCTATTAAAATAATGGTACCCTCTTATTTGTGGGTTTGTCAATTTCCCTAATGTAAATGTTCTCACTGTGGAATATCTTAAATACTATCATTGATAGCTTAATTAAGAAACATTGCACAAAATTAGCCTTCACAAACCAGTGAGGGGAGCTAGGCCTATCATATTATTGAGTGCTATTTCAAAGTTCACCATATTCCAAACTTAGCTTAATTTATGAATCACATATGAAACAATATGAAGTCAGAAATAACATAGCACAACAGAAAAGGAATTTAAGTAGGTTCTGTCATTTCTCCTTTCACTAATATTTTCTTCCCATCTGGAACATACCAAGATATATTTTACTGTTTTTGAATGTATGTGTGTCTCTGTGTGTGTGTGTGTGTGTGTGTGTGTGTGTGTGTGTGTGTGTGTATGAAGAGGGTCTAAGATTCTCTGAAACTGGAGTAATTGGCCATGATGAGCTGCCTAATGTGAGCAATTTCTGGAGAACAGAGTCTGTTTTTCTGAAAGAGTAGTGAGAGTGCCCTTAACCACTGACCTGTCTCACCAAGCAATTCCAATAATGTTCTTTTCAAATTTTTTACAAAATCTGAATTGAAGAAATTAATTTGTATAATAAAGCTACCTAAGAATTATTATGAATAAATGTTCCAAAGTATCCAGGTATTAAAGATAATTACAGTGAAAAGTAAAAGCCGAATTTCAAGATGGCAGTGCCTTTCATGCACTATAACTGATCTACAGCATGGAGACCAGGGACTGGAATGAGAACCACAGATTGAAAGAACTGGAGAACACTAGTGAAGGACACCAGAAGCTACCACTCAACATCATAGATAGCAAGATGACTAAAGGACAGCGTAAGAATGCAAACAACAAAAAACCAAAACAACTCGGTATCTCCTGATCCCAGCTATCCCAAAGAAAGCCACCCTGAAAACTCAAACACAATCACAATACAAGAAAATGACCTGAAATCCTTAGTAATGAAGATGAAAAAATCCTTAATCAAATGCAGGAAGACATAGCCAAACAGGTGGAAGACATAAAATAGGCATATAGAGAGGCCCCGGAAGAAATTCAGGAAAATACAAACATTCAGATGAAGAAAATCAATAAAACAGTTCAAGATCTGAAGGTCTATAAAGAAACACTGGAAGAAAATCAGGAATATACAAAGAATCAGATGAAGGAAATCAATAAAACAATTCAAGATCTGAAATGAAAATGGAAACAATGATAAAGGTACAGACAGGAGAAAAATAGGAATGAGAGACCTTAGAGAAGCAAGCAAGCAACACAGAAGTGTACTACTTTAACAGAAGCCAGAGAAATAGAGGAACAAATCTTGGGACTAGAAGGTACAATTGTAGGACTCGAAGCAACCATCAAAGAAAAAAATTAAGGGACTTAACAGTCACTGGTCATTAATATCTCTCAACATCAATGGTCTCAATTCTCCAATAAAAAGACACAGACTAACTGAATGGATGCATAAACAAGATCCGCATACTTCTACATTCAATAAACACATCTCATCCACAAGGACAGACAATACCTCAGGGTAAAAGGCTGGAAAAAATATTCCAAACAAGCAGTCACAAGAAGCAATGGTGAAGCCATTTTAATATCTAATAAAATAGACTTTCAACCAAAATTAATCAAAAGGGGTGAGGAAGGACACTTCAGA
This sequence comes from Acomys russatus, assembly GCF_903995435.1. Taxonomy (NCBI): domain Eukaryota; kingdom Metazoa; phylum Chordata; class Mammalia; order Rodentia; family Muridae; genus Acomys; species Acomys russatus. The sequence goes on along the minus strand of NC_067158.1, from coordinate 19,427,621 downwards.
CTCTTCAAAGTAAAATCCACCAAGATGACATCACAATTCTGAACATTTATGCTCCAAATACAAGGGCACCCACATTTTAAAAAGATCTATTAACAAAGCTTAAACAACATATCGATCCACACATATTAATAGTGGGAGATTTCAACACCCACTTTCATTGACCGATAGGTCATTGAAAGATTAGCTAAATGGAGAAATAATAACCAATGCCATGAATCAAATGGATCTAATAGATATTTACAGAACTTTTTACCCAAACACAAAGGATTATACCTTATTCTCTTCACCCCATGGAACCTTCTCCAAAATTGATCACATAGTAGGTCACAAAGCAAGCCTCAACAGACACAAAAAGATTGAAATAATACCTTGTATCCTGTCATATCACTATGGTCTAAGGCTGGACTTCAACAAAAACAGAAATAACAAAACGCCTACACACACATCAAAACTAAACAACTCTCTACTTAATGAGCGTCAAGGAAAAAAATAATAACTTCCTGAAATTCAATGAAAATGAAGGAAGAAAAAAATCAAAATTTGTGGGACACATTGAAATCACTGTTAAGAAAAAAATTCATAGCACAAAGTGCCTTTATGAAGAAATTGGAAACATCCCACATAAGCAACTTAATGACACATCTGGAAGCTATAGAAAAAAAGAATCAGAAATACCCAAGAGGAGTAGATGTCTGGAAATAATGAAAATCAGAGCTGAATTCAATAAATTAGAAACAAAGAGAATAATTCAAAGAATCAACAAAATCTGGAGCTTGTTATTTGAGTAGATCAACAAGATAGACAAACTGTTAGCCAAACTAACTAAAAGGCAAAGAGACACTATCCAAATTAAGAAAATCAAAATGAAAAGGGAGACATAAGAACAGACACTGAAGAAATACAAAGAACCATAATATCCCACTTTAAAGGCATATATACCACAAAATTAGAAAATCTAATGGAAATAGACAATTTTCTTGATTGTTCCACTTGTCAAAATTGCATCAAGATCAGATAAACAAATTAAATAGTCCTATTTCTCCTATAGAAATAGAAGCAATCATTGATAGTCTCCCTACCAAAGAGGGCACAGGGCCAGTTGGTTGCAATGCAGAATTCTACTGACCTTCAAAGAAGAGTTAATACTGATACTCTTCAAGCCACTCCAAAATATAGAAATGGACGGAACATTACCAAATTCATTCTGTGAGGCCATAGTCATGTTGATACCTAAACCCCATAAAGACCCCCCCAAAAGAGAATTTCAGACCAATTTCTCTTATGAATTTTGATGGAAAAATACTCAATAAAATACTCGCAAAACAAATACAAGAACATATCAAAGAGATTCTTCACCATGAGGTTGGCTTCATTCCAGGAATGCAGGGATGGTTTAATGTACAGAAATCCATCAATGTAATCCACCATATAAACAAACAGAAAAAAAACTACATGATCATTTCTTAGATGCAGAAAAAGCATTTGACAAAATCCAACACCCATTCATGTTTAAAGTTTTGGAGAGATTGGAATACAAGGCACGCACCTAAACATAATAAAGGCTGTATAGAGCAAGCCAATAGGCAACATCAAATTAAAATGGAGAGATACTCAAGGAAATTCCTCTAAAATCGGGGACCAGACAAGGCTGCCTACTTTCCCCATATCTCTTCAATATAGTTCTTGAATTTCTAGCCAAAGCAGTAAGATAACAAAAGAAGATCAAGGAGATCCAAATGCGAAAGGAAGAAATAAAATTATCCCTATTAGCAGATGATATGATAGTGTACATAAGTGATCCCAAAAATTCCACTAGAGAACTCTTAAAGCTGACAAACACCTTTAGCAAATTGGCTGGATACAAAATTAACTAAAAAAAAAAAAGTCAGTAGCCTTTCTTTATACAAACGGCAATTATTCAGAAGAAAAAATTAGGAAAAATACACTCTTTATGATAGCCACAGGCAACATAAAATATCTACGAATAACTCTAACCAAGCAAATGAAGGACTTGTTTGAAAAAAACTTTAAATCACTGAAGAAAGAGATTGAAGATGACATCAGAAGATGGAAGGATCTCCCTTGTTCGTGGATCGAGAGAAATAACATACTAAAATTGTCTATCTTACCAAAAGCAATTTTTTTTGAATATTTTTTTTATTAATTTATTCTTGTTACATCTCAATGTTTATCCCATCCCTTGTATCCTCCCATTCCTCCCCCCCCCCATTTTCCCATTATTCCCCTCCCCTATGACTGTTCCTGAGGGGGATTATGTCCCCCTATATATTCTCATAGGGTATCAAGTCTCTTCTTGGCTACTTGCTGTCCTTCCTCTGAGTGCCACCATGATTACCAAAAGCAATTTACAAACTTAATGCAACCCCTATCAAAATACCTACACAATATTTTAAGGACATTGAAATATAAATTCTCAACTTCATACAGAAAACAAAAAACCCTAAACAGCTAACAAAATCCTATATAATAAAAGATCCTCCAGAGGAATATCCATACCTGATCTCAAGCTGTACAATAGGGCAACAGTAATTAAAACAGCATGGTAATGGCATAGCAACATGCTGGTTGATCAATGGAATCGAATCAATGACCCAGGAATGAATCCACACACATATGGTCACTTGATTTTTGACAAAGAAGCCAAATCTATTCAGTGGAAAAAGGATAGCGTCTTCAACATATGGTGCTGGTCTAACTGGATGTCTACATGTAGAAAAATGCAATTAGACCCATATTTGTCACCATGCACAAAACTCAAGTCCAAGTGATTAAAGACTTCAACATAAAACCAGAGACACTAAATTGGTTAGAAGAAAAAGTGGGGAAGAACCAGGAACACATTGGTACAGGAGAAAACTTCCTAAACAGAACATCAAAAGGCCAGGCCTTAAGGTCAACAATTAATAAATGGGACCTCATGAGGCTGAGAAGATTCTGTAAGGCAGGGGACACTGTCAACAGAACAAAATGACAACCTAAAGACTGGGAAAAGATCTTCACCAACCCTACATCTGACAAAGGTCTAATATCCAAAATATATAAAGAACTCAAGAAATTAAATACCACCAAACCAAGTAACCCAAGTGAGAAATGGGGCTCAGAACTAAACAGAATTCTCAACAGAGAACTATCGAATGGTTGAGAAACACTTAAAGAAATGCTCAACATCCTTTCTCATCAGAGAAAAGCAAATCAAAACGACTCTGAGATTCCATATTACTCCCATCACAATGGCTAAGATCAAAAATTCAAGTGATACCACATGCTGGTGAAGATGTGGAGAAAGGAGCATTCCTTCATCGCTGGTGGGAATGCAAACTTGTACAACCACTTTGGAAATCTATCTACTGCTTACTCAGAAAACCGTGAATAGGGCTATAACAAGACCCAGCTACTCTATTCCTTGGAATATACCCAGAAAGTGCTCCACCTCACAAGGACGTATGCTCAACCATGTTCATAGCAGCCTTATTCATAATAGCCAGAACGTGTAAACAGCCTAAGTGTCCCTCAGTTGAAGAATGGATAAAGAAACGGTGGTACATTTACACTATGGAATACCGCTCAGGTATTACAAACAAGTAAATCCCAAAATCTGTGGACATATGCATGGATGTAACTAGAAATGATCGTGCTGAATGAGTTAACCCAGAAGCCGACTCACATGGTATATGCCACTCATAATTGTGCACTAGCCCAAATGGCATATTCCATGAAGTCTTCACCTACCAGAATATTGGGATAGTTATGAGGACATCCTACTGGGACTCTAGGTAAGAGAAATAAAGGAGATGGGGAAAAAGAGGGATCCAGGAATGGTATGGCTGCGTCTTGATGTAGAACTATTCCAAATTTCCTGAGAAAGCACCAGATTGATTGCCAAAGCGATTTTACAAGTTTGCACTCCCACCAGCAAAGGAGGAGCGCTCCCCTTTCTCCATATCTTCACCAGCATGTGCTGTCACTTGAGTGTTTGATCTTAGCCATTCAGACAGGTGTAAGATGGACTCTCAGATTCGTTTTGAGCCGAATTTCCCTGAAAACTGGGGATGTTGAGCATTTCTTTAAGTTTTTCTCAGCCATTGGATACTCCTGTCTTGAGAATTCTGTTTTCCCGTGAGGAAATGACCCCTGCTTCATGGTGTGTTGCCTGCTGATCTCCAGGGGCTATTCCGTAGAGAAGCACGACTCTCTAGAGAGCTGACCATTTACCTTTATCCTCTATAATAAGGTAATAATGTGGCTTCCAGTTTGATATATGTTTAATCAGCCATCTGGACATCTGATTGTTCCACTGGTGACTCCATGCTTTTATTGCCCTACCTGGTTCGTAGCTGAACTTTGAGATGCAACTCTGGGATGTTGCCATGAGCCCTTTTCACAATTTTGATATGAATGTATCTGAAAAGTTGGTTTTTTTTTTTTTTTTTTTTTTTTCAGAATTGGTTGATGGCTCTGGGGAAATCTCTTTCTGGTTTTACTGACTATTTTATGGGCCACCTTTCTCACTCATAGACTCAAAGGATTGAAGAAAGGGGCAGAGGCCAAACTCTTTGGCAGACACAGCTATGCATTTTGAACCACCCCTTTGCTCCATTCCTTTTCTCTAGAATTTATGTATGCTTTTAACATTTTATTCCCCTTGGAAATGTTTGGCCAAAGGTTCACAGAAAGGATATGACCAGCAATCTTGCAGCTCATCTGGATGCATCAGATTTCCACTTAGGTTATATACATCCAAGGGGATCATTTCTGGGGAGAATCTGGGCCCCCGGTAATTAATTAATTGAATAATAATATTATTCTCTTCTTACATAGACTCCCATTTGTATTTTAAAATAATGCTGTAAAGTACTTAGGAAACATATGTATTTTTGATAACTTAGGCCATGGACACTAGGCTGAGGGATATGTAGCAATTTGCTTATGGCCTTATATTTTGGGTGTAATTGATGTTTAAATTTGACATCTAAAATTAAATGCATTTTATCTAACTGAACCATATTATGCTGCTCCCAGACAATTAGCTTAAAGGGTGGAAATGAACAGCTATATTTATTTCTGTGCCCCCAAACTAGCAGGGTACAAAATGTGAACACGTAGGGAAGAATATGTGAACTAATAAATTTGTTTTCTGTGTTAAGGCCTGTATAGAAAACTAGGGAGAAATGTGCAGCAAGGCGAAGAAGTAAGGACAAGCTGGCGTGAGCCTTAGAGGACAACACGTGCTCAGCGTGATTAAAGTCTTGGGCCTGTCTTCACATAACATTAATACCTGGTGATGAAGAAGAAGGAGAGGAGCGGGCAGAAGAAGAAATAAAGCACCTATTTTAAACATTACTTTCTTTGTACCAACCACTGAAAACTACCAGAACATTTCTAGCATTACCAAGTTGTAAAATTAATGAGAATCAGTGTCTTCAGAATGTGCTTTTATTTTCCTCATTAGTCCTCTCATACAATGAATATGATCCACTTAAACTCTTCATTACAGAACAAAAACACAAGTTGTGAAGAGCTGGAAACATCTGTGCCCTGCCATTCTGAAGAGTACTGAACATGTTTAAGCAGATAGACAACCTCTGGCTAGTCTTCAGGGAGTCGTGTTGTTAAATCGTTGTAAGTGGCATAAAGTTAGCTTATTTCAACTTCATATTGCTGCCTATATTGTGACAAACTTCATATTTATTTTCCTAATTTTTAGTTCTATATACCTTTTATTTTTTAATACCAAAGGACATCTAGAATACTTTCATACCAATTGCTGAAAAAAAAAAACCCCACAATTCTGATTTGCTTACGTTTCTTCATCATTTGGATTTTAGTTGATAAAGAAAAAAATATTTTTATTTGTTTCTAGGTCATGAATACATAGAGTTCACTTGAATTTTAAAGGATATTAAGATATAAACTAATAAATAAAATAATACATGACTGAATCTATAAATATTTTCTACTGTGTATATGTAGCCCTTTAGATGCTTCCTATGGTCCAATATATGGTCCTGCACCATCACATCTACAAGAAGCACTAAGCACTATGAACCTAGAAAATAATAAATGAAGTTGTGAGGGAAAAGAAAGACAGCTAGGACAAAGTCATGCCACTTACAGATATTTAAAAATAAATTTTGACTCTTCTTGACATTTAATGCCATTTACTTAATTCTTGCACTTACATTTATTTTCCTTACTTTTATTTTTTGAAATTAAAATATTGCATGTGGGTTTTGTGACACATGCTTGTAATCTCAACACTTGGAGAGGTAGAGGCAAGTAGATCTCTGTGAGCTTGAGGCCAAGCTGGTCTCCAAAGTGAGTCTAGGACATCCTAGGCTATACAGAAAAACCATGTCTCAAAAACCAAAATAAACATATATATGTGTATATATATATATATATATATATATATATATATATATATAAAATCACATTATTTCTTCTTCCCTCCAATCCTTTTCATACCACATCTGTTCCCTCTCTAATTCATGGCCTGTTTTTACTTTTTTAAATGTTATACTCACCACACACACACACACACACACACACACACACACACACAGACAAACACACACACACTCACATACACGTATATATATATACACACACACAACCTGCTCAGCCTTCTTAGTGTCACTCATAAGTCTTTGATCTCAGGGATGGCCATTTTGTACTCTCTGACTAAACAGGGACTCATCCCTCTAGAAACCTATTTCTCCTGATGTCTTGAATCCTTAAGAGCCTGTAGTTCTTTGTCTAGAAAGGGTGCCCCCATGAGATTTCCTCTTTCTATGTTAGCATGTCTCCTGGTATTAACCTTGTTCAGGTTTTTTTTGTTGTTGTTGTTTTGTTTTGTTTTGTTTTTGAGACAGGGTCTCTCTGTGTTAGCCTTGGCTGTCTTGGATTCACTTTGTGGACCAGGCTGCCTTCGAACTCACAGCGATCCACCTGTCTCTTCCTCCCAAGTGCTGGGATTAAAGGCATACACCACCATCCCCAGCTGTTCGGGTATTTTCTTAAACAGCCACATTGTTGAGACAGTCATGGATGAAACTTTCCTGACATTTCTAGAGTCATATTTCACAGTATATCAAACCAAAGTAGATGATCAAGTTAATAAACTATTTTTGAATGTAACGTTAGTGGAGAACATTCAGATAGATAACTTATTATTATCATTTTAGTTGAAAATAATTGCATGTAATGATGTTCCAATGCAACACAAAGGGAATTATTGTCAATTTACATACAAATTATGGTTATTAATGTGGAGCTTTTCGAAAAACAGCGTGAATAGATTTCATATACTGCATCTCAGCAAACAAGATTTTAAGTAGTTAACATAAAGTTTAAATTTTTTTATTGAGAAATGGTTTGGATCTGCAGTGTCTTCCAGAGGTTCCTGTTGCACATGCTTGATTCTCAGTGTGTTGGGTGGGGTGGTTGGAGTTGAAGAAACTTTGGAGGAGGAGTAGTCAGTTGAGCGTGTCATAGAGAGTTAATATCTACTCATGATTTTTGATCAATCTCTGTCTCCTATCTGTCACCATAAAAACAAGGTACCACTACACATTCTTGCTTCCAAGGTGTGACCCATTGCATTATCCAGTTTTAAGCTTTTGTTGTCATATGTTTTACCACAGTGATGAGAAAATTATCTAATGCAATATATCAGAATGATATGATTTAATATTCAAAAAATTATTTTGATAATGCCTGCCAGGGTAGATTTTTTTATCTCTTTTGTTATGATAGTTTTATCCCCATAGTTATTGAGCTGAATGACACAAATCTCACATGCCTTCATGTCTAGCCGACTTCTGAAGTCAGTAAATCCTGAAAAGATTCCGGATGTGAATGCCAGTATTCAGAGAGATGCCTGCTTAGCACTGCAGTCTCTGTGATTCTATTCCACACTTGACTTGAAATACAATGTTTAATAAAAGAAGATAAGTTAGATAAAGACAGAAAGCTACCTTACTAAGATGAAAAAGTCTCAGTATATTAGGTAATGTTTAGTCATCATTAAAAACATTTAATTTAAGAATTTCAAGCTGGAAAAGGCAAATTGAATCAGTGTTTAAGGGAATAATCTAAGAGGAAAATGCTGACCTGAGTAAACAACTGTCCTAAATCTTTAGTAGTTTGTAAGAATGAGATGCCTTCTCCTGGAAATAAAACAATTTTAGAATATGTGAAAATGATGTATAGAATAGGCAGAGAAGTGAAAGAGAAAAACTGATATAATTCTGATCAAACAATTCACCAGGAAGCTGGCTTCCTAAAAGAAGCAAAGGAATCCAAAAGTTTTTATAGGGAATATAGCACCTGCTTCCTAATGTTTAAACAATGCTCATGTAGAAAAGAGTCTCCAGTCCATGATGATGATTTCAAAGCAAAAATTTAGCCATCACTTAGGGGGTAAAAATATGCCTTTAAGTTCATGGAATATGTAATGTGTTACTGTCATGCTAAGGGCTTTAAGTCCTCCTGCTAGTGACATCTTTGAATGCCTGTGGAATATGCATTATTGTAAATGAATTAATATCTATCCTGTGCTTTACTTATTATATCTCTGATTTTCTTAGCTTTATAATTGTAAGTCTTCCTTCTAATTCCATTTTTAATTTTGTTCATATCCAGAAGTAATCAAAAGAGATAAAAATGAAAATTAGTAATGTTCTGACTCAATAATTAGTTAATATTTTAATGTTTGAGTAATTCTTATTTTTCTGATCAAATGTGTGAATATGCCTGTATCAACAGACCACAATGCTGGGGTGTACAAGTGAACTGAGTGGCTACGAGATGCAAATAGATATGCAAATTGGCATAATACTTTTTCTTATCATTTTGATAATACAATGAATATATATTTTCAAAATATATAAAGTGAACAAAGCATCTTATGGTCTAAGACATCCTTCATATGACTATTAATAATAAAAGGTTAAAAAAACAAAAATATTTCAAATATATTGGTACGGGCAAGTAAATTGTGATACTCATGGCAGAATTTTCATAATAAAATTCATTGAAATAATTTCTACATAACATTTTGTAGCAAGTGGAACATTAGTACACTGAAACCAAAAGTGAAAATGTGGGCTATACTATGTCTTGTTTGACCTGAGACTCGCTCTACAAGAACAAATACATGCTGGATACTGCTTAAGAAATCAAGGACCAGAGACTAGATATGCCATAGTTCTATCATAAAACCACGCACTGTTGGTCTGAAGAAAAGTATCAATCAATTGGCTGCTAATGATACCTGCTATATTCATAGACCAGTGCCTTATCCAGCCATCATCAGAGTGGATTCTTCCCCTAGCAGATGGGAACATACACAGAGACCAGTAGCCAGACATTATGCAGAGAGTCTAAATGGGAGGTCCCCTTAGAGATCAGAGAACTCTACAGAAGAGGAGGCAGAAAGAATGTAAGAGCTAAAAGGGCTAGAGACTACCAGGAGAAGAAGCCTTTTGAATGATCTAAGCAAGGTACATATGAGCTCACAGAAACTGAAGCAGCAAACACAGGAAATACATGGACCCATACCAGGTCCTCTGTGTACGTATATTCAAGTTTTTAGTTTAGTATTTTTATGGGACTCCTAACTGTGAGAACAATTAGCTCTCTTTCTCTTGGGCCTGTTCTTGAAACTTCTTTTCCCCTTTTAGATGGCTGTGTCCATCTTCAATATGATAGTTTTGCTTCATCTTATTATATTATATATTTGTTCATGCTTGGTTGCTATCTCTTAGACTCTAAAAGTAGTTCTCAACTGTGGGTCATTACCCCTTTGGGAGTCCAAGTGACCCTTTCATATGGGTAATCTAGGACAATAGGAAAGCATAGATCTCTACATTACAATTCGTAAGAGTAGCAAAATGACAGTCATGAAGTAGCAAATGAAATACTTTTATGGCTGGGGATCACGACAACATGGGGAACTGTATTAAAAAGTTGCATCATCAGGAAGTTTGGAAACCACTATTTAGCACTGTCTTTTCTAGTAAGATACAGAAAGTGGGGGGATGGGGAGAGGAGATGAGAAAATATTGGGAGGAGTAGAGAGAGGGGAAATTACAATCAAGATATAGTATAAGTACAGTAATTTTTTGAAAAATTAAAAAGAATTACATATTCTTCCATCAAAAAAAGAAATTAAATATATACTTGAAATAGAAAATAGGAGCTTAAAATTATTGAAAGAAAACACTTCTATTTTTTTCATTGTACTTTTAATGTTCCAACTCCTTGCAAAATAAGACTTCAGATAATATGGTAAGTTCAGCTTTTCATAAAAATGCCTGACGAATACTCAAATGGGACTTCAGTTTTGTTCTTTGTAGACATTAGTTGACCCCCAAAAAAACATTTAAGTGACATGAAAGAAGGAAATTTGCTTTTGGAGTTCTCACTCAAATGCTGGAGCTAGCCCCTGGCCCATGAAAGACATGAGGTAGCCACTCACTATTTGTCAGAAATCTTGGGTCTAGTAGCAAAGAGATAGTTCCAAAGTCTCCTTGATACTTTGGTTTCAGTGGCCCTGTCAGTTGTAGAAGCATCTAAACTCAAATTGGAACAAGGAATCACTGTATTTATAGGACAGGCAAGTGTTAAATATATGAAATTCTGAGTGTTTTACTTGACTTCCATTAATCATATATACAGATTTCAGTCTACTTTCAGAAGATGCAGAGCTCAGTTTCAGACTTTAGTGAGCCCTATTCCCCATTGTCTTATGCCAGACTCCCATTTCTACCTTATATTAACATGTCTGCCTGAATAAAATCCCAAACCAAACTAAAACGAAAACCAACCAAACAAACAAAAAATCAACACCATAACACTAGCCTATGGTACTAGATCAAACTTTAGTACACCCTCTCTCTAGACCTTAGTCTACATGGCTCACTGATAATAGGTACATGCTTGATGAGGCCTGAGTATCGGTATGCATCCACGACCAGCAGCCTTATAGAGATCATTAAATCCAGTGGTTTGCCAGACAATAATAGAAAAACACAAAAGGACTGGGTGCTTTGCTCTTGTTGTACTCTTCCTCTAAGAACAGAAATGCTTTCCCAAGTGGTTTGAGTCCATGCCAACATCTGAAAAGAAAAAAGGGCTGCAAACATAACAAAGTTTCCTATTAAAATCTGACCTTGAAATTATTGCTTTGAAGGACACAGTAGAACAGGCCTGTAATCCCAGCACTGGGGAGGCAGAAGCAGGTGGATCTTTATGAGTTTGAGACCAGCCTGGTCCAGGACAGCGAAGGCTACACAGAAAAACCCTGTCAAGAAAAACCAAAAATAAATAAATTAAATAATTAAATTAAGTTAAATTGAAATAGTATAGAAGAAAATAACACGGAAGAAAAAGAGAGAGAAAAAAAATAATGGCTTTGGTGGAAGTTACACAGATTCTGAAGCAGATGAAAGTCATTCATTACAAAGCTCACCAAAAATAAAAGGGCCAAGATTCTCTCAAGATATGCAGGCAAGAAGGGAGCCTAAGGCACAGTTAGATTATTCATTCAGGAAGCCTTAACGACATAGCTTACTCTTCTTTGTCCCCAGTATGCTCTGGAAGTATACTCACGGTGCTTTAATCAAATACTCATAACCAAAGGCTGGTTCAGAGGACCACATAATCAACTCAGTGTCTAAACCTTGCCTCTTGAAACAATCTAAGAAGCCTCACCATTTGGTTTGCCTGGAGATAAGACTGTCCAGGACTTATCAGAAACCTCATTTATGTACAAAAGGGTTTTCCAAACACTGTAGCCAACTTCTTTTTTTTTTCCTGTTATTTTTTAAAATACAATTTATTCATATTACATTCCAAATGTAATGCAATCACTCTTTCCTTCCTGTTCCCACTTTCCTTCCCTCTTATTCCCTAGTCTCCTCCCCAAGATCTTTGACAGGTGGGGTCCTCCTCTCCCACCTTCTGCGCACAGCTTATCAGGTCTTATCTGCCTGCAACCCCCTCCAACCCCTCCTCTGTGTTCCCGTAGTCATCTCCATAAAGGGCAGTGATCAAATCATGGGCAGCCTCTTGCTAGTGTCCAACATGCTGCTGATGAGTTTCTTGATTCTATCTAACATATTGGTGATAAACTCAGAAGCCTTCTCAGACTCCTCCACTCCTCCAGTTCATAAAAAAGGCCTAACTATGTACGTACGTACGTACGTACGTACGTATGTATGTATGTGCCTCCTCCTCAAGTAAAATGACATAAACCATTGTCCAAAACATTATTTCTGATGATTATAATGGGTGCCTCACATGTCAGAAACACAGTAACTTTCTTTCATAGTGATGTGGTTATCAGTTTTTGGTGTAGACATCAAAAAATTCTTTTGCCCAGACAAAAACAAAGATCTCCTGAGATCAGGAGACAATCCTGCTTTACACCTTCAAGACAATTGTGAAACTTGAAGATGAAAAGGTATATACTACAATTTTAAAAACGGTAAGGCGATGGTAGAAATAATGACCTATCCAAAGCATTTTTGGATCAATGCTATAATCTGATTTACTAAAAGAGAAGGAACACAGATTCTCCTTATTTTGGCTAATCTGAAGATAAACACATATCCTTTGTTGCTATTCCTTACGTTCTGAGCAGAACAGAAATGTCAGGAAAATTAAGAGAACAAGCGGCCCGCAAACCTAGTTTCAGATGGAAGCTTTTCTAAATTAACATGCATAAGGCTTTTTGTACCTTTCCAGATGTAAACCTGAAATTATATGAATTTCACTAGAAACTGCATACGTAGGGCATGCCCTAAACCTCCTGTACTACATAACTAAATGTTCAAGGGTACAATCCATAGTTCTCATTTCACAAAAATGAAATAGATGTAGACCAACTTTCTCCTCATATTACAGTCACATGATTGTCTTAGCCCTTTCAGGCTTCTGTAACAGAGTACTGTGCCCTAGGTGGCCCAAGACAACAGCTATTTGCTCATCACAGATCTAGAAGCAGGGACTTCTCTAAAGGGCACTACCAATGGGTTTCCATAGCTTTTACATTTCAAGACTGGTACATGGCATAAATGACATATTGACACTGCAAGAAAATAAACTCATGTCTTCTCCATGAGCTTGGATATACAGCCTTCATCAAGCCAAGAGTTGAAGTCTTAAAGCTGAAATGAATACAGAGAATTTTATAAAAATGTCTGTACAAATCTTGTGACGTAGACGCAGATTCAATTTTTAAACATTTCTTTTGTACTTCTTTCAGCACATCTGACTTAACCATTGCATAAATCTAGTGTAAGTTTTTTTTTTTTAACTGTGATAGAACAAAGTAAAATTTATAGCAAGAACAACATAGTATGTTTTCAAAATTCTGTTCTATCAATACAAGGGAAGATCAGCTTCTAGAAAACATTTTTCTGAGATTTCTTAGAGGTTTAGCCGAGCAATTTTTTTTAGCAGCTGTACACACACACACACACACACACACACACACACACACACACGGCATACCAGCTACCAGTAGTGTATTTGAAAGGCAATTATAATCCATGGTTGAACTGATTTGGTCGGTAAACCTATAATGAAGGCGAGGATGTTTACCTAAGCCAGATGTAAAATACAACAAGTATATTGCAGTGGCCTGTAATACTTCATGGATGGCTGTGTACATTATACAAATGTTTCCCAGAAGCCAGCACACATTTACCCAGCCAAACTGCCATCCCAGGGATGTTCTGAAGCTGAAGGAACAGATGCTGTGAGTCTGTCACCTTCACAGCTGCTTATTTTCCCTCCAGAACTTGCAGCTTCACTGTTTATGGGAGGAGAACATGGTAAAAGCTTTCCAGCTTATGTGATGTAGCATTGGTGTCCTTGTGTAGAAACCTTCACCTTTTTGTTCGATATTTCCCAACAGAAGGACTCTAACAAGATGGCAACCCTGAGCGGATAAAGCTCTACAAGCTAGCATGAGCAAATCACCTACTGCTCCTAAGCCTCTTTTAATGCGTGGGATGAGGAGAATGATCACTCCCCACTACCAAGGCACAGGCTAAACACAATTTTAAATAAGATTCACAGGAAACTCACATCTAAATGGATATTTATCTTTATCCACTTCTTACTGTCTGAAAATGTTCTTGGAATGCTTTGGTAAGGAACTAATTTCTCCATATTGCTCATTGCATTCATGTTTTCCGTACAGAGCAATCAACTTGTAGAAATTATATTATGTTTGAAAGAGAATTCTGATCTGGATGTTTCTCAATAAACGTGTTACATAATGCAGACTGTTGCAATGTGGAGGGAGGGGCTGAACGCCACAGCATCTTACATTTTCTTTTAAGTTTACACAGTTTCTTTTAATTGTTGTGCCTCATTAAAGACATATGTTTCATAAGATATGATGTCTATTTGGCTACATTTATTTACAGCGTGTTATACTGATTTGCAAACAGCATGAGCTGACTGCTTATGAATGGAATCAGAACAATAAGATCTTCAAAGGAATATTTCTAGTGTCTTTTTGTTGATATGTTCAGAAGCAGGAAAAATAGGTTTTTATTTTCAGGACATCACAGTGCTTTTATTCAGAAATATAGAGAAAATAACAAGCTTGTTTCAAGAGCTTACTCTAGCCACATGGTTCTTCATGAGTAAGACAGTGTTTTCCTAGAGATTGGATGCAGAAGTCCTCAAAATTCTATAAAAATGAAATGTAACCTCATGATTTGCAAGTAGACATCAAGCTAACTGTTTAATTACCTCTGCATGATATTAATATAAGATAGGTAAATTCAAAAGGAGAGAGAGAGAGAGAGATTTCTCCCTCTTTCTAGGCAGAAACTGTTTATTTTGTAAGGGGCATAGAAATTGAGATCCCAGGAATATTTGTCTCAGGAAGTAGAATGTCTCCAAAGTCAGTCAATGACACTCTACTGTTGCAGCAGGCAAGTCAACTTTACTCCACCAAATTGGTATTATCAATGAAAGAAACCACTCTTACCACCAAGCAATAAAAATGGTTTATTCTACAATAAATTTATTCTACAATAAACTTTTAATAAATGCACATGGTCCAGGGGCACCGATATAGGCTTCCTCTAATATATGTTCCAATGAGGTATCAATTTCATGAACTTTTTACAGTAACATAAAAAATGAAAACATAAGGTGCCTCTTTATAAATACACTGTTAAGTACAGAGAGTAGGTAGTACACAGCAAAGCAGGAAAAATTCATGTAGACTTTATATGCTTTTTTACAACATTCTTAAGCTTTTTTCTTGGTGGAAACTAGAAGTCTGTACATTCCAAAGGTTTTAAACAATGGCCACAAAGATGTACAGAGTGTTAGAGGGTAAACAGACACTAACAGAGCTAAGGATGCCCCCAAGATAATGTGGCTCTGGACTTAGAACATTAAAACCTCTTCCTACCATTGATGCTCTAATAGGTCACTCAGCCTTGGCAGATAGCTTCATTCCAGGACCTCTCATTCACAGTGTGTTGTAATTTTACTTCTCCACCAGCAGTCTTAAGGGCCCTCTCATAAAAGATTCTATGTTTTCTTCTTTTACAGTGACATTTGACCAATGTCAAATTCCACATCAAATGTAACTCTCACTCCTTTTTTTTTTTTTTTTAATAAAATAGTACACTTAATACTTTTAAAGTCTCTTCTTGTAGCCTGCTATCCGTCCTCTGAGTGGCACCAGGCCTCCCCAGCCGGGAGACATGGTCAAATATGGGGCATTAGAGTTCGTGTGAAAATCAGACCCCACTCTCCACTCAACTGTGGAGAATGTCCTGTCCATTGGCTAGATCTGGGTAGGGGTTCAAATTTTATTGCATGTACTGTCCTGGATCCTTCTATTTCCCCATTCTCCCATGCTTCTCTCTCCTAGAGTCCCAATAGGATGTCCTCCCTTCTGTCTCACTTTCCTGGTAAGTGAAGACTTTCATGGGGCATACCCTTTGGGCTAGTGTCAAGATATAAGTGAGTATATACCATTTGACTCTTTCTGCTTCTGAGTTAACTCACTCATTATGATCATTTATAGTTCAATCCACAGTCATAGGGGAGGGCAGTAAGGGGAAAATGGGAGGGAGGGAAGAATGGGAGGATAAAAAGGATGGGATAACAATTGAGATGTAATATGAATAAATTAATAAAATATATTAAAAATACTTTTAAATGTTTTTTACATATACATTTATATTATTCCACATATACACAATAAACTACCTATAGCAAGAATATCCATGACACAATCAGTAGTTATATAAATGTTACATTCTTAGTGTTTTGGCTATGTGTATTTAAAAATGTTTTTATTATTTTAAGAATTCACTGACAATGAGACAGATTAACTCCTGGCAGCACCCATCCTACCTCAAAAAGGATGATGAGCATCATAGACTCTCATTATGGAGATGACTTCAAATATGGCAAACAAACCACTGGACAAAATCTCCTCATTTCTACCACAGACAGAATTCTGCCTTAAAAAGGACAAGCTTGTTTTTACACAAACTGCCAAGACAGGGTAAGCAAATCCTCAGTAGTTCCTGCCTCACATCTATGTCTGTCAGATATTTTGGGCCAGAAGACTAAAGAAGATGCTCCAATATAATAGAGAGTTTTGGATGACTATTCAGCTAGAAAACTGTCTATGTTTCTCATTTGGAAAGCTACTAACCTGCACTCCCAGCATACTCAGGTAATCAAGTTTATTCCTTCTCAAGTCTCTGATGGAGTTGAAGACCAGGTAGCTTAGTTCTACAATAAAGCTTAGTTGTTTAGGGGTTAAGATGTCTTTAGGTCTAGATAGATATTTTAATTTAATTAAGCTGATAATGACAATATGTGATGGAGATTGATTTACATTAAAAAATTGAGATGTACCAAGATAGGAAAGATGTTTCCTTCCAGGCTGTCAAAAATTCTCACTCTTCATTCTAATTATTTTTCTCCAGGAATCTTTGTGACTTATGGAACTCTCTTGCTTGCAGCTCTCCTGTATCTGGGTCTTTGGCTTTATGTCCTCAAGCATTTTGGCAACCTATCTTATCAGCAACAGGATTATCTTTGATTCACTTGTGTTAATTTGTTTACATAATAATTTCCAACTGTTAGATGTTGGAGTCCCAGCCACTACACCTCATTAACTACTTCTTACAATAGGCCAGTCTTTTACTGCATATGGTAAGATTGCCTCCTGTCCTACCCACATGCAATATTTAAATAATTATTGATAGCACCTCACCTTCACTGTTAACTTGATTGGAGTCATTATCAGCAATGAAATTGATGAAGCACACTTCTGTGTCTCTGTAGAATTTCTGCAAAGGATCACCTGCAGGAGAAAGAACCAATATAAACAAGGATGGCATGACTCAGTATGTAAGAGAATCTTTCAAAAGAAAGGACAAAAAACAGGACAAAAAAATCAGCTAGCATTGCTTTCCTCTGACTCTCTGCAAGACATGTTAATTTTTCTGCCTGTGTTGTCACACCCTCCTTGCCTTTTGGACTGAACCCTCAAAATCTTGGAGTCATAATAAAGTTCTTACTCTTTAGCAAACTGATGCAACTGCATTTTCACACATGAATGCCACCCTTGAATGCACTTTAGAGCATATACACCATTGTACCTTGTTCCTATCTGCCTCAAACACTTTAACAAAATCATATTTTGTGCACCATCACTTTGTTCTAGGATATAATTACCAGTGGTTCTGGCAGATGTTTATAGAAAATACAAATGTGGTGATTCAAATCTCTCATATTTGTTACTGGCTAGCCTGATCCAGCAGAATTGAACCATCGGTTCTATAGATAGGTGCCATAAAATCATAGAAAAACTGACCTAAAAAGAAAGAGGAGAGGGGAAAGGGAGATAAAACATTTAAGCTATAGATAAGGATAATCCTTAGACTACTTCATGGCGATTATTAGAAAGTGGTTCAAAATTGTGTACAAACAAACTGGAAGACACTCAGTGGTGTCTTAATGGAGTGCCTGGACCAACAAGGACTAGACACAGCTTCTCTGTGGAGTCATCTTAATGATTTTGCAACTAGGTTTTTGCCTTCATCTTCTTGAAGAGAGGTTACATTTATAATGACCATTTTCTACAAAACTGAAATTGGATTTTTACTTGAGGTGTGGCCACATTCGTAGCTAAATCTTATCAGTGAAACAAGAATCTAAAAATGAAATGATAAACAATTGCTTGTAAAATTGATAAAAATATTACTTTCTCAGAAATTTTACCTCTGCATTGGCAATGGGAAACAAAATGTGAAAGCATCTTTCATGTATAAGTCAAATTCATATACATTTAGGTATCTGCGGTGGAGGAAAAGAGAACAGAAAGGAGATGGACTTACAAATCAATTTGAAAGTATCTTTTTGAGGGTAATTGGGAAGGAATAGGCAGAAAGTTACATTGATGAGGAACTAACATAACCTACAGATGGCAGAGTCAGAATGTGAGTTTGTATACAGAAAAAAAACATTCCTGCTCATTCCTTTTTTTTTACATTTTTATTAAATATTTTGCATATGCATCTATATTATTTCACATATATACAATAAACTACCTATGGCAAGAAGAACCACAAAACAATCAAGAATTATATAAATGTTATATTTATAGTGTTTTGGCCATTTGCAGTTGGCAGCCTTGGAGAAAACACCTTTCCTATCTTGTTGAGTCCAGAATTCTGAATATAAATGAAAATCTATCATATCTCATCCTCTATCAACTTAAAACATCTATCTGGAACAAAAAAACGTCTTAACTCCTAAACAGCCCCATCAGAGACTTTAGAAGGAACAAAATTAATTTCCTGAGTAAACAGGGAGTGCAGGTTAGCAGCTTCTCAAATGAGAAGATGACAGAGACAGTTTAATACCTAAGCAGTCACCCAAAACTCTTGATGATGCTGGAGCATTATCTTCAGCCTTCTGGCTCAATATATCTGGCAGACATATTTGTTAGGCAGGAACTATTGAGCACTTGCTTACCCTGTCTTGGCAGAGTTTGCCTATCAACTCTGCCGGCATCCAAGCCTGAGTCACATTGTATTGGTCTGATCTCCACCTACACAGAAATCCTTCCTTCCCTGCACATTTCTGGAAAACAGTACTGCAGCCATGGAGAAATCATACTGTGTTTGAATATGCATGTGTACTTATGCATGCAAGTATACTTGTCAATAGATATATTTACGTAAGAGTTGTTTTTCTTCAACCAGAAGATAAGAGTACATAAAATTCAGTCTTTGTGTTCAGCTAAAGACATACAAATTGCTTACAAAGCACACCTGTAACACTCAAGGCTTTGGCAGTCTAATGAACGCTCTAAAGAATGTACCATTTTTCCTTTCTCTTCTGCAAACCTACCATACACGTTAAGAAATACCGCTCCAGTGCACCTGAATCATGATTAGAAGGTTATCTTCATCGTCTCAGCATCTTAGCCATTCTAATTAGGATCACACAGAATCTCATGGTGGTTTTAATTTGCATTTCCATGATAGCCAAATACGTTGAACATTTCAAAAAATATTTATTGGTCATTTCTGCATCTTCCTGTAAGAGCTTCTTGCTCACTTCATTAACCCATTTATTGACTGGCAGTTTTATGGTGTTGATGTCTACAGTTTTCAGTTCATTACGTAATCTGAATATCATCGCTCTGTCTGAGGTACTTCTATCAAAGATTTCCTCCCACTTTGTCTGTTCACTCTGCTAATATTTTCTATTGCTGTGCAGAAACATTTTAATTTCATGCAGACTCATGTGTTGATGTGGGATATTATTTCTCAGGCTATTCGAGCTCATTTCAGAAAGTTTTTGCCTATATAACTCTAAATCTATTCCCTAATTTCACCCAGTATTTTTAATATGTCAAGTTTTAGTTTGAAATTTTTAAATTCATTTTGAATGGATTTTATGTAGCATTTCCTGCCATTTGTCTTCTCGATTTTCAGCATTCTGGCTGAAATACGATGATACTCCAATGTATTTTTAATTTGCATTTTTCCTGATGGCTAAGAATATGAACATAAAAAAATTTCGTCATTTCTATTCCTCCTTTGAGTTGATGGTCAAGGCTGTCCCAGAGGCCCCAAAAACATGTAGGATATTGCCATTATTCTTGTTGCTTACAAGAACCCTATTGTAGAATTCTATTATTGAACATATCAAATATTTAGTCATAGAGTAAGGAGACACAAAATTGGTATTGCCCTTGAATTCAGGGCTTCTGAAAGAGAAGCAAGTGCTTTTAACTTCTGAGCCATTTCTCTGGCTCCAACTTTTGTTATATATATATATGTGTGTGTGTGTGTGTGTGTGTGTGTGTGTGTGTGTGTTTGAGTGTGCAGGTCTTAGTGTATATGAATTTCTATGTGTATGTGTCTTTGTATATATATGTGAGTGAGTGTGTGTGTCTATGTGTGTGTGTGTGTGTGTGTGTGTGTGTGTGTGTATAACTTCTGAGAATCAGTCCGCTATCTCTCTTTAACTTGAGGATTTGGGGAGATCACAATTAGATCATCAAGGAAGGTAGGAGCATCTTTGCCCACTGAGCCTTTTTGCCAGCCACTTAAGTTTACTTAATCATTATCATTATTACTAGTGTGAAATGGAACCTCAATGTTATTGTTTCTCTTATGGCTTGTGATAGTAAACAGTGTGTCTATATTTCTATTACACATTATTTTTTCACATTGGGGAAAAAGAAGGAAGTAAAAGGAATAAAAATTAAAAAGGATGAAATTATGGGGTAACACTCATGTACCTGTCTTTCATTTTTGCTTGTTTTGGATCTTCAGTAGTTCAGGGCAAATTTCCCAGAGTATTACTGTGCAAACTTCAGCTAGAGTGGTTGCCAGACATCTTCCACACAGAATTGGTAATGCATGACACTGCACCAAGGATGTAGATCTCTCTGGGAGGATAAGGCACAGGCCGCATCTTGTTTCCTGGTACCACGTGATCTGGGAAGAGATGTTGAAAAGGAGACCTTATCTCTTAACTGATTCATGCCTGGAATCAGGCATGAAGGTGTGGCTATGTCTGGGAAGGCTCAGAGGAAGTAGGGCCATGTCCCACTATGTTGAGCTCTCTGAGCCATACAATTCTTTTATGTACACAGATGTATTACCTATTATAAAATAGTTCAGTTTGCTTTGTGCATAAAATTAAAAGTGTTCCATTGCCTCAGATGAATTCTGCTATGGCTTTGGGATGTAACCTTATTCCTTCCTGAAAGTTCTAGCCAAATGCTAAGATGTCTCTATCTCCGTTGGTTTGGCTTTCACAGACTAGGTGGTGTACTGTGTTACCTTTGGGACAAGGAGAGAGCCTCTTTGAGTTTGCATAACATTCTTGTGTGCTTTTTTAGCAGTGTTCTATAACCTCCACTACCTTTTGAAGGTTTGATCCCCAAATAGCAGTGCTACTTTGGGAGGTTCTATACATTTTAGGAGATGGGATTGTACTCGAACGAACTGGTCACTGGGGAGGTGTACTTTGTAGCTCTATCTTGCTGTGTTCCTCCTTATTTTATGGTTTCCATAAAGTGAACGGCTTTGTTCCTCGTTTCTGTACCCACCAGGATGCTCTAATTTACCATGGAACAGAAAAACAGACCAGATGGTTGTGTACTGAAACTATGAACCAAAGAAATTTGTCCTCCCTCTACATTTTCCTGTTAGATATTTGTGTTATAGTGACAAAAAGTCACACTATGTCTTAATATTGTTCCAAGAGAAGTGAGGCCACTACTGTAAGTAAGGCTGCCCATGGGGTCCTTACACACTTGAGGCTAGTTTGGAAAGGAAGTTGAAAAACATTTAAGAATTAGTTCAAAGAAATTCTACAAAGTGACAAGCAGAGATAAGTAATGAATTCTAATGGGAGCTGGGAGCAGACTGACAATAGCAAGGCAGATTAAGCAGGTGATGCTTGAGAGATTGCAGACACAAAGAAGATTCCACTTGGAGGTGAACCAAAGACCATGCACATTACATGTGGTACAGAGTTTTCCAACAATTTGTCCTTTTCTGAGATTTTGAAAAAAATATGAATCTAAAGATGATGGGCTAATTAATCGGATAGAAAAATATATAAAAATGGGTGAGTATTCAAGTTGCAATATGCTTATTACTCAGCTTAACCAAGTATAGGGGAAATTTGAATACAAAGCAGTGGAGAAGTGGTTGAAGAGCTTGCAGCTTGGTCAGAAATGGATTAGTTTACTGTTGCTGTCACAGGGTCAAAGATAATATATTTTTTCTTTAAAAACAGAAGAACGCTCTAGGGCTTCTTGTGTCATATAACCATCTAAAGAAATGTTTCATTTCATATGCTGCTATTTATGTATTCAGAGCCTACTGCAGCCATGATCCAGGAAGGGTCAGCTACTGCCTAATTTGGCATCAGACCTAGGCATGTAGGTGTGTGATAATTCATGTAGGCCTTATCTACATGAATTTGGTTTTAGAGGAATGCAAAATTTAAGAAATATGCAACTGTGGAGGCTTCCATGAAGATAGCAAAGGAAATCTCAGTAGGCCAGGGACTATTTGACAGGGTATGGACCTCTGAAGCCAATTCATGAGACTACTGTAGATGATTCTTTGATTGTAGGGTTAAAATACACTAGAAAATCTAGGTAATGAGAGAATCAAATTGTGAAATGCTTGCTGAAGGAAGTTGAGACAGCAAACAGAGCTTGCTCAAGAAAGAGGACATGTGACAATAAATGTCAAGACATAGGCACTTGCTGCACAAATTCTTTTTTTAAATATATTTTATTAATTTATTCATATTATATCTCAATTGTTATCCTATTCCATGTATCCTTCCTTTCCTCCCTCTCTCCCGTTTTCCCCTTACTTCCCTCCCCTATGACTGTGACTAAAGGGGACCTCCTCCCCCTGTGTATGCTCATAGGGTGTCAAGTCTCTGCTTGGTAGCCTGTTATCCTTCCTCTGAGTGCCACCAGGCCTCCCCATCCAGGGGACATGGTCAAGTATGGGGCACCAGAGTTCATGTGCGCTATCTCAGAAAACTGGGAATACGGCTTCCTCAAGACGCAGCTATTCCACTCCTTGGAATATACCCAGAAGATACCCTAGCACAAAACAAGAACATTTGCTCAACCATGTTCATAGCAGCCTTATTCATAATAACCAGAACCTGGAAACAGCCTAAGTGTCCCTCAGTAGAAGAATGGATAAAGAAACTGTGGTTCATTTACACTATGGAATACTACTCAGCTTTTAAAAACAAGGAATTCCTGAAATTTGTGGACAAATGGATTGAGCTGCTCAAATTCTTAAGAGCACATAAGTGAAAGAACATGTATACAATGACAGATGGAAATACAATGTATAATGTTTGCCTTGATAGATTTGAGTCTTGCTTTGGCCGTATACATCTTTTTAATGGCCCCATTTCTAACTTCTGAGATGGAAGTGTTTATTCTATACAAAGTACCTTTGTATAACATAATTTAAAAATATTTTACCAGGGGTCCTATGACAGACGTGCATTGAATATGGGATGGAACTTGGAACTCAGACATTTGAACAAAGCTAGAATGGTGACTATATGGATTAATTCTTATCTCATTTTTAAAATTAAGAACAACATTGTAATTAAAATGTTTTTTAACTAAACTTCTCGTGTTATAGCTTTCCTTTTACTAAGTTAAAGGATTTTTAGTTAAAGCATCATTTTTCAGTCTGAGCATGAAGAACTACAGAAGGTCTTTCATATTATTATTTAGTACAATAATTTTACTTTTTTCAAGCATCTATTAACAGCAGCGTTTAATTTTCTCCTGCCACATTTTAATATTTCAGTTGACAATTATTTGTTTTAGTTTGTAAGTATGCTTATATGTATGTATGTTTGTGTGTGTGTGGATTCTTCTATATGCACATATACATCTGGGAAGTGTGAAGGCCAAGGTGGTCTTTAAATGTCTTCCTCAATTGCTCCCAACCTTATTTTTGAGACACGGTCTCTCAGTGAACTTGACACTCATCGTTCAGTGAGACTCACTGATGAGGAAGCTCTAAGGGTCCTTCTCTATCTTTCCAGTTTGGGAATTATGGGGTGAGAGGTTGTGCATGGAGTCTGTGAGCAGTGTGGAGCAGACCTCAGAGAGTCGTTCATGTACAGCCAATGCTTTACAGCCTAAGCCAGCTATGCATCACAAGACCGTGTTTCAACTTTAAGGTTTGTCTCGATCTCTGTTGAAATGGTCCCAGCTGTTACTTTCCTTCTTACAGATTGCTAGCATGGCTACTGGAAATATATTTCCTTTATTCAATTCTCTCTCTCTCTTTTTTTTTAAATGTTTTTTTAATGTAGAATAAAACAATGCTTCTACCCTTTCTGTTGAAAGAAAATTTTAGAGCAAAATGAATTCTTATTTCCATTCATGTAAAAGGACTCCATTTACTAAAGGGCTGTTTGGAAGAACAAAGAAAACCATGCAGCCACAAAACTGTTATCTAGGTGAGGACAAGAGCCTGGAATCAGAAAATCACTGTGAATAGGGAAGAAATATTATAGCTGTGTTGTGTTCTTCTGTATCTGCAATTTGTACAATTCAGAAATGCAAAGTCAGTGGTGACAATTTTCACGTCAATAAAATATTCAAAAAGAGGCTGGATTTTTTTGTGCATTTTGTGGGGATAGTATTTATTCTATTTGTATTTTCATATGCAGTAGAGATTGTCTGTGATTAATATGATACTTTGGTTATGAGGTACTAAGCCTGGCACCTGAAAACATGAACATTCAGCCTACAGTTTATGATTGAGTGACTTCAGGGTCATATAACAGAGAATACAGGTTGGGTCCCATGACACCTCATTAAAAGAACATGGTCCATTTTTGTACAGGGCTCTCTGACCTGAAGCTGTCAGCACTGGATTCTGAGTAAAAGCACCATGTGTTGGGAAGCCCTCAGGATAGGGACCAGGTTTGTTCTTAAAGCAGAAGTAACATATTCTTGGGATTAAACAAATTATTGTTTAGGAAATTTTATCTAGAACATTCTCAACTTCACTCAACACTACTTAGCTAGACACTTTGGTGCATGCTAGAGACTGAACACAAGACTTTTTACATACTACATACATAGTGTTCTACTGAGTGACAATCCACCCATCCCATGAAAAAATATTTAATTAGCCTTACAAAACTCAATTCTTATCATTATTATAGTTAGTGAACTTTATACTAAAGGGAGATGTGCACTCCTTTTCAGTCCCTACCTGTCTATGTGTCTTTGTCTTATTTCTTTTTAATATGAACTCTATTGTGCTTTCTCTCTTCTTTTTGTGTGATCTACATCCCTGTTAGTGGCCTATAGATCTATTATGCCTTTAATCATCTACTTCTTTTTGACTCTTCTTTGGAAAGAAAAATCAATATACCACTCCTGCCTATGGTCTGTTTTGTTTGAGGAATCCAGGTACTTCTTTTTAAATGTCATTAAGCATGCTATTACATGCTTGGCTGACAAGAAGTATTAGCCTTTTTTGAAGACCCAGACTCTAGGAGATTTGGTAGGCCCGGCATACAAATGCAACATAAGGAAAGAAGTCCTCTACCTTCTCATGAATAAAGAAGGAGATGTCATTATCTATTCACAGGGCCATTTTATCTCCAATTTTCATTCTGCCCACAGAGAAAAAGAAACTTAGCTTGCCCAACATTTAACTGGTGAGGAAAAAAAAAAAAACATTCCTGTAAACTGACATCCCTGCTTACCTCATGACATAATATTCCTCATAAGACAAGGCATCTTCTTTTCGTTTTTATCTTTTTTCTTTTCCATAATGCCGAGAAAGCCTTTATTAGCTACTTTACAGATATCATTCTACCCCATTTGAAAAGCTGCTCTCATTACAAAATGACTCCTAATAACATTCTTCTACACTCATAGACCAGTATCTTGCTCAGCCATCATCAGAGAATCTTCCTCCTGCAGCAGATAGGAGCAAACACAGAGACCCACAGCCAGATAATATGCAGGTAGTGAGATGCTTTGCAACATTCGGCTTTAAGTGGGATGTCTATGTCAAATTCTTCTCCACAGGGGTCAGGGAACCCCACAGAAAAGAAGGCAGAAAGAGGATAAGACCCAGAGTGGATGAAGGATACCAAGACAAGGTATTTTCAAGGACTCTGTGACGACAGAAATCAGAAACAGAAATACCTGTGTTAACCAATAACTATACAGTTACTAAGAATCACAGAAGCTGTATCTGAGAACGTTATGAGTTAATTGTAAATGTCTCATTAATTGGATGAGAATTAGAGATATGCTTGTCCATGTTTGACTCTCTGTATGTAATTAGTGTGGGTTCCTTGATACATGTTCTTCCTTTGGTAGGCCACTATAACTCTATAATCCATAGTGTAGCATTGTGGATCTTGACTCCTAATGATTAACTCTACACAATATCTCATGAGAACTTCAGCTTAGTTACAGGAACTAAAATGCCTACCATCTTAACTCAATATCCAGTTTAGAGTGCAAACGACACTTTTTTACCATATGTGCGTACAATTTGTCAGTCAGACCAGAGATTCAAATGAAAAATATCACACATTGGCCTAAATCAATCAAGCTGGATAGAGGCTATGCCTGTTACAAAACTGGTTCACACACCTTTTTTTTTTCCTTTGCCCTAACATCCCATTCTTTACACAGCAACTTAAGTACACACAACCTCCAAAACTATATATAGTGGTTCTGCTCACTCTCTCATCCTCATTCATGGCTTCTTTCTACTTAATTTCCAATTATACTGTAAGATTCATTTTTCTAAATTATGTATAGAACAATGCCTTTCTAACATTTTTGTAGTTCACAGAAAAATAATTGTTCTTGCCTTACAAACCAATTTGTCAGTTTGCATTAAATCTTATTCCTCCATCTTTCCATAAGATCCCAGTTCTCTTGATTTGACAGTTGCCAATATCCCATTCCTGGAACCCAGCATCACACCAGGCACAAGTATATTAGCAGTCTCCACCTGTTGACACTGGCTACAGTGCTGGACTAGCCTTTATTTTGCAGGCTAATTGAACTTCTATAAGTTAGTGCACTATGTGGTTCTTTTTCTGTTGTTTAAAAAAGTACCTGAAAAAAAGCAACCTACCGGGTTTGTTTGTCAGGAAGTAAAGGCGACTGAAAAGGGAAGGGGCTGATCACATCCGCAGGGTCAAACCCTGGTGCACAGCTCACATGCTGTTTATTCAGCCTAGGACCCTAGCCTGTGAAATGACATCACTCACATTTACCATGAGCCTTCTTGACTCACTCAACCCATTCTAGAACATTCCTTGCAGACATGCCCAGAGGTTTGTCTCTTAGGTAATTCTAGGTCCCACCAAGTTGAATGGCAATATTAACAATCATACAACACGAAGTTTACTGCAAATAAATGTTATGCTAATATATCTAGGGAAAATAACAAAGATCTCTGTTCGTGTTCAGTACAGATATAATTTTGTTGTTAATCTGTGTGACTGAATCCACAGACTTTCAGCCCAGCTTACTATTATATTATATTGACATGCTAAATATCATTCTCCTTCATTTTTTCTCTCAGTAGCTATTCCACCCAGATCTTAAGATGTCTCCAAAATAATGCCTTTTGCATAAAACTTATTACTCCATCTAGATTAGCTGTCTGAACTAAAATTTGATAACAGGCCTTGAGAGACTGTATAAACAATGGACTGAGGACTCATCCCAGCTGTGTAGGCAATCAGATTACTTTAGTTCTGACCAATGCTCCACGAATCTAATACAGTACTGCTGAAAATTCATGCATTGCTAGAAAATTTAATACAGGCCTCACTCCCCTGCAGCTGTGCAATGTAGGTCCTCAGCTTGGATCACCTTGGCATTCCATGACCCTCATGGTTTACACAAGATACTGAATCTGTCATTGTCCCCGCTTCTCTTTCCAAGCTAGGGCTATTGTTATTTGCTCTTTCAAGAAACTTCACGTCACTTTGAAATGATAATGCTAGAAGCTTGATGCTGATGCTCATTCTTGGTGCCGGTCTTACCTACCTCTCTTCACTCACTGAAAGTTGGAGTTGGTCTGCGTCATCCTCGTTCTTTCCTTGTTCCTGTCATAATGCATATGATCTTTAACATGTACCCACCTCAGCATTTTGTTTGCTAGCCTTCCAGATTATTTGTATCCTTTTTTTTAAATAAAAAGAACTATATTACATATCCTTGAAATGTGATGCATTGTAAAACACCCAAGTCAGCAAATGCAATTCTTCACATCCTTACCATGGTTTTGGTAGGGATCTAAAAAATAGCAATACCTGCCCTGAATTTCTCAGTTGTGCAATCAGTCACCACTTACTGGAATTACCATGCTGCACATTAATGCTATTATCTAAATCTGACTTTGCATCTTTACCACAAATTCACCAATACCCCCAAATATCAGGTGCTACTAACATTTCATTGTAATTTTTACTTCCATGATTACATGATTTTAGCCTCTACATACATGAGTAACATTTGTTTTCTGTGTCTGATTTATTTATCTGTTTTTGCAAGTGACAGCAGGACCTCTGTCACTTTTGTGTCTGAGTAGCGTCTTATTTTGTACAGACACCACAGTGTTTATCTACCACTGGGTGCTTATGCTGGTTCCTGACCATTTGGTGTTCATGATTAATGCTAAAATGCTGATGAGTTTGCTCAGATTTTTCAATATACTGATTTTACTTCTTTAGATATTTACCTACTGATGGAATTATGGGTTCACATGGCAGTTCTGTTGATATTTTTTATGGACTTCTGTAGTTTCTCAAAACAGATCTACTAATTTTCCATTACCACCTACAGTGTTCAAGAGCTTCCTTTTCCTACGCACTTAACTTTTGTCTTTTTGATAATAGTTAAGACTTTTTTTTATTACCCAGCTTTGATCCTGTGATCAAAGTTAACATTGTTGCTTTGGAAGATTTAATCCCAATTGGTTTGCCAGGTGTGGAAAATATTTTCTGAAGTCTTGTTTCTGCGTGTGTCTCTGGATGAGAATCGGGAGAGAAGTGGGCAGCCTTCTTCACATGAAAGCCTACAGGATGAGATTTCCATGGGAAGGAATTCTGTCTTGGTGCTGAGAATCTGCCTGATGGCTGTAGTTCTGCAAAAGGCCATTTTCTAAATCAGACGTGGTCCCTCTAGTCTCTGGTGTACTCTTCTATGGCCACCACTGCTGGATGGAGACAGCCACCACTTTGGCGGTTTATTCCCAGGCTTTTCTTATCTGCTTTCTTTTGGTGTCTAAATATTAGAGCACCTCAGGTTTCTTGCCTCATCCCTTCCCTGCATAATTTGCGCCATTCATCTCTTAACTTTATTTGCCCTTAATTCTGTGTTATAAATGAACTCATACGGCCATGGATCCTGAATTACTTCCCTGGCTTCAAACTATCTATGAGTTCCAGACTTATACATTCATTTGTACAATTGAAAAATCTACCAGATAAAGTATATGACTACTCTAGGAAACAGGACCGAAAGACTTGGTTTCCTCAAATGTGTTTTTACCCTGCTGCTATTTTCTATGCCAGTAAGTAGTACAGCAGCCAATTCGGTATCAAGAAAAATAAGCTGACAACAATGCAATCTTTCACATTCCCAGTGCTATCAGCCAGAGTACCAGCAAGAATCTATCAGCTTTCCAAACACAGTAGCCCACTTGCATAGTACTCCTCTCAACCCAGCAATTCTCAGCTCCTGGGTGACACTCTGTATTGAAGTTCTGTTGCTTCTACTTCAGTTGCTGCCTCCAGGTACCCCGCTATGCAATGAGAATCACCTTTCTAAAGCTTCGACCAGATCCTAGACTTTTTTAGTGAATGCCTATTTCTTAGACTACTGTCCACACTGGTCACTACCCTCTCACTACTCTCTACCTAAACCAGACTAAGGATTAGAATCTCACATCAATTAAGAAGTTTACAGTGAGGGGGGTTGGGATTAACTCTTTCTCCTGCTGCAAGATTTTTGCATGAAGAGCACGTTGCATTGATAATACTGTTTTAATAAGTAAATGTTTCACTATACAAACTGGGCCAATAGGGAGGAGGGAGAATTTCCAAAGATGTTGGTTTGGGCTTAAAGGCAGAAGGATGGTGATGGGCAGAAGAGATGGTTTGGGCGTGGCAGGTCAGGAGATAGGGAGCTGGGAAAAGGATTAAGTCCTACACTGAGCGAGAACATAGGGCCAGGGGTGAAAGTACATAATTTGGATTCTCCAAAGGGAGTGGCAGAATTCAGACAATTAGAAGTCAAAGGAGGTAGTAGACCGGAAATCTCCACCAGCCAAGGAGACTCTGAAGGCTCCAGTCTTCTGCACAGAGAGTAGACAGGGGTCACAGGCGGCCTGGGTCTCCTCACAGCTTTCCAAGCAAGGCTCTGGCACGGCTCCCATGGCTGCGTGGATACAGGGCTGGAGGTCAGTTTCCTTCTTATAAAGGTCAAGGCTTTGGTTCAGAGGCCCAGGCTTAGGAACAAAGGAAACAGCCACTCCATTTTTTATCCAGGGTTTAAAGGCTGATGAGGGCTTAGGCTCTGGTTTTTGTCTTCTGTTTTTCACCTCTGGGGCTTCAAACCACAGCGGCCCATCAAATCGCCTAGTCCCCTTCTTGCACTTGCTGAGAGCCCTCAGCACTGTCTCCTTGGCACAGGGGTCTGGAAGCTCCATAGAATGCTCTACAGGGCGTGCTACTCCCTGCTGGAGAGTGGTTAGGGGGCTGTCTCTGCCCGCACGATGGACAATCTTTACCGTCACCGGGCTGCAGGTACATCTAGGGTTCCGTACACTCCAAAGCCCTCGTTTCATGTATGTGTCCCAGGCGCTGGAGAGACCCAGGCCCAGAGTGGCCTCTGTGGGAGGTCTGATGGAGGAGCGCCTCCAGGTCCCCACCACCCTGTGGGGCGTGTGGATATTTTGCTGGGCAGGAGCCTTGGGGCCAGGGCCTTGCTGAACCCAGGCAGGCCAAGGCTTAGACTTTAGGTGCCTGGGAGCAGGAGCAGGCGTTGATCTCTGGGGAGAGCTTAGAGAGCTGCCCATGCTCAGTGCTTCCGGAAACCATGGACCTTCCAATGGCAGGACCGTTGGTTGGCCTTGGGCACGAGGCTGTGAGAGGATTCTGGGAATCCACACACAGGCTGCACCTTCAAGACATTGGGTGCTCAGTTCCCACAGGCCTCTCCTCAATGAGATATCTGTATGTTTTTCATGTCTTCCTATTCCTCACCCTTATAAACTGTAAACTTCTTACACGCTTATATATACATGTATCCTGTGATCATCAATCCAGGAACACATTCTTACCTATTTGTTCCGAAGCACTGAGCCTCTCTGGAATTTTGCTATGAGCTTCAATAGGAATAGAATTCTTGCGGGGCAGTCTTGTGTGGCTCTTTTTGTTTAGTGTTGATGATTTTAACACCTGTCCCTGATGTGGTGTGCTCCTCATTTCCCTTTACACCGGAAGTCATTCCATTGCGAGGATAATTGCAGTTGTCGATCACATACATCAAGTTCACCATGTCCGTTAGGAACAATCCTAATTTAGGTGCTCAGTGTACAGTGGTTTGTAGGGACAAATGAGAGTTGGTGAACCACAGTTATTCTTGTTCTTTCTTTTTAACAGATGACCAGTTGTTCTCAGGTATGCACCGTATGATACCAGATCGTTAAACTTACTTTGATTTTATTTTTGCCACATAGAGAGAGAAGGTGTAGTGACTTTTAGAATTCCTGGGAATTACATGTGGGCTATTTACCGAAGAATATTTTCTTTCATTATTGAAAAAAAAAAGAGCATTATTTATTTGAATGCTCTTAAGAAAATGTAAATAACTAGTTTTCATTTCAGTAAGTACAGTGCGTTTTCGTTCTTCTAGAATAGTAGTTATTTATTTATGGATTTATTTTACCATTTATCTTCTGTGGAAATTGTGGTGGTAGACCAGATTTTTTTTTTTTTTTAGAACTAATGTTCATTTTATGTAGACTCCTGAAAGGTTAACTTTCTAGGATTCAGATACAGTATTCTATTTTCCTTCTTGCTACCCTCTCTTTATGTCTTACACTATTTTGTACTAGTAATGTGCATTTCATAGTTTGAAGACTGAATGCCCCCCTATACACCACCCTTTAATCATTCATATGTGGAAAGTAAGTTCCTCAGTCTTGCAATAATAGCAAAAGATCTTTCATTCACTGGGAGTGTGCTCACAGAGGAATTTAGGGAGTTCTCTTGGGACCCTGGGTTAGTTCTTTCAAGAGTTTTATTAGAAAGAAGTACATGATTGCCAAGAAGAGTGGCCCACGCCTTTAATTCTAGCACTTAGGGAGGCAGAGGCAGGTGAATGGATCTCTGTTAGTTAGAGGTGAGCCTGGTTTACAAATCAAAAAGACCCAAGGATATGTGGGAAAACCCTGTCTGAAAAACAAGAGGATAAAAGCAAAAGCCTTTGGTTTCCTTTGCAATCATGACCTACTCTTCTCATCTATGACCTTTCTAAGCACTGTGACAGTACCCACATGCAGCCTTCAACCAAGTCCGTCTAATGCCAGTACCTTTGATGCCTGTGAACCCCAAGAACTGCAAGCAAAATAAACCTTTCTATTTTATACAGAGGCCTACCCTAGCTATCATAAAAATAAATAATGGCTATTGCGTGAACAAAGTAACAAAGATTTTCAAGTTCTAACCAACTAAAGTATTTGATGGATAGTAATTGATTATAATATTCAAATTTGAAAGACTGTCATAGGCTGTGAGCAATGTACTACTCTCCATCAGTTTTCCTAGATGTATGCGAATAGAGCACCCCTGAATGTGCCACAGTGCTAAGGGGCAGAAAATAGGCAGGCCAAAGAAACAAATCTAAGAGCAAGAGGAGTTCTTCCAGGATTGGAGAGAGGCATGCGGTGGGCACTAAATAGAATTTGATAAGGAGGTCCAAGTTGTCAGGAGTTCAGAGAGAAGCCCGCAGTACTGCCAAATGAAATTCTGCCTTCTCACTGACTAGCTCATTTTCATTTCCCCGAGGGTCCTTGAGTAATGATCTACAAAATACAACTTTGAAAACAGAAATTAGTTCTAAATTATAACATTCTTGTCAATCATGCAATTCTTGGTAATGATGCCAAGGACTTAGAGCCTTGGGAGTCATCCCAGGAAGTATTATCATGTAGTAGATGGGTACTGCCTTTGGGAACACTTTTCTTTATATGTCTGCTTTCTTCCTGAGTTTACAGTTTTCTATACGAAGCTGCAGTAAAGTCAATAAAAATTGTGTTAATTTGCCTGTCCCAGTTATCAGTAATTGACTTGATCTGGTTGTTTGTTTGTAAACCAATAAAGGATTTTCTTCATTGTTAATTGAAATCAGAGGGACTACCTCCCAGTGTGGAGCACAATCAATTGGGCTGTATAAGAAAAGTAGCTAAGTATGAGCTAGCAAGTTCAAAAGCAGGCAGTGTCCCTTCATGTTGTTTTGCTTGGATCCCTGAGTGAGCTCCTGAATTCACTTCTCTCAATGAAGAAGTAGAAATCTATCCCTCCCCAAGTTGCCTTTAAAAAGAAAGTTTAACCAAAGAACAGAAAACAAACTAGAACATTTTCTAAATCTTAAAACTCATACTGAACATACAGCACAAATAGAATGCATGCATACAACCTGCAAAAGATCAAGCCAGATAAAACCCCTGCATGGGTAGGGCAGAAAGTCATAGCTAGCTACAAAGCTATTGACAGTTAATGGCTACTAGAAAGGGAGGAGTCAGCTTTCTTCAAGATTCCTTAAGTTGCCACTCAGACGCCAGTAAAAGACTATACTTATGCACATATAGGCAGCATTAAATGAACTCAGAGGGTTTTAAATAAAGATACAATGAAACTGAGATGGAAAATTGGTGGTGGAAGATAATATAATTGAAGTAGGAGGAAAAGAGGTATTTGTTCAGAACATGTTATATGCAGGTATGAAAATCTCAAAAAATAGAAATGCGTGGGCAAATGGGTGGAACTAGAAATGATCATACTGAGTGAGTTAACCCAGACCCAGAAAGACTCACATGGTATTTACTCACTTATAATTGGACACTAGCACAAAAGGGATGCCCCATGAAACTCTTCACTTACCATAAGATTGGGATAAATGTAGGGACTCCCTATTGGGACTCTAGGTGAGAGAAGTATGGGATAATGGGGAAATAAAAGGATCCAGATGGTCCTAGAAACCTACAAGAAGAACATTATGATGGGCGGATATGGACCCAGGGGCGTCTGCTCAAACTACTGCACCAACCAAGGACAACACATGCAGTAAACATTGAAGCCCTATTCAAATCTAGCCAATGGACAGAACATTCTCCACAATTGTGTGGAGAGCAGGGACTGACTCTGACATGAATTCTGGTGTCCCATATTTGACAACTTCCTCTTGGTGAGGGGGCCTGGTGGCACTCAGAGAAAGGATAAGCAGGCTACCAGGATGAGACTTAATAGGCTGTGACCATAAAATGGGGGAGGAGGTCCCCTTCTTTCACAGACCGAAGGAAGGGAATATGGTGAAAGAAGGAGGGAGGGAGGAACTGGAGGAAACAAGTGAGGGGATAACAATTGAGAGGTAAACTGAATAAATCAATTAAGTAAAAAAAAGAGGAGAACTTTTTGGAAAACAAAATATACTATAGATATATCACTTACCACATTTTCCCCACACAGAAACAAATTCTTTACATACTTTTCTATTTCTTGTTTACTTTATTATTTCCTTTAAGCAAGGCTTCCTGTGAGCTTTTTACTCTGTGCTAGCTTTTTTTTTTTTTTCATCTTGTAAGCCTTTGTGTTTCTTCATTTTGTCATAATGAGACTTTGTTCAAGAACATGTTGTCAAATTTTGCTTATGCTTTTCATCAATTCTCTTAAATTCTCCACAGTATTAATTTTCTTGAGAACAACACAGGTTTTTTAGGGGTTGGGAAGATATAAAAATACAAGTTTTGTTCTACATTTCTCTGTTATTAGATATTTGGACTGATTCCATAATCTAGTTATTTTTTATAGTGCTACAATAACAATTGATGTACAAAAATGTCTGCAACGTGTTGAACTGAAGTTCCTTGGGTAAATGCCCAAGGGTGGCATATCCAAGTCTTGAAATTTATGATCTCTTAGTCATGGACTTTCAAGCAAGATTACAGTACCATCCATGAAATTCCTCCCTGCAGAGCAGGTCACAAATCTAATCAGAAATCAATTAGTTAATCTTGACAGGATTTATACTTAACTGGCTCTGAAATCAACTTAAAAGCAAGTTGCTGGACACTCCTGTGAAGGATTTTCTTAATCAGATTATTTGAAGTGGGGAGACCCAGAGACAGTGTGGGTGGCATGCCCAACAGCAGCCTAGACAAGAAATGGAAGCCTAATGTGCTCTTTTTGCCTATTTGCCTTCACTCTTGTTGGCAAGTTTTTATTTACTGCTGCCACTGTTGCATTCCTTCATTGATATGAGAACCATGTTCTGTATGTCTCCAACATAGACTGGAGGCCAGGAGATCTGGAGGGCTTCTCAAGTGTTGGGCGTCACCATTAGATTGGAACAGCTCTGAGATATCCAGCACTCTGAAACTATTTACCAGATTCTCAACTTCTCCAGCAGGAATCAGCCACTGTTCCTAGGTAATCTAGGAAAAGCCACTGTAATGACCCTCTTTTTACCATGTGGTCATTCTACGGGTCCATGGAGAGAGAGCCCAGTGGTTTACTGTGATTTTCATTCACATCATAAGCCATGCCAACATAACAAATATTATGTTGAAAACATGTTAATATGGGAACTCTCTAGCCAGCACCATACTAAAAATATCCCTGAGTTAGATCCACATTTCCACTATGAAAGGGAAGATGATAAATGTGTTCACTCCCTCAACTTTTGTGCAATATAGTGCTTGAAATATTAGCTATAGGAATACAACAAGAGAAAAATGATATCAACAGGGAAATTTTTCAATTTTTTTCTTTTACTTCTCTCTCTCTCTCTCTCTCTCTCTCTCTCTCTCTCTCTCTCTCTCTCTCGCTCTTTCATATGGCATGATGATTTACAGAGGATATCCTACAGACATCATTAAAGATTGTTTTATTATATTTTATTTTTTATTTTTCTGAGACAGGGCTTCTCTGTGTAGCCTTGGCTGTCCTGGACTTGCTTTGTAGATTAGGCTGGCCTTGAACTCACAGCTATCCACTTGCCTCTGCATCCTGAGTGTTGGGATTAAAGGTGTGGGTAACCATACTTAATAATCATTAAAGATTATTAAAACTGATGAGCATGTACAATATAGTGACAGAATATGAAATTGTCACACAAAAATCAAGAGCTTTCCTATACATCAGAGACAAACCTACTGAAAAGGAAATTGGAGGAACAATCCCCAAAACAACACAACTCTCTCTCTCTCTCTCTCTCTCTCTCTCTCTCTCTCTCTCTCTCTCTCTCTCTCTCTCTCTCTCTCACACACACACACACAAAAAAAAAAAACTAACCAGGGAATAAACCTATCTAGTTAAATAGAAGACTTCTATGACAAAAAATTTAAGACACAGAAGAAAGCAGGAAATAAAGGCACTAAAAGATACAATTTCTATGTTCATATCTGGAAAGAATTAATCTGGTTAGAATGCCATCCTTATCAAAGTAACCTGTAGTCCTATATTGTGATTTGCATAGATTTTGTTTGACCATGACCTTTATAGAAATGTATGTGAAAAGATATGTTCACAAGTGTATTTTTATGAGTCTTACATCTGTTTTCTAAAATACAGAGAGCTTTAAATTGTCTCATGTACCTCTGATATACAATCTCATTCTCCAGTTGAGCAAAGATATTTGATTGAATTACCCTTGTTTCTTTAACTTTTTTTTGTTTTTGTTTCTTTCTTTGAAATCGTGTCTTGCTGTTTAGTTCTGGCTAGTTTTAAACTAACTATGTAAACTAGGATAGCCTTGTATTCTTTATCCTTCTGTGTCACTCACCTAAGTGCTAGAATAACAGGTGTGAGCAACCACACCTGGCTCCTACAAGTTAATTTTATTTCATTTTCAAAGCGTTAGAGAGCGTAGACAGAGTTGAACATTATCAATATACAATGTATTTATATATATGAACATGTAATAAGGTATTTATACACAGTCACACAAACTGAGTGTGTGTGTGTGTGTGTGTGTGTGTGCTTTTAAATTGTGTAATTCTGGCAATTAAAAAGTTATAGAGAGACTAATAATCTTGAATGATCATGATCTGATTTATTGGAAAAGAGGAACCTAGATAAAGTGCAATCACACATACACACAATCAATAACTCAGTTTCTGCTGGCTGCTAAGATATTGAGTTGTTTGCAATGCACAGGGCAATATCCACAGTCTCAGACCTAGTTGCACATTAGAATGTACTGAACAATTCCATATCCTTCCTTTTTTTGACATAATTGTTTGTAGAAATTTCAGGAAATTGTTTACAATCTATTTGAAAGTCTGTCCAGTGAATTTGGTTATCAGGCTTTCAGAGAAGCCCTGAGTTAGTTGGTCCACTGTGGTCTTTAACATCCCATTGTTGGCCAGCATTGATGAGCTGACGTGTGTGAGTGCACAGCTTCATCCTTCCATCCTGTCCCCAGGTCTGAAGCTATATTAGACAAGTATGTCCCTTCGTAAGAAGACCTCACCTTTAAAATGTGATTAACGGCCACAAGATGATTCAGCCAGTAAAGAAAGCCACTTGCTGTCAAGTGGATGAGGTCAGTTTAATCCCTTGGACTCACAACTGCTGCAAGTTACTGTCTGGCTTTCACATGCACCATATAGCACACTTCTCCCATACATAAATGAGTAAATATAAACAAAATTGATGTGATGAAAAAAAGATGATATGAATATTGTGTTATTGGTGATGAGACAAACACTGACTCTATACATAGTGTATGTCCCTTCATAAACACCTACTGACAGAACATTTTCTATAATCTGCATTTCAAATTTTACCCCACATTTATGAATTTAGCTTTTGTGAAGAAATTTCTTTTTAGGCATCTATATTTAATATCTTAGAGAAAAAATCTCAGCATTAAATTTATTTTGTGTGGTTTTTTTGCAATGTTAAGAAAATGATCTAACCATATGCCTCATGTTGAACTTATGCTCACAATCCCCTACCTCTGGCCCACAGTGCTGAGATGACAGGTGTCTGCCATCATTCCCTGCCACAGTCTTTCTTATTTTAGCTTCTACTCATTTCAGTAAGGCATCAAAAACCTTAGAAGAAGAAGAAAAAAAAGGAATGTGTTCTTGTTGAAATACAGTTAA
This sequence comes from Acomys russatus, assembly GCF_903995435.1. Lineage (NCBI taxonomy): Eukaryota > Metazoa > Chordata > Mammalia > Rodentia > Muridae > Acomys > Acomys russatus. The sequence goes on along the minus strand of NC_067158.1, from coordinate 19,389,114 downwards.
ATTAAAATTTGAGAGTAAAACTTTCAGTTCACAAAACAAATGAAGATGTGATGTTTTATGCAGCACCATTTCTTCCTTAAGATTAAATTGTTAAGGGCAAAGATTAAGTCTCTTGTTCTATGCTGAATAGTCTCTTCCCTTCTCTAAATGCTCAACACCTGCTCAAAGTGTTCATTCATGCTAAATTAACATTTTAATCAACCCACAGATAATAAGTAAAGACTTAATGTATACTGTACCTCAGGACTCCTGCACTGCAAGGATTGGAAGGAATAGCAGTGTGACCTGCAGCAAGTTGGGTTCTTGTAACTCTCCTAGATTCATAATTCAAACTCTCTCACTCCTTGTTAAAATTCTTCAGAGAGAAAACAGTAATTACACAGGCATAATGAATGGGGGATTTCCCAAGAAGCTTTTTGGTGCATGGGATGTCACAGTAGGAAACATATTTCTGTAGCTTTTAAGAAAGATGAACTCCACAGGTACTGCATTGAGTACATGCTCTCTGCAAGCCAGGCAAAGAGTCTTCAGTCAAAAGGAAATTAGAAAGCTATTCTAACCCATATTAAAATTATGCAAATCAAAAAAAATCATCATAAGACATGAGAGATTTTTGATGTTTTGGGAACCAATGGATATTATGTTGATGAACCATTCAATATGTAGCCAACCTTTATAACAACCCAGCATGATTTTGGTCTTGGTCACATCTACTTGAGAACAGCAGGTTTATATCTACTGAAAATCTGGTCAAAATTGGTTATTTAAATCATAGCAGTAACTAAAGACAGATCATGACTGCAAGACACACAGTAAACTAAACACTGTCAAAGTTGAGGGCTCTCAATTCTACTTGAACATATATCAGGTGTTTGCTTTACTAAAAGCCATGCTGAACAGTAGCACAGATCAGAGTAGATTTTCTGCTGGCAACAGTACATGCAGCAGGCTTAGCATAATTTTATAAAAGATGATTGGTTGAGCTTTCTAGATGAAGCAAATTTTCCAAAAGGTTTCTAATTAACACACAAGCTTTTGTGGTTATCTTTTTATGTAAAGTCATGGTGGTACTCACAACCACAGCAGGTTTATTTGTAATCAATTATTTGGGACATATTTGCTGGCAAACGTTTTACTATTTTAACAAAAGCATTAAATGCTGGTCTATATAAATAATATGAAATTTTTTTTTACGGATAAAATTTGGAAGATACGTCATCTGAGTTTCAGATTCCTAATTTATACTTAAAGTGATGAAATAATTCCCAAAGCCTAGCATTATAAAAACCCTATTTCTTGTATCTAAATTATTGGAAAATATATGAGATTTTCTGAAATATGATAATTTTTAAAACAAAGTCCTATAACATGATTACAATCAATGAAAATGAATTTTACAAGATAGACAATCTATCAAAGGTTATGAATTATACACTTTAAGAATTAACATATTGATTTATCAGTTTTTAAACAAAACACTAAATTTTAGTCTGTCCTATTAATAGTGCATCACCGATTATATTTTTTTATTAATTTATTCATATTACATCTCGATTGTTAGCCCTTCCCCTGTTTCCTCCCATTCTTCCCTCCCTCCCATTTCTCCCCTTCTCCCCTCCCCTATGTCTGTGACTGAGGGAGACCTTCTCCCCCTATATATGCTCTCAGAATATCAAGTCTCTTCTTGGTAACTAGCTATCCTTCCTCTGAGCATCACTGATTATATTAGTCAACACTTCAGACTTGATCTTTGAGAAATTCTGCAAAAGAAATGAGCAGCACTGAAAGCCTTAGGAAATATAGCTCTAATTTCCAGACAATTTTTTTTAAAGATTAATGCTTTAAAATATAGATGAATAAATATTTTTTTTATTGTGTCAGTAAAGATATAAATGCAAATGTTATCAGGTAAGACTTCAGACCACTCAAGGAAATGCCTGTCAATCTACAACCCATGTGGGCAGAGCTATGCTGACAATTCACACCTGAGACAAGTTTCTATCATCTCAAAGACAAAAGATCTTTTGGCAATATTGTATTTGAATAAAATTAAATCTAGATATTTTATCTGAACCTAGCATTGCAAAACAGAATAAGATCCACAATTACTGAACATCCTTAACTAGATGTAATGTTGTGAGTGCAAACTCTATCTCTGGGTAGGTGGAGAAAAGTACTGAGCTCAAAGGAGCTAGGTGGTTCTTTTAGTAGATGATGGAGGTGGACACTTGCAAATAAAGAGAGGGAGAGCATCACAGCAGAATACAAGAAAATCTCACACAGTTTACTTTCTGTTCAGTCTTTATGCTCTCTTCTAAAATTTGTTCTTGCAGAAGTTATCTAGCACATCTAATAAACATTTAATTATTGTAAATAGGAATTTATTTATTGTTTTCAATCAGAAACAAAGAAAATCTTTTGAGATGAAACATTATATCTTCCTTATGGATAACACTAATGATACTAGTAACATTTCAATTTCTGAAGATGTATGGGTGACTATTTCCTTTGAACTTTGTGGCCGCTAGTTTTCTCCACACATCTACTCATCTTTCCAACATTAAGCACTAATTCTGGGATGAGCCATTGTTAAATCATCTTCACGGTGTCATGATAAGCACTATATTCTCAATAAATTTTAAATTATCAATTCATGGAAATATTTGCTGTGTCACCAGCATATTGTAGTATAAAATAGTAGCTAAAAAGTGTCCTATGGCTCTTTCAAACAAATCTCACATGAACTCAGAGAGACTGAAGCATCAAGCATAGGATTTTCATAAGTCTGTACCAGATCCTCTGTATATATACTTCAGCTTTCAGTTTAGTACTGTTATGGAACTCCTGAATGTGTGAACAAGTGAGTTAATCTGTGATTATTGTGATTGTTATTGAGGCTCTTTTATTTTTTTCTTGGCTGTTTGTTCAACTTTAATATTATGTCTTTTTATTTTATTTTGTCTTACTATATTACATTTTGTTTTATCTTAGAAAATTTATTTTAGAAAAGGAGTGGATATGGATTTGAAAGGAGTTAGGGAGGAACTGGAGGGAGTAGAGAGAGGCCAAACTGTATTCAGATCATACTATATAGGGAAATAACCTATGTTTAATAAAAGAAAATTTTTCTTGAGTGTTCTTTCTAGGGTTGTCTTCAAAGTATTAGTTTAATGGTTAAACTTCCACAAAAAACTAAGTCAGAGTGCTTCCTATATTTAATCCTTGCCACTATCTGAAAGATTAGCTCTGATAAAAATCAGACATATGGAAAAGTTGGAGGAAAGATTAAGATTGTATAAAGACATGCTTGTTTCATAATTCTTCTTAAATAATTTGTGAAATCATTTATATTCTTTTTAATGTCTGTCATTAATTTTGATCTTGAATGTTCACTTGCTTTTTTAGAAAAATATTTTTTAAATAATATTTAATTTGTTTATTTTAGGTCTTGATTGTAGCCCCCTCCCTCGTTGCCTCACAATCCCACCCCCCCTTCCTCATGCCCTCTCCCTCCCTCCCCTAGTCTTCAGAAAGGAGATCCCTCCTCCCCTTATATCTGACGCAGAGTATCAAGTCTCATCTGAACTGCCTGTATCCTCTTTCTCTGTGGTCTAGCAAGGCTGCCCAACCAAGAGGAAGTGATCAACATATGGGTGACAGAGTCCATGTCAGAAGAAAGTCCCTACTCAACAAATTATGGGACCCACAAGGATACTATGCTGCCTATTTAACTGCATCTGGGCAAAGGATCTAGGTCCACAGTATGCATGGTCCTTGGTTGACACATCTGTATCTGGAGCCATCCCCTCCTCTGCCTACATTTGCTGGCTCCACTGGTCTCCCTGTGGAACACCTGACCCTCCTGTGTCCCTCTAGTCTCCAACTCTTCCATAAGACACCCTGTGCTCCATCCCAGAGATTGGCTGAGGGTCTCAGCATCTGCTTAGATCTCCTGGTGGGTGGAGTCTTTCAGAGGAGTTCTATGGTAGGCTCCCATCCTGTTCCTCCTCTTCAACTGCTTTCAGTGTCTATTCTATTTGCCCTTCTGAATGAGAATTAAGTACCGTCCCTAGGGCCCTCCTTGTTATTTAGTTTCCTTAGGTCTATGTATTGTACTGTGGTTATCCTGTAGTATTTGGCTAATATCCACTTATAAGTGAGTAAATACTGGGCGTGTCTTACTGGATCTGGGTTACCTCACTCAGGATGATTTTTTCTAGTCCCATTCATTGGCCAGTAAATTTCAAGATTTCCTTGTTGTTAATAGCTGAGTACCATTCCATTGTGTAATTGTACCATAGTTTCTTTATCCAGCTAAAAGCTGAAGATTATTTTCTAGATCTCCCTGAGGTATCAGGATGGTGGGCAATGGGTGTTGGAGCCTGCGCTCAGCTCTACTGGGTTCCCTGTCTGTGTCACAGTTGGATCAGGCAAGAGAGGGGCAGGCTAGGAGAGCTTCAAAATGAAAGCTGCACTGGTAGCCCTCAGGCCATCTTGGTATGGTAGATAATGTTTGTTGTCGCCGAAGCCAGACTCTCTTCTCTTGGTTCACTTTCTGTGACCCAGATGAGCCAGATGGATAGGCAACAGGTGGGTGGAGAAAGGTCCAAGCCCAAAACGGCTCTGGTGACCCCACAGGCATTCTCAGGCTGGCAGCTAATGTGGGTTGTGGGCTGAGCCTGACTCAGTGCTACCTGTTTGCTCTCTGTGTCACAGGTGGGCCAGGCTGGTAAGCAACAGGTGGGCAGAGAGAGAGAGATCCAAGCCCAAAGGGGTTCCAGTGTCCCACAGGTCTGTTCAGGATAGCAGTTAATGTGGATTCTGGCCCTTACCCAACTCAGCTCTCCAAACTTGGCTTTGATGTGTAGATCCTCTGTTCTCCAGGGGGCCTGCTGTCTGCTTGTGTATTAAGATGAGGAGTGCAGTGTTTTCCAACTCCTCTCCTCAGTCTCTTTCACAGCCTCCTATCTTCTGATCACTAGACAGGATGCACATTGGGTGCCACCGTCTTGGAATCCCATTTACTTTCTTTTGATAATTTTAACACTTTTACTTAGGTTTTTGTTTTGTTTTGTTTTCTTTGTGTTGCTCAGTTGCTTCCTTTCCTTTCCTACCTTTCCTACCTTTCAAATATAGATATGTATTCACTTCCTTATATGTAGTTTGTTATAACTTGAAATAATTATGTTATTCCTCATGATCAATTTTTTCTTAAGAATAAATAAATTATGTTTATAATCATATCAGTTGGTAACAGAGCCTGTAGGATTGGAAGCTTAAGCCCAGCCTAAACTATTGAAGAAATCCAAAGCCAGACTAGTCAGTTTAGCGAGACTAATAAAATGTTTCTCAAAATAAGAATAAAAGGATTCCATCCCAGTTCTCTAAAACAAAACAGCAAAAAGAAGTAGCCCAAGAGCCTTATTCATCATAGCCAGAACATGGAAACAATCTAGATGTCCCTCAATTCAAAGAATGGATACAGAAACTATGGTACATTTACACTAAGGAATACTACTCAGCTATTAAAAACAAGGAAATCCTGAAATTTGTAGGCAAATGGATGGAACTATAAATGAACATCCTGAGTGAGTTAGCCCAGACCCAGAAAGATACACATGGTATATACTCACTTAAATTGGACACTAGCCCAACAGAGATATCCCCTGAAAGTCTTTACTTAGCAAGAGATTGGGGTAGATACTGGGAATTCCTATTGGGACTTCAGGTGAGAGGCGTATGGATGAATGGGGAGATAGAAGGACCCATATGGTCCTAGAAACCCACAAGAAGACAATTAAGTCTGGCAGATTGGGACCCAGAGGGTCTGCTCAAACTAATAAACTAACCAAGGGCAATACATGCAGTAAACCTAGAACCCATATCCAGATCTTGCCAATGGATAGCACATTCTCCACAGTTGTGTTGAGAGCAGGGACTGACTCTGACATGAACTCTGGTGCCCACTACTGACCACTTCTCCTTGGTGCAGAGACCTGATGGCACTCAAAGGAAAAGTAACCAGGCTACCAGAATGAGACCTGATAGGCTATGATCATATGGTGGGGGAGCAGGTCCCCTTCTGTCACAGACATAGGGAAGGGGAATAGGATGAAAGAGGGAGGGAGGGGCAATGGGAAGATACAAGTGAGGAGATAGCAACTTACATGTAATCCGAATACATTACTTTCTTTTCTGTTTTGCTTAATGTGGTACTATGGCTTACATAGATGTTTTAAAGAGGTTTAAATGTTAGAGCACTGCTGTTGATTTTTAGTTTTGTTTGTTTGCTCCTTTTAGGTGACATGCCTGATCACATCTTTTGTTCATTGATAAATTTTGGATACATGTCTTTGTCAAGATTCATAGTTCTGTAACATTTTTAGATGTTAATTTTCCTCTCAATTTCTAGAATATTCATGCATTTTATCATACATCTCTCATTTTAATTTCATTTGCATATTTACTTTTATGTTTATTCATGTATTTATAGAGATTGACATGAAGGCCTCACATATTGTCCTTCCTTTTTGAGTTAATGTTTTCTGTTATGTTTATATCTGTTTAAGAACTTTATTCAGAGCAGACAGAGAAGTAATTGGATTTGCAAAAGTTGTTTAGAATAATTTGCAAGGAGATGTTAAGAACAAAGATATCCAACTATGTAGCACAATAATTTTTTATACCTAGGAAAATTTGTCAAAAATCAAGTGACCATATGTGTGTGGATTCATATCTGGGTCTTCGATTCGATTCCACTGATCAACCAGCCTGTTGCTGTGCCAGTACCATGCTGTTTTAATTACTATTGCTTTATAGTACAGTTTGAGATCAGGTATGGAGATTCCTCCGGAGCACCTTTTATTGTACAAGATTGTTTTAGCTATTCTGGGTTTTTTGTTTTTCCATGTGAAGTTCAGAATTGAACTTTCAATGTCTTTAAAAAATTGTGTAGGTATTTTGATAGGGATTGCATTGAATCTGTAGATTGCTTTTGGTAGGATGGCCATTTTTACTATGTTAATTCTACCGATCCATGAGCAAGGAAGATCACGCCATCTTCTCAGGTCATCTTCAATCTCTTTCTTCAGAGTTTTGAAATTTTTTTCATACAAGTCCTTCACTTGCTTAGTTAGAGTAACTCCTAGATATTTTATATTGCTTGTGGCTAATGTGAAGGGTGTGGTTTTTCTAATTTCTTCCTCTGCAAGCTTGTCATTTGTGTATAGGAAGGCTACAGACTTTTTTGAGTTAATTTTGTATCCAGCCAATTTGCTGAAGGTGTTTATCAGCTTTAGGAGTTCTCTGGTGGAGTTTTGAGGGTCACTTATGTAGATGCTCCAGCACACAACAAGAAAATTTGCTCAACCATGTTCATAGCAGCCTTATTCATAATAGCCAGAACATGGAAACAGCCTAAGTGTCCCTCAGTAGAAGAGTGGATAAAGAAACTGTGGTACATATACACTATGGAATACTACTCAGCTATTAAAAACAAGGAATTCCCGAAATTTGTGGATAAATGGATTGAGCTAGAAATGATCATAATGAGTGAGTTAACCCAGAAGCAGAAAGAATCAAATGGTATATACTCACTTATATCTGCATACTAGCCCAAGGGGCATGTCCCACGAAAGCCTTCACTTACCAGGAAACTGGGACAGAGGGGAAGGCATCCTATTGGGACTCTAAATGAGAGACGCATGGGAGAATAGCAAAATAAAAGGATACAGAGGGTCCTAGAAATCTACAAGTAGAACAATATGATAGGCAGATTTGGGCCCAGGGGTCCCACTGAAACTAAAGCACCAGCCAAGGACAATACAGGAGGTAAACTTTAAACCCCTTCCCAGATCTAGCCAATGGTCAGAATATTCTCCACAGTTGAGTGGAGAGTGTGATATGACTTTCTCACGTACTATGGTGCCTCACATTTGACCATGTCCCCTGGAGGGGGAGACCTGGTGGCACTCAGAGGAAGGACAGCAAGTAGCCAAGAAGAGACTTGATACCCTATGAGAATATATAGGGGGAGGTAATCCCCCTCAGGAACAGTCATAGGGGAGGGGAATAATGGGAAAATGGGGGGGGGGAGGAATGGGAGGATACAAGGGATGGGATAAACATTGAGATGTAACAAGAATAAATTAATAAAAAAAATAATGTATAAAAAAATAAAATAAAATAAAAAATAGTACTTGGATGCACTGTAAAAAAAAAAAAGAAAAGAAAATTTGATTTATTAAATAATGAAGCTTCACATATTTATAGAATGCATTTTGTAGTTTTTATCAACAAACAGTCAGGGTTCATTTACTTTATTTTTATTTTCATAATCTTTTATGTGCTTATTTAAAAATCTGAGATGGTTACTTTCATAACTGGTTTCCTCTGCTAAATTTTGAAAATATAAAAATATGTAATGGCATAGAATTTTAATTCTGGAGCTGGCCATTATTAGATGCATTTTAAAATATATTTGAAAAGAATAGAACTGAAGCAACATTCTTATTTTCTTATTGGATGATATTAGAAAGAATGTTGCTTTAGGTCTTTTGCTAAATTTTTATGTAAATCATTATAATTACAAAAATACTTAGGGCAAAATGGAAGAAAGTTGATTTATTTTGACCCTACTGTACTTCTCCTTTCCTGTCTTTTTGGTTTCTAATATTTTTTCAGTACTTAAACACAACTATAGGGATATCCTTGTATTTTCAACAGAAGGCTATTAAAACAGTTAGCATTGTATCCTGTTCTTTAATTTGCAGTTTAAAAGTCTCTCTACTACTCTGGTTTGTTGGATGGTTCTTGCACGTATCTAACCAGATAACTTTTCTTATTTTTTTTCCTTTGGTTTGTGGCATTATACTGTCATTAGTAAAATGTACCAGATGGTATAGATTAATGATAGGAAAGGAGTAGAGAGTACTTGGAACATCTATGTAGAAAAGAATTACAATGAGCCAACTGAAATTGGGCTAAGTGATGTCAAGTACTCGCCAAACCTGGCTAAATTGGTCTAGCTTAAAACCAATGGAATCATTCACCAGAATATTGAAAACAGGAGAAAAAATTTTTTTTCTTAATGACTTTGTATGATGTATCTGGTGGCTTTGAAAGCAAGGAGGATTAAAAGCATTAACTTTTGTCCATGTGTTTTGATTCATGATATATATCTCTGTGAATATTCATAGACCTGAAACTTTATAATACCATTTACTGAATCTTCAATTAGTATTTGTAAATTTAATCATTAGTCCTAGAGTTGAACTGAACAGAGATAAATTTTACTTTTTGTCTCTTTCTACTTTGTGATCATTCATAAGTAATGTTAATTTTAGTTTTGACTCTATGTGTAAACTCAGTTATAGAATAACAAAGAAGGATAAATTAGAGAAATATTAAATACAAATATTAAAATACTTCATAAATTAAAGTTGCAAAATACATTTAACTGCAGTTAGATATGTGGGATTCACAGTGTTAAGTAAACTGCTCAGAAGTAAGTGAGGTTTCATTATTTCTATGTGAAAGCATTTTATTTCACACCAGTAAGTGCTAATGCAAATATTTTCCCAGTTTTAATCATATCACAATCTATCACTTTTTTATTGCCTGAAAACACACAGACATACACATACGTAAGTTGTGTGCATGTGGGCATGTGTGTGTGTGTGTGTGTGTGTGTGTGAGAGAGAGAGAGAGAGAGAGAGAGAGAGAGAGAGAGAGAGAGAGAGAGAGAGAGAGAGAGAGAGAGAGAGCTTGTGGTGTGTGCCAAGACCAGAGGACAATTTGTGGTGTCACTTCTCTCCACCTCTCACTTCATGTTTTCATGTGTCCCAGGGAATGAACTCTGGTCATCAGTCTTGTGAAACCAGGTGAGCCATTGTTAGGCCATTATAATGGTTATTTGAAAGAGGATCTTATACTGTATCTCAGATTTGCCTGGAAATCATATTGTATGTAGGGTTATTTGGTTTTAGACTCTTAGTAGCTGTCCTGTCTGATCCTCCAGAGAGATGCGATTACAGATAGAAGCCACCATGTGTTAAGAATCAGAATAAAAATTTTCAGTAATAAACTGTGGGAATATATACTTCAGTCTCTAAAATTATGAGTGAGATTATATATAAGATATTTTATGCCCTCAAATATCTATCTTGTCACATAAATGAGTAACACCATTGTAGATGATCAGCGAACTTCTGAAATTCACAAGTTATTGGTAGTTTGTTATTTTATGTTATCTTTAGTATTGTACAATAAAAGAAGAAAATCTCTCTGTATCCTTTTTTGATGGATATTTGCTTAGTTGTCTATGACTGTAAAGAATATGTTTGCCTAATCTCTAGTAAGTATCCTTGCAAAATATATTTCAAAAAATGTTTAAACTCAATAATTTGTTAATTAGTACATGCTAAATTTTGTGGGTCCTTGACAAACCATACTGAGAAGTAATAAATAGGCTTTAATGTATATGTAGTAAATTGAAGACTGAAAATTAATAATGCAAAATTATACCTAAAGGTTAGAAAAAATAACATAGAAGTGGTTGTAAGTGGTTTTTAATTGGAAGACAATACATACTTAGTCACAGAATATAGAAAAATCAAGTTAGATCTGACTCTGAAGCTTCATCCCTACTGACTCGCTTTCATAATGCTAGAAGGTGCTATGCAAAGTACTACATGAGAAAAATAAGCCTCAGTGTTCTTCATACATGAACCATGTGAGCTACTATAATGGTCTAGAAAAGCATGCCCCCTGATGCAGTAGTGACATGAGTGTAGTGGGAGTAACCACCCAATTTCTGCATTGGATTTTTTCATCACATAAGACCAAACCTATATGTAACAGCATTTTGGGGCCAACAACCTACTGCTAGACAGATTATGAACATCAAGGAGAACCCATTGCTATTCAGCTACACGGGCATAGGATTGATTGCACTCTTAAAGGCTTATCATTATGTTCATAAATGAATATAGTTGCTCAAAAATCATCATCAAAGAAGCTTCTATCTGAAATAGATGGTGAATAGCTTACAAGGTGAAAAATAATAGGACTAAAAGGCACAACTATAAGTGTAATAGATATATACATATTAACATATATATCCATGTAAAATATGCACCTATAAATTACATATGTGTGGCATATATATATCATTTATATATGATGTGATGTGATATGTGTGTGTGTGTGTGTGTGTGTGTGTGTGTGTGACCTCTCCAAATGATCAGATATCATTGTGGAAGTGGGGGCAGAAAGAGTAGAAGAGCCAGGGATGATTGGTAGTGGCAAGAAAACTGTCTTCTGGACATAATCTCTGTAGTTTTGAGGTTTATATGCAACGTACTTTATGCTTTAGAACTGGCTGTGTTAGAGAAAGATATCAACGAGGACATGAAATTGACGTAGAGTTGAGATTGGGAGACTCTTTAGATGGAGGTGAAAAATGAGTAATTGATATGACAAAGCTCTGTGTGTGTATGTGTGTGTGTGTGTGTGTGAGAGAGAGAGAGAGAGAGAGAGAGAGAGAGAGAGACAGAGACAGAGACAGAGACAGAGACAGAGACACACAGAGAGAGAAAGAAAGAAACAGAGATAGACAGAAACAGAGAGACAGAGACAGAGATTCCAAGAATAAATTAAAATTTCCAAAGATTTTATGTAACATGAAAAATTTAGATGCAGAATCAGTAAGTGAAAAATAACTACAGTACAGATGTTCATATATGTACATGCCCAGAGATGATAATTACTCTCTGATAGATTATTTATTAGCTCTATAAATATACCAGCATTTCTTTCAACTACAAATGCCATCTCCCTTTTACCAATCTCCCATTTTTGTGTGATTTCTAAAGTTAGGTAAATCCTACATTCTATTTTACCTTCTTACTTTCTCCTTAGTTTCCATTTTGTTTCATTGTCTCAACAACAACATACGTTAATTTTAGTGCCATACTACACTAGTCCTCTCTGAGCTATGAAAGTTTCTAAGACATCTGAAAATTTAAAACCTTGATATTCAGGTTTTGTGTTGACTGTTTATCAGGATTCTGATAATGTTGTACTTGTGTATAAATGTTGTTCCTGCATTGAGTGGGTTCTCAATACTTCCTATCACGGGTATATACCAGCAATACGACCCTCCATTGTTAAGATTAAATTTGTCACTAGATATGTTTTTGTATTTTGGAGAATTCTCCATTAAATATATTTTATGCTTTTTGTTATAGACTCTACCTAGTATCCTAGTTATTTTTGTAAGTCATTTATCTTCTATATTTAGTAGTTAGTGACATTATTTACCATATTTATAAGAAAATTAGATCACCATGAAGTGATCCTAGTCTACAACTTTAAACTTTTTCTTTAAAATTGCAAATGCCTTCTAAAGGCATTGGCACATATGTCATAAGAAATATTTCTACTGTCCCCAAAATACTTTATCTACTGATATAGGATCATGATCTTTCTCTGAGAACCTCAGATTTTAAATCTATCCCTATTGTTTTTCCTTTTTCACCACTTCCATAATGAGCATAATGTGCATGCTCATTTCACTTTTTTACATAGAACTATGGTTTGAATATTTAGTTGCAAATATTTTAGACCTAATTTTCTCATTTTCACTTCTGAATTATATTTCTTTACATAAATATAGTATAATTACTTATCCATTCAAAACTTACACGATGTCTTGCTTGCTTTCAGGTTTTAACAACTATAAAACTATTACAAAAGCTGACTGATATCACCAGTTTCTAGGGTAAGTTTGTATGGATGGCAGCCATTACCTGAGGATTAATTAGATCATGCTACAGACAGATTACTTGCTATTAGTGGATTATAAAACCCCTGAGATTAATCTATATTGAGTGTTGAAAAGAAATAAGAAATATAAGTAGGCAGATGATTCTTGCAGAGAAAACCATATTTCCATTGGAATCTCAAGGTGCCTTAATGATTAAGATTCTTTCAGAGAACCTGGGTTCAGTTCCCACCACCCACATGGTAGCTCACTACCACCTGTAACTCCAGTTCCAAAGGGTACAATGCTTTCTTTTAGCCTCTGAGAGCACCCGGCACATATATGGGGATCACATACATGTAGGCAAAACACCAATACTCATGGAAATAAAATAAAGTTTAAAAAAGAAAAGAAATAAAACTCCTAGAAAATTTATCTGTAGGATTTGTTCTGGAGTAGGTGTTGTAATCCACCTGATAAGTGTCTGGCACCTTGGTTACTGGGTTGTATAGTATTTGTTGGAAATGCCTTTCAAACTGGGTATAACATTTTCTAGGCTCATCAGAAGAATTGGAGGTCTACGTTCTCTGAACCTTTCCTAACACTTGATATTCAGCTTCTAAAAGTCACAGCAGTGTTTCATCACTGTTTTATAGTTTTTGAGTGGCAACCATTTAAGTCTAAATTCTAGGTTTATTTATATGTCTTCCGTGATTTCCCTTTTTTAGCTACTATGTTTCTGTGGCCAGAAACTCACGTTGTTAATATGCTATGTCTTTGCAGTTTCCAGAATGTGGATTTCAGGGCTGATCTCAGGGCAACAACCTAGGGGCAAGCACCTTTACTGGCAGTCATTTCATCCTACCCATCTTTGGATCTAGGAAAGTGATGGTAATAGGTCCTCGTCTAAGATTCATGACCTCCCTAGTAGCTGATAGCTGTCTAGGTTTTCACTAACCAGGCATGATTTCCTTCCTGCTGCATGAGCCTTAAGTCCAATTATTGGTGGTTATTGGCAACATGTGAGTGCCACTATTGCATATTTGGTGATATTTAGACAATATGGTCATTATTGTAGAACATAGATACCTCATCTGAATAGAACTATTGACTGTTTCCCTACCTTGATATCATAAATAGTACTTTCTGGTACTATGAAAGCTAGACAGATGAAGAAGACTTTCAGAGTAGATCCTAGTCATATCTTCCAAGCCTTGTGTCTGAAGTGTGAATTCTTTTTAACAATAGATACTTACTGTCAATCTATGAAAGGCTACTGTAGGCAACAGAAATAACCTGCATTGTTTTGGAAGTCAGCTATGCTCACCACTACAAAAGCAACGCACATTTCTATATTGTTTTTGGAGTCCCTTTGATCACTATGACCAACAACTAGAATAGACCTTTCTCATTCCTGAAAACGTTTTTTTGTTACACAATTTATTGCTCTTGTAGGGATCATTTTCAGCCTCATTTTTGTAATGTCATCATATATATAAAATTATATATGTATTATATATAATTTTACTTAAATATTAAATAATATGATTTCTTGAGGAATCAAACATTTTTGGAATTCCTTGTCCCTCTTTATTTCCTCTCATTCTCCATTGCCCATCATCTTTCTTCATAGTTAAAGATGCTTTAATTATTTTTTTCTCATACACCTCCGTTTTGGACATTTATATTGCTGTGTTCAGACCCACTCTGTTTTTCCTCAGTCACATACATTCTGACAATCATTTTAAGCTCAGCAGTGCCACTTTTCCTCTAATGTGCTGAACCACTGAGTTCTTCAGTTTCTTTTCCCTCATTATCATGTGTTCTTTTATGCTATTTCTTTTTTCTATTAGGTTTGTAGCTATAGTTCTCACAGTAATTTAAAACCCTAACCTGATGTTTCCATTTTCTTTGTTTTATCTGATTCTCCTGGTAAACATTTGTCTTATCTCTTCATACAATTGCTTCTTCCTCCCTATCTCAAGCCTTTTAGCAAGGCTTGCAGTTTTGTACTGAAACCAGATGTAACAGGTCAGCTGATAGCAACTAAGTTAATTAGGCTTTTAGCATAGTATCTTATGATAACAGACCTGTAAGCTGGCCCAGGCTGAACCTTTGCTAAACTAAAAATGCCAGAGATTTCATTTTCTTCTTCTTTTTCCTCCCACCTTTACTCAAGACATCACAGAAGATGCTGGGGTTGTCTAATTGACATTCTTGTGGCTAGTGAAGGCTCTAGTGAAATACTTTCCGTTTATGTTGTAGATTTTTGATTTGGAGAATGCTCCATGAAGGTTTCTTATAGCCACTATTCCTTCACACTGCTCAAAGCACAGGTGGAGTTTTGTCCCGGTTCTATCATGACAACTTAATACAATACTATGGGTGAGAGGCATGAAGCTATGGAGGCTGCACACCATGGCCACAGTGTTATAATATGTTCTCTTTATCCATTCCCAGCCTGCAGTTTTTCATCTAAATCACCACATAAATTCTTTTATCACTCATCGATTCTAGACTTTCTTTTCTGTCCTTTCTATGGATAACCAAGCTGCACTGTATTTATGTGTTCATCTTTCTCTCTGGATATTGAACAGACACTGTGTCTGATAAATTTGATTTCTGGATCATATCAGAAAATGTATTGATTTTTAATTTATTATATTCCTTCATACACTGTTCGATTGCAAGGTGATTCCCCCCGAACATCTTATTAGCAGAAGCTAGCAGTTTCTTAACAGAATAATTCCATTAAATTGGTTATATGTCAATAATTCTATCATTTAATTCTATACATATTGCACTCTGTTCACTTATATTTACAGAGTAGCTTATGGAAGAATATCTCACAGAAATTCTTATAAATTTTGCCTCTGTCATTAATGTGTATAAGACAAAAAATCTAAAGACGCAACAGGTCTGCAATACAAGTCTCTACTGGGCCATTTCAGACATCAGCCATCAATAAATACCTGGTCCTGGAACAAGTTTACACAGGTCTGGCAAGACAAAGTAGTGGTTCCAAAAACAGTAACTAAGCTGCTAAAATGTTTATAATGAAAATTTGGAGAAAGAGTGAACCACCCTTGCTACAGACAAGAGGGACAGGATTGCAAAAGCAGGGGTTCTTCCGTAGTCTCTGTAAGGAGACTCGGTTGTTGTGTCTGGAGTCACGGCAGGAAAGACAATTCCCAGGCTGGTTTCCATGACAGGAGTCGGGAGAAGACCTCAACATGCACTCAAGACTGTGAAGTTTTCTTGCTCTTGTGTGCAGCTTGTTGCTAATCATTGCCCAATCTCTCTCCTCCTGTCAATTTCCCCACAATAAGAAAGAGGACACCAGAGACTTTTCTTTTCTTTTTTTTCTTTTTTTTCTTTTTTTTTTTTTTTTTTTTTGGTTAGTATTAGGTTTCTGTACCTTTCCACTCAAACTTCCATATTCTCTTCTTTTCTCTCTTTTGTTTTGTGCTGTTTGAATTTGATAAGTGTGGCCACTGTAGGTTTTGATTACGCTCTGCAAGATCTGAGCTCTGGTTCCTGCTCCTGTTCTTATCTATGGAAAACTCTCTAAAAATTCTTACTTCAAGCCTGCTGTTTCTTCTCTACACTGTTGCTGTTATTGTTGTTGTTGTTTTCTTGCCGTTGTTTTTTAATATATGGTGCATATTTGAAAGCTATGTCACAGTTCTCAGATGTAGCACTGAGTTTTAATTTTTGTTTTGAATTTTTCTTAGAAAAAAAGATCTACCTCAATGTCTTTAGCCAATTGGCTCCCTGCTTCGTCTTAGTTACTTTTCTATTGCTTTTCTAAAACCAAAGCAACTTATAAAGGAAAATATTCAATTGGGCTCCTGTTTCCAGAGAGTAAGAGTCCATGGTGGCCAAGGGATCGATGCAGTAGCAGGAGGAGCTGAGAGCTCACATCTCTAAACTGTAAGCAGGAGGCAGAGAGCATGATGGAGATGGCAGCCTTTTGAAACTTCAAAGCCTTCCCAAGTGACACAGCTCCACCAATATGGTGGTGCCTCCTAATCCTTCTATACAGTTCTACCAATTGGGAAACAAATATTCAAACATATGAGGCCTATGGGGTTAATCTCACTGGCCATGTAGTGGAGAGTCATCAGTAATCTTTATTAAGTAGGCTACAGTATGCTTAAATTTTAGCATTTCCTATTGTATCAGTTTTTACATTCTTTTACACATTTAGAAGAAATCATGGACATTTTTCATTTTTCCCTTCTAAAGCCTATAATATACCATTCATAATTAGTATCAATCTCCTCTCTGATAATCCTGATATGTGAGTTACGTGAGGTTATTCCAAGAATTTTTATTTCTCTTTCGCTTTTCTGCTTCCTTTAAGTGTCCCTTTGTCTCATATTGTCACAGTGTTGACATGGGTTTATTGATTGCATGATTTAAGAGTAAGAAAGCCCCTACTGTAATTAATTTCTAATACACTTTACCTTTTTTTGAAAATATGCTGATTTTTAGTATGCTTTAACTGTGCTTCAATTAGAAATCTCTGCTTCTCATATCATTCTCAGCTTTGGCTCTGGGGTATCTTGCATCATCCTGCTGAAAGAGCAGGAAAGTGTTGAAACCCTTCATTTACATTGTGATTCCTTGAAGGTTTGTGTAGAAAGGTTTAGTAGAGTGCTAAGATACTTCATTCTCATCTTTACACCCTACTCTGTGATGGGCCTGCACCTCCAAACCTTGAGTGTCGTACATGTCTCTGTAGTAGTGTGTCCAACCCCTGCCTTTATCTTGGATCATATTGCTGGAGTTCTGGCCCACATTTGGCTGGAGTCTCTCCAGATGGAATACTGTTTAAGGAAGACCAATGCCTTGAAGAACATTGGTTATGAGGAACAAGGAGGGTTCCTTTCATTATGGCTGCTATTTTCTTCACTCTATCAGAGCCAGAAAATGTGCTTCTGAGACATTTATTAGGAAATGCCTGGTTGTTAAAGCCATAAGGTGTAAGGGCCTCCTGATCACCCTAAGACCACTCATTTCCTTGATTTCTCTAGCCCAAACCCACCATTCAGATATTTCAAATTTCTCATGTAGTTCCCCAGAGAGCTTGTGTTTCTGGATTTTCTGCTTAATCAGAACTCACTCTCTGAATTTAATTCCACCCTACATCTGGGAGTATTGGTTTGCTCTATAGCCACATATCCTTTGGTCAGTGTGAGAATATCTGTTGACTTTATGTTTATTCACAGTAATGTATGGCTTATTCAATTATTGCTGTAGGTTCAGTTAGATCTATACCAATGCTGCAAGGAAGACATGGACAGTAGGAGTAAAATGAGCTGTTGGGTGTTTAGCCAGACTGGAACCTATTTAAGATAAAAGGAAAAGAGGACACATAAGCAGAGCTGGCATGTGCAAAGAAAAGCTTCTGAAAGACTCTCAGTGTTCCTTTGCTTCTGGTTGCAGTGTAACTGACCAGTGCTTTCTATGTTTCTAGTTGCCTGTGGAAAAAGGCTGGAGGCAACCACGCTTCACACAGTAGGCACAGCTGAAACTGAAGCTCCAAAGGCTGGCGCACTCTCATGTCCACAGCGAAAGCTCTTTCTGTGCTGCTGCAAATATAATTCTCACGTTCCTTGTTTTTAAGTACCATTTCCATCCTCAGGGTATGGATGCTACCCTGTTACTCTCTTCACCTGTCAAAGCCAAAGTTACATGCTTATTGTTCTCAGTATCAAAAAGAATCAATGACTTATTTGTAACATTAGGGTTTTGCTTTAAAAAAAAAAATCATTCCTTATATCTTTGTCCTCAATTCAGTTTGTATAAAAAATAATGATACATGTTTCAATCTTTTCTCGCTTTTTTTTTAGATTTATTTATTTATTATGTATACAGTACTCTGACTCAATGACTGAAGAGGGCATTAGATCACATTATAGATTGAGAGCCACAATGTGGGTGCTGGGAATTGAACTCAGGACCTCTGGAAGAGCAATCAGTGCTCTTAACCTCTGAGCCATCTCTCCAGCCCCTCAATCTTTTCTCCATGAGAAAATTCCTCCCCTGATGGCAGCCCTCTTAGTTTCATTTTTCACAAGTGTTTTATAGTCTTCTACTCAACAATGTCTATAGTAAGGCATCAGGTTTTATCCAGGTCACAGGTAACTTTATTTCATCAGAAATCAATTTGCTGTTTTAATATAAGCACATTTCCCCATGGCAATGGATTCCTATTGTGAAGCAAAAGTGAAAAAAAATAATTTGTTTATGTTCAGTTAAAGCCTCAAATTCTGAATCTAATTGTTTGTGTGTAGAACTCTGCTTTATGAACTGTTACTCCTAGCTTTATGGTGTAATTTAGGGTGGGGTGGGCTTGGCAAATGGTTTCTTAATTTAATGGATTTAAATATTTTCCTACCAGCTGCCAAATAATTTGTGAAAAAGCATTATCATTTGGTGTATGTGCCCTAAGAGAGGAACAAAAGTAAAAAGCTGTTTATTAAGTATGTGGCAGAGAAAAGAAAACATCATTTCCTAAAACACAATTATATAAGATCACCTTTTGTGTAGGGATTAATTAGTACAGACATATCATAATTATTTATATTTGAATACAAGAAACTTTCCAATTAGTGTAGAGTTTAGGCATAATTGCTTAGCAATGATGTGATGTTTCTTCCAAATTCACAAAAGGCAATAATGTCTATACAGACACTACGCAAAGCTCTGAATTCTTAAAGTATTCATAACACAGCAGATTATAGCTAAAGCACCACTAAGCGTTCATGCTTACACTTGGATTTGAGTGTTCAAAAGCTCTTCTAAACTGAAACTCAAACTTTCTGCCACAGCGACTTGCTCTGTTTGGCCCTATCCTATCTTATATGTATAGTTCTCATCAAGTACTCTGAGAAACTCAGTACTGTGAAGGTAGTAAGTTTAGTTACCCATCCCCGAATCCTTACTCATCACCCAATGATTAGCTGGACCTGGCCCATAGCCCTGCTAGAGAACTGATGGGGAACTCCACCAACAATAGCGAAGAAAGATTGTAGGAGGCAGAGGGGATGAAGGACACCATAAGAACATGGCCCACCTAGTCAGTTAGGCAGAGCTCATACAGGCATACAGAAACTGAAGAGACGGCCTGCAAGGGTCTTCATCATGTGTTCTCATGGAACTCCTAACTGTTATCTCTGGCTATTTTACCTGCTTCTAAGACACTTTTCTCCCTATCACGGTGCACTGTCCAGATCTGTTATGAGGGCTTTCCCCTTCTGTTATTGTATCTTGTTTTTTCATGTTTGATTGGTGTCTCTTTTTTAATATTTATTTTTATTTAAAATATTTTTTCATATATTTACATCAGATCCTTTCCCCTCCTGCAGCTCTTCAAAGATCAACTCCAAACTCTCTACGCATACAACTTCATGTTCTCTCTCTTCCAAAACAAAAAACAAAAAGACAAATGTGAACACTGAAACAAACTAAAAACTTCATTGAGATTAAAAAAAAAAAAAAATGGAGAAGTGGATCTGAGGGGAGAGTACGGAGGGGGACTGGGCGGAGTGGCAGGAGGGGAAACTGTAGTCTTAATATATCGTATGAGAGACAAAAATATATTTTCAATGAAATAATTACATTTACATTGACCTTTAGTATTTTAAATATTATTCAATAAAGACATATACCTGTATGTCAGAAGAAAAGACCATAAAAGACTCCTGGTCTTCACAAAAGATTTGAAAGAGATTTTGTAATTTTATTTTTTTAATGTATATTAGAAAAAACATGGTTTGAAAAGACAGTTTCACTCAACTAAGGACATAAACTAACTAGAATCAAGAAATAAATACCCTGTTGTAGATCTTCATGACCTGAATGAGGTCCCGAAGACGGTCAAGTGGCCAATGAAGAATAACACTGACCCCCTTGCTGTCATGGACAGCTAGCTCATGTCAAGCTTTTTTACAATGCTTGGGAGATGTATTTGCTCAACTTTTGGGAAGACATAACTTGCTCTTTGACTTAAGATACTAGGGATCAATGTACACCTAATTTTAAAAAGATTCTCATTAGATCTGACTGTTGCCTTAAACCTTGGACATTTATATTCCTATTGCTGTGGTTGTTATCTTACCAGTTGGAGTGTTCTGTGCTGCACGTTAGCTGACCTTAAGGGGAGCATGGATCTGAAACAATGATGAGTTCAATGCCACAGGTCACAAGATGTCCTGAGAAATGGGATTCCAGGGGTGGTTATGAGAACAAGGCATGATGTTCCAGACACCCAGATATGTCCACAGCATGATGCAGTCTCAGCATTTTAAATGGCTTTGGCCTTGTCCTCAGACTGATGCAGACTTCCAGCAAATCTCAATGAAGACATACGAAGAGCATCACCTCCAATCATACCTTCTCTGACTGGGGAGAAACACGTTTGCATTTCACAGCATGCAGAAGGGGCCCACATACAGTAATCGCTCAGGTACTAAATGGCTGACAGGCTCAGAAAAAGCTCCTCTGTGTTATGATAAAAAGAATTATCAACATTGGATTTAAAGTAAGATAAATTATGCATAAAGGCCAGGAAGTGACACTATTTGTCAGCACACGAGATGCTGTAAACAGAGAGGATGCCCCAGTCTCTGCTAGACTGAGATGGGGATATTAACCACAAACCAGGAAATCAGGCCTTTCTACCTCATAGTTTAAGTTCTGTAAACGTCAGTAATTGATGGCATTTTCCCCAGATCAGTAGACACATGTATATCAATCATAACCTTGTCCAAACGCATATTTTGAAATTCATATTTTCATTAGGGAAAAATCTCATTGGTTTGTATGTAAATATTCTAATCAAGACTCTTGATATTCACATGACTTAATTCCCTAATGTTTCTAATAAAAACAATTTAGAAAGAATATAGCACCATATGTGTTTGGGAAAATACTTATATCTTTTTAATATACATAATAAAGTATTCTAAACACTTTTTATATACAATTCAAATATGGTTTAATATTATTAATTTCACAACTTTTAAAACTCTATATCATAATGTTTTTTATCCTATCAAAACCTTTGACAATTTCATGACTGTGTAAAATGTGTTCTGATTTCTCTAACCCTTGTCCTCTCTCATCTGTCTCCTTCACTGTCCACCACAGCTTCTTTTGTTAACTCACCTTTTCATTACATTCATTTCTTTTCTAAAAAATCTATTTATCCCTATTTATTTAACTAGGGCCATCTGTGTGGTCTTGGTGTTGGAACTATACATTAGAGCCTAGTGAACTTACCAATATGTACACACCTGAAAAAAATTCCTACCAGTCCATCAGTGACTAGTAGCTCAGCAGTAAGAAGTAGAATCTAATATACCTACCCCTATCCATGAGACTATTGGGCAGTTGTCTTACGTAGGTCTTGTGCAAGTAGTCACAATTGCTGTGAGTTCTTAATTAAATTGGCAATGTGCCGCCTCCACAAACTATATGCTACTGTATTTTCCCCTATATTATGTCTCTTATATTAGTTCAGTCCCATCTGCAATATTTCCTAAGATTTATGTGTTAGTGTTAATGAGTCATTTAGGACAAGTCGTCATCTATTATTTATTCTTAACATTGTGAGCAGTGATAAGGCTCCATACTCACTGTTGTTCACGGAAAAGACAGACTCCTCTTATTAGGGTTGAGGGCAACAATTTTAGAGAAGATGTCTATGCAACTGAGCATCAAAATTAGTTTTCCTCAGGAGGCCTATGACTTCCTGAGGCATGGGTCCTTCCCAGCTTTGTAACACCAAGCATGGATTTCTGTCTCTGGATGAGTTTTCCAATCTAATTATAGAGCAATTGGCTATTCCCATACTATTGTTCTGATACTACCACGCACATGGGTACATCGTGTCTGGTAGGTTCCTATTATAGTATGTTGAGTTCAACATAATTGGTACTTTTTCTACCTAGCAGTCTGCATAGCTGATTTTGACAAACTAACCAGCAGGGAGAAATTTTCCATTTAAGTTTCATCTTGGTTTCTTGTAAGAGTATCTGCTAGTTACTCTTTGCTGGCATGATAAAACACCATGACCAAGGCAAGTTATAGACGAAAAAGATTATTTAGATGTCCAAGTCCAGAAGGAGCATCCATATGGGAGAGGACACATGGAAACAGGGAGCCAGAGCATGAAACTGATTAATCCCATCTCCAGTCACATGCAGGAAGCAGAGGGAAAGAACTGGAAAAGGGATGAGGATATAAACTCCCAAAGTTCCTCCCTAATGACATACTCCCTGCAGCATGGCTATACCTCCTGAAAGCTCTGTAACATCTTCCAAACAGTGCCATGGGGTAGGTGTTAAGTTCAGATACGACAGCCTATGAAGGAAATTCCCACTCACACTAGTACAGTGTGCTAGTGCACTGATTCTGTATAATCTCTCTCTCTCTCTCTCTCTCTCTCTCTCTCTCTCTCTGTGTGTGTGTGTGTGTGTGTGTGTGTGTGTGTGTGTATTCTTCCTTTACATCTTTCCCCAAATGCTATCCACTCCATTTTAATTTTTCTAGCATATAGTCATTTGGCCCTAGAGAATGTACTTTCAAATGTAAAGAATGAAGAGGATTTGACAAATTAGCTCAGCACACTATGACACTGGCTTTCAAGCATTAAGATTTATGTTCAATTCCCAGGACCCGATGATGTAAAGGGATAACTCTGTCATCCACAAATGTGTATGAGATCACCTGAACACAGACACACACAGACACACACACACACACACACACACACACACACACACACAAATACACACATGCACACACACACACACACACAAATACACACATGCACACACACACATACACACACACATACACACACACAAATACACACACGCACACAAATAAATAAATCTAATAAAATTACATTAATAATGATGGCCACAAAACAATGACTTTTGTAAAGCTTTACACTTAAGTAAGCATTGTACTGGCCTTACTGTGTTGTTTGCTTTTATATACAAGGTGTCCTAGGGACACTCATTTGCAAAGAAGTCGGTATCCACAAACTACACAATTACTGGTAGATATAATATATCTTACAGATAATTTGGCATAAAAATGACAAATTTGGAAACTTAGCTTTCAAAGAAGGTAACTGACAATAACACCTGAGGCAAAAGCCCACTTGAAATTCAACTACTATCAAAGTGAAGCTATTCCTTTCTTCCCAGGCATGGTAGAGAGTTCAGCATGTTGAGGCAGGAAGATAATGTTTTCAAGATTAAATTGAGTTACATACAGATCCCTTGTCTCAAAATGTAAAATGAAGGTTGTAAGCCAACTGGAGACAGAAATATTTTAAAGAAAATTTCCTCAAAGAATGTTGGGGCCATATTGAAAGCACAGAAGTGAGGCTTGGATCCCTGCAGCAACTCTGATAGTCAAAGTCATATGTTTTCTTTCAGACACACCTCTAGGCTAGGTTTCCTTTTTTTTTTTTTTTTATTACATTTAATAAAATTAGATTCGAGGAAAGAGAATATTTTGCAGTACAACATATGTCAATGTTTTCCCTAGAACTCTACCTTTTTAAAGACACTGTAATGCAAATGCAATTTATGTGCACTCATTGAATTGATGAAAATTCAACATATACGTTCAGCATGGTCTGCCTTGCTGCTTGTTTCTGAATTCTTACAACAGACAATCTTCCCATATAAAAGACTCGCCTAGAATCCCTGGATGTTCTGCTGTTTATATCGACGGCATTCTCAGAATCTTATGAGCTGCACAAGGTCAAGAGTTATATATTGTTTTGGTTTTACATTTCAGATGCTGTCACAATCTATCCAGAAACTGTTGACCATGCCTAGATTTTTTTCTGTGGTCTCTTTACGCTTTGGCTTTGGCTGTCTTATTGTTCAGAATATAATGTCTATTTGGCTTACATCTATTCTTCTCCTACAATTCACTCTTGTGTGTATCTATCTATTATAGGTATGTGTACTTGCGTATATGGACATCATATATGTTTTATAAGTCCACTCAGGAATGCTTGTTATAAGTATGATGTATATGTTATATACATGCATGCACATGCATTATATATAAACACATTATATATATACACACAAATACACACACACACACACACACACACACACACACACACACACACATATATATATATATATGTAATCAGCTGTGGTGGATTACACACTACAGTTGGGTAGTCTATTCACTTTTTACGAAAAATGTAAAAAGACAGCCGTTTTATTTACCAAAGTGTAGAGTGCAACATGGTAGATTAAGAATCTATACCCCTGCCTGGCGGTGGTGTTGCATGCCTTTAATCCCAGCACTTGGGAGGCAGAAGCAGATGAATCTTCATGAGTTCGAGGACAGCCCGGACTGCAGAGTGAGTTCCTGGACAGCCAGAGCTGTTATACAGAGAAACCTTGTCTCAAAAATAAATGGACTATGAGGCCTATCTTTTGAGGACATACGTATTTGCTACGGCCAATGACCTCGTACATATAGTTCTTGAGGTGAGGATGGGGCAATCTAGAGTGAGCAATGGTCAGTACTGAGAGTTTAACACAGTATCTGTGCACTCACTTTTCAGGGCACACTCTGCACTGTCTGCTTGTTTGACTCTGCAGCTCACAGCTTGAGAATATGTAAGTTTTTTCTTTTTGTAATTCTATAACCAAACTCGTGAACATTAGTACTGTATTCAAAAAGGTACAGGGAACAATCTCTGTGTGTGCATGAGCATGTGCATGTATGCGTGTGTGTGTGTGTGTGTGTGTGCACGTACGTGTGTTGTGCATAATGGTTTTCTCTCAATAACAAGGACTGTACGGTTGAATTGTTTTGTATTTTCATAAACAACATGTTTGTTTGACTCCAGTTTGTAAACTGAACTTGTGTTATGTCTATAAAATTGTCACTTTGGTTTCTCACATAATATGAAACTTTACTTTAGAGAAGCCCTCACTGTGTGACTTCTGTGTCCCCGAGTCTGTAATCTTTTTGCTTCTGTCTTGCAAAGGCTGGTTATTGACAAGAAGCATCTCACACCCATTTCGCTGCATCTTTTTTTATGGCTCGGTTCTTGTTTAACCCAGTGTTTGAAGAGTTGCTTCTTTATCATGGACATGACATATGTTTGGTATAAAAAACAATAAATAAATCACTAGGTGTGGTGCTATGCTCTTGCAGTCCCTTAGCAGGAAGAGTACTTGAATCAGATGTTTGAGCTAGAAAACAGGCAAGAAAGTTAAAAGTGTGTGCTTGTGTGTGTGTGTTGTACATGGATGTGTATATATGCAGCCTAAGAGTGTTAACACTATTAAAAACTAAATGTTTAAATATGGAGTAAGAAGTTGATTATCAATAGAAGTGAAAGATAGAAGGAGAAGAAAGAGATAAGAATTCATATAATAAACAACACAACATTGCACGGATATTTGACGTTTACATTTGATTATCATCATTCTAGACACAGTTACATAAACATAAGAGGCTTAGACATATTATGAATGAAAGAATGATTGAGAAAACATTACTTTCAAAGTATTATTTTCAAACTATGTATTCATTTTCATTGTTTTTTTAATTTTAAAATATAAAATATACATTGTCACATATAAAGAGTTTTTTTTTCTTATGTTATATAAGGAGCCATGTTCCCTTTGTTTCCAATATGGAGGTACAATTGCTGACAGACTATAATTTATCAAAATACATATCCTTTCTTCGTAGCTATAATGGAGGTGAGTGGGCAAGTGTAATACTCTGTCTGGATACTCCACGGGAGTTGCTGCAGTCAATTTGCTGTTCCGTGTCAACATCACACTTTAAAAATTGCTTTGGGACTCTGTCTCACAAAAACAACAGAAGATCCAGGTTGGTAGATGAAATGCAGGCTGGCTTTGCTAACTCTAGGGAATAACCCGAGGAAAGCTGTATAATAGTCAGAAGAGGTGGCATGGCAAATTTCATATCTGAGAAAAATAGAACTCTAAAGAATAGAACAGGAAAAGGACAGAGTCCATCCTGGAGGGGGTGGGATTGTCTGATGACTTTGCCCCTATCATGGAGGGGAAATCACCCATAAGCAAGCAAGCTCTGGAGAATGGACAGTGTGCACTCAATAATAGACCCTTGAAAGAAGAAAAAAATGTAAAGTAAGGAGAAACATACGTTGTCTGTGAAAGCAGTAAAGAGAGGAGATGTGCTGGAAAATCTCCCTTCTTTTCACTGGAGAGAAACAGTGGTTAGATACCATTTTATAAAAATGGTGTAGCACTTCCAAATTCTCAGCTAATTAGTTCCAAGACACTCACAGGAAATGCCTATATTGAAAAGTCTATAAAAGAGACCATATGTAAAATGTAGAAAAGAAACTGAATCAGACTTATGACTAAATGAAAACCCAGCGAGAAGCAAAGTCTCCATGGAAAATGAACCTGTTTCAAGTTTTGCTTGATTTGGAGCATAAGACAGCTTATGTTCAGTGCTTGCATTACCAACTGTAGTCCTGAGAGTATGACTGAGTTATAGGGTACAAAACTGCATATTAGAGAAGAAATATATATGCATATATATACATATATAATGTGTGTGGAGAATATTATTAAATTTGAATTCTATACCTATCTTTTTAAATTTATTTTTTATTAATTTATTCTTGTTACATCTCAATGGTTATCCCATCCCTTGTATCCTCCCATTCTTCCCTCCCTCCCATTTTCTCCTTACTCCCCTCCCCTATGACTGTGTCTGAGGGGGACTTCCTCCCCCTTTATATGTTCATAGGGTATCAAGTCTCTTCTTGGTAACCTGCTGTCCTTCCTCTGAGTGCCACCTGGTCTCCCCAATTCAGGGGACGTGGTCAAATATGAGGCACCAGAGTACGTGTGAAAGTCATACCCCACTCTCGACTCAACTGTGGAGAATGTCCTGTCCATTGGCTATACCAATATATCTAAAATTAAACTTGTTTTGCATCTACATATAAAATTCTATACAAGTAAATTAAAATAACCTTGTGAGTAACAATTAAGGCAGGTGATGGAATTGACATTTCTAAACAGCAAAGGAAACATTTAAGTATGTGAAGAGACAACCTGCAGAATGAGAGAAAATTCCTTTCTCGCTGTATCTCTGACAGAGGATTAATAACCAGAGTACGCACAGAACTCTCAATAACAAACAAGAAATCAAATATGTATATCAATAAAGGGGCACATGAAGTGAGCAAACAGTACTCAAATGACAAATCACAAAAGGTCAATAAAGAAAAGAATGTTCGATCTCACTAACCATCAGAGAAATACTTTGAGATTCTATCTCATCCATGTCTGAATAACAGACATTAAGAAACTGAATCACAATTAAGCTTAGTTGCTAAAGGGTTAAGATGTTTTTAGATCAAGATAGATGTTTTAAGTTAATAGAAATGAGATATGATAGATATTGATTTTTCATTCAGAAATTTAGACCCAACAAAATAGAAAAGATGCTTTCTTCAGGTTTGACAAATGCAAGTAACCAAATTACTAGGAACGTAACTTTTATATAACTCCGGATTGTCTCATGGTTCTTCCTTCTGTATGTAGTTTATTTTATTCATGTGTCATAATATGAGTGTATATGTTAAAACTAATAATAAATAAATAAATAAACTGAATTACAACAACTACTGGTATAAATTTGGACAAAAATGATGCTTTCACACTTGTAGAGTGGATGCATCCAGTATAGTCACTTTGGAAACAAGTGTGGATTCCTGAAATACTAAATATGTATTTATCATATGAGTCAACTATAACACCCTTTTACACAAAATATTCCAAGTCAATACACCATAGCAGCCCATGCACATCAATGTATATTCCAAAAACACTTACAATAACCATGTTATTAAATAAACCTAGGTTTCCAACAGCAAAAGACTAAGAAAGAAAAATGGTGCACGTGGACGCATAAAAGTTTTTTTTTCAGCCACATATAAGAAGAAATTCATGTCATTTTTTAGAAAAAAATGTATGCAAATGGAAATGAATGCATTAAGTGACTGTAGCCTGTTATAGAAATGGAGATTTTTTTTGTCTTTCTAGTTAGTGTTCTGTTGTTATAATAAACAGCGAGATCAAACGCAACTTGTGAAAGAAAGAATTTAGTTGCCTTACATGTTAAAACCTTATAGTTTACAACTCATAACTGAGGAAAGTCAGAGCGAGAGTGAAAGTGGTAACTGAAGCAGAAACCATAGACCAATGATTCCCTACCTTCCCAATGCTGCAGCTCATTCGTACAGTTCTTCATGTTGTAAGTACCCCAGCCACACATTTAGCTTTGTTGCTACTTTATAATAGTAATTTTATTACTGTTATGAATTGTGATGTAGATATCTGATATCTTCGATAGTATTAGGCAACACTAAAGGGGTCCCCACCCATACGTGAGAACCACTTCCTTAGTTTTCCTTAGAGAAACACTGATTGATGACTCACTCCAAGGCCCATGTTCAGCTACTCCTGCATAGAGATGATGGCACCCACAGTGATCTATGTCCTCCTCGATAAATTATCAATCAAGAAAACTATATAGTTATTTCCAAAAGCCAGTCCAATGCACACAATTCTTTAATCAATGTTTTGTTTGCAGAGGAAGTGTGTCAGGTTCACAACCAAGATTATCCATCAGAAGGCTTAGCATGTTTTCACACATAGGTGGTTACAAAATTTTATATACACATATAAAGTGATGTACCTATATAGACCATAAAAAGAAAACTAAGGAGAAAAATGGTGACTAATGGAATGTAGAGGAGAGGAAAATGTGAGAGACGTGTTATTGAGATGGACACATGCTTACCATATGTGGGGGATGGTCTGATGTGTTTTGATGTTAATTACTGCTTGTTATCTCTGTGACCCACTTTTTGTTTAATAAAAAGCCATCCCACCTGGTCAGGGCAAAAGATATAGGTGGGGCTAGGAGAGAGAGAGAGGAATTCTGGGAAGAAGAAAGACCACAATGAGGAGGAAGGAGAAAAACTTGGGGAGGAGGAGGAGGAGGAGAAGGCCACCATGGGTTAGATGGAGAAGAAGCACATGATGGCGTGGATGGGAAATTCAGCCCAGACGAAAAACGTTAACAAGTATTTGGGGTTGTGAATTGGAGGTAGCTTGATTGAAGTTATTAGAGACAGATGACATAAGATTGAGGCAGGTATCCTCATGAGGAATCCCAGTATGGGAGTAGTTTAGAGGATTGATGTCTTCCCTGACCCAGGTTAACTAAGGCTATTTTAAAATATAACAGTGTGAGTGTCTTGATTAATCGCTAGCCAGGCCTACTGATAATACATATAATTTAAAACCAATAAACATATAATATGGTCATATAAAATGCCCTATATAGTACTGCAAGTATATTAATTCAACAATAAAGAGAACTAAACACAAGAAACACAAATATAGTAGACAGGTTGGAAAAGAAGAACAAAAACTAGATTTTTTTCAGAGGGCATGATTGTGTATGCACAAACTACGAATCAACAAAACACCTCCTGAACTAATAAACAGTTAAAACAAGGTTGCAGAAAATAAGTTGGTGCAAACTATCTCTGATGTATAGTGACATATACCATAAATATATTCAAATGAAAATTAAAATAAATAGACAAATATTATGGAAATATGGCAGATAATATGTCAGAGAAAAATGAGAATGACACAAGTTACTATAAGATTTTCAGAGGTGCTTAGCTCATCACAGGTTCTACAAGGCCTAGAGAAGAGATTCCACTGGAGGCCAGGGTGACTCTGGACGTTTGGGTTCTGCCCAGGATTAACATTCCTGTTTCTGCATTCATTAAAGCATTCCCTGTTTGTGGCTGCCCTTGCTGGTCAAGGAGCTCCTGGTATTCATAGCCTACTGCTCTGGATAGTCTACTTGGCCTACCTTGCTGATGGCCACATAGTATCAACTCTGCAGCTGTTGGCAATTAAGGAATAACTTGCATGTACATAGTTTTGTTCTTTTACATTCATTTGTATGAATTTATTGAGTTCATTTTTATTGAAGATTAGATTCATATTTTCCTTACAAAGATGTACTGCTGTTCCAGCTCCATTTTCAATGGATACATTTTTGTCTCTTTAATTACCTTCATTCCGTTTTCTTTTTTTAAATTTTTTTAATTTTTAAACTTTTAAAAAAAATTTTTTTATTATTAATTTATTCTTGTTACATCTCAATGGCTATCCTATCCCTTGTGTCCTCCCATTCTTCCCTCCCTCCCCTTTTCCCCTTATTCCCCTCCCCTATGACTGTTCCTGAGGGGGATTACCTCCCCCTGTATATGCTCATAGGGTATCAAGTCTCTTCTCGGTAAGTGACCCTCAAAATTCCACCAGAGAACTCCTACAGCTGATAAACAACTTCAGCAAATTAGTTGGATACAAAATTAACTCAAAAAAGTCTGTAACCTTCCTATACACAAATGACAAGCTTGCAGAGGAAGAAATTAGAAAAGCCTTTTTCTTTTTCTTTCTTTCTTTTCTTTTCTTTCTTTCTTTTTTTTTTTTTTTTTTTTTTTTTTTGATATTAGGTGAGGAGTTTATTAAATGAGCACGGGGGGGGGCACGGGGAGAAGGAAAGGCGGGAGGGGGATGAGAGAGAGAGAGAGAGGGAAACCTTCATTCCTTTTTAAAATATCATTTGGACGTATTAACATGTGTCTATTTCTTAGGTGTACATTATATGTTGTTGATTTGTTTGCCCCCGGTGTCACTCTGTCTTGATCACCGTAGCTTTATGATACAATGTGAAGCTGCTTGCTGTCTGCATGCATACAATAATCGCTCTGATTCAACAGCATGTGGGCTACTCTGAGTCCTTCGCCTTTTATAAACTTTAGGATCAGTTTGTCATTAGCCATAAAACAACTTACTGTAATTTTATTGAATCTATAGATTAAAATTAAGTAAAATTACGTTTCGAAGTTTCAAATACTCCTACATAAAAGTTGAAACAATCTTTAATTTCTTTAGTCCCTTCTTATCATTTTGCAGTTTTTGCCGTGTAAAGCTTGGGCATATTTCATGGGGTTCTTTCCTAAGTATTTTATGTTTTGTATTAATATACGTGGTATTGTGTTTTTAATTTCAATTCCACTTGTTCCTTGCTGCTATATAGAAAAGCAATTGACTTCAGCAGATTATACTAACTTGCTTTCTGTAACCTTGCTTTAATTGTTTATTAGTTCCAGGAGGTGTTTTGTTGATTCATACTTTGTGCATACACAATCATGCCCTCTGCGAGTAATCTAGTTTTTGTTCTTCTTTTCCAACTTGTATACTTGTGCTTAGTTCTCTTCCATGTTGATTTAAGTATAATTTCAGTATCTATATGGAAAAATAGAAACAAGAGGGCACAGCCTTCCCTCCTTATTCGTGGCTGGAAAGTCTAAAATTCTTCTCAATAAGTATGTTTCACATAGTTTGATTTTATAGCTTTTTAAATTAATGTGAAACATTCTTCTTCACTTCAGAATTGATGAGAAAACAAAATCTCTCTTTAAATATCATAATGTTCTTACTGTCTTTTTTTCTTACAGGGAAAATTCTTTAATATTGTTCTCTTGAGAATAACTTAAGCGGTATGTGTCATAATAAGAGGTCTTTATTAGATTTAGTCTTTGTTTTTATGACCTTTTCACTAATGGCTCTTCTTCTCATCACTCACTTATTGAATTTTATGGAAAGTATTTTGCTTCATCTGTAATTACCATCTTTTCTGCTCTTGGCTAGTGATTAAATTATGTTACTTTCCTTTTGAATATTAAACTACTCTTGTAATTCTGTTTTATTATTTACTATTTTAAAAGCATGTTTTATTTAACCATTGTGGCTTCCAAACTTTAAGTTTGCATTGTTGCTCCTTTATTGTAAAATTATCACACAATTTTGCTGTCAAATAAATGGTTGCCCAATTAAATGAGAGGTAGACCATTACTTTCATTATATGAAAAGTTGGTGTGGTGTTTATTAATTACCTTCAATACATGTAGATGATACTATCAACTCAATTAGATTTTAACAGATCTTTAAGGGATTGAGTTTCTGACATTTAACTTTCTTTTATATTTTAGTAAGATGAGTTTTTTAAAAAGAAATTCATCAATCCTATCCTCTATGACAATTTATTCAAAATAATCTTTTAGAGCTGAATTATAGGCAATGTAGCTTTATCATTAGAGATACTAGCATCACAATGCATCCTCCTCTAATTGATTTGTAGTGTTTGTGGTTTGGTCAAAAAAATATCAATCGAGCCAACTAAGCAGGGCCCAGGGGTGCTTGTGGAGACTGAAGTACCAGCCAAGGACCATGCAGAGTGGACCTAGGCCCCTCCAAAGATGTAGCATATAGGCAGCTCAGGATTCATGTGGGTCCACTAGTAAGGGGAGTGGGTTTTGTCTCTGGCATGGACTAGGTTGCCTGTCTTTTAGTCACTTCTTCCTGGCTGCCTGCCTCCCCAGGCCAAAGGGGAAGAAGATGTGCTCAGTCCTGATGAGACTTGATGTGTATGGTTGGGTTAGTGGAGCTGGGGCTGGGGTTGGGGCAGAAGGGAGACAGGAGGAAGAGGGAGGGAGAGTGGGGCTGGGAAGAGAGGAGGGAGAGGGCTGTGATTGAGAAGTAAATAAATAAAGAAATGCATTTTTAAAAAGACAAAAATATAATCCAAATCCTAAAAAAGGAAACAACATTGTATTCAATAAAATATTTTCTAATATTTGGAGTTTCAGTTTAGCACCACATTAAAAAATCTATGTTTTTTTTGGATTTCATAAATTAGAACTGCATTTACATCATTTCCATCACCCTTTCTTCCTTTTAAGCTACTATTATTGTTTTATATATTAACACTTACATTTATAAATATAATCCTCTCAATACATTTAGTGTTGCTCATACACATGTTTTTAGGGCTAACTACTTGTGATTGGGACACCTAAGGCTGATTTTTTTTTCTCTTGCAGCAGTTATTAATTCTCTATAGCTCATCTATTGTTGGGACATTGTAAGATTTCTCCCATCCATATGTTGGATTGTTAAAACAGTGCTTTTTTTTTTTTTTTTTTTTTTTTGGTCAGGTCATGTTCAGGCAACCAAAGATATTATTGAGATGCTGTGAATGCAGGTTTCTGGAATATACAGAAGACCATATCACAGCAGACATGTTAGTGCTCTGTCTCTTAGGATCTTTCGTCCACATCCTTTCTGTTGTACACTGAGACTTCATTATAAGGATT
Source organism: Acomys russatus (assembly GCF_903995435.1). Taxonomy (NCBI): domain Eukaryota; kingdom Metazoa; phylum Chordata; class Mammalia; order Rodentia; family Muridae; genus Acomys; species Acomys russatus. The sequence continues at coordinate 19,355,020 of NC_067158.1, read as the reverse complement.
CTATTGTAGATGCATCAGCTGTTCTTGAGCACCCATGTCTGCATTTTCAACAGTGGTATCTTTCTGTAATGGTTTCCATTTACTGCAAAAAAATAAAAAATAAAATCTCCCTTGATGAAGGAAGAGAGTTACATTTCCCTGGGGTGTAAAGATAAACATTTAGAATGTGGTTAAAAAGTTTAAGGACAATTCAAGATGTTTTTGTTTAACAGATATAATTAAGTTACCTTGCGTAGGGGAAAATGATTCACTAGCCATATGTTTTAAAATAAAAACATCAGTCAGTGGCAGACGTGTTGATTTAGGATGTCCCAGAACCCGCTCCCAAACAAGACAGAGCTTTGCCATTGCTTGCTGTTGTTCTCCTGTTCTTGGTGGGAAAAAAAATCTACTTCTGACGACACCACAAATGCTAATTTTACCTGGAGTAATTGTACCTGGCTGAGCTTTCTTTATGCTGCTTGTCAGTAGTTGCAGTTTCTTTCTTTTTTTTTTTTTTAGAATTTGCATATTTTATTTTATTTTATTTATTTATTTATTTATTTATTTTTATTAATTTATTCTTGTTACATCTCAATGTTTATCCCATCCCTTGTATCCTCCCATTCCTTCCCCCTCCCCCCATTTTCCCATTATTCCCCTCCCCTATGACTGTTCCTGAGGGGGATTACGTCCCCCTATATATTCTCATAGGGTATCAAGTCTCTTACGAAGGCAACCAGCCACCTTTTCTTGTACTCTACTTACTTAGTTTTCCTTTCTATCACTAATCTGTTCTCCCCGACCCGCAAGATGCGGCTGCTTTATTTACACTTTTTCACACATTTCGAACATAATTGAAATAATGTTATGTGCACTTTTTTTTTTTTTTTTTGAGACAGTTTCTCTGTATAACCTTGGCTGTCCTGGACTCTCTCTGTAGACCACGCTGGCCTCAAACTCAAAGAGATGGCCTGCCTCTGCCTCCCCAGTTCTGGGATTAAAGGCATTTCCACCACCCCTGGCATTATGCGCACTTTTTAATGCACTGCCTCTCCAGCATGCATACACAGATACATTGTGAATGCAGAATATCAGCATTGATAAGGGATCAGTGGGTTTTGTTTGAAGCACTGGATATAAGATTGTATTTAACATTGTAATGAATCGTACAGGGCACTAATTCTTCACAAAACCTTCTAACACTCTATAAATTTCTTGGGGGAAATCTTAAGATGTTTTACTCAAAGAGCATTTTCAGTTTTCAAGTTAAGTTCCCACATTGAAGTTCAGTAAAACCAGTGAAGCTATTATCATCAGTAGGAACATATTATACTTATGACCAACACCTGAGAGGTCCTGAAGGTGACAGTTCGGACTGCTTTTCTACTACAACGATTTTTCCGAAGAAGTATCTGATGCCTTTAAACATCAGAAAACTGAGATTATTATGCTTGTACGATACTTCGTGAGGTCATGAAAGAGGAGAGTCCTTGAGGTTCTAAGGGAAAGAATGCCATAGAAATTCAAAGTAATACAATTTCATTATGAGCCAAATGCCAACACCATTAATCACTGAAAATGAAATAATCATACTGACAGAATATTTTTTGAATCACAGACCTTTTATTATCCAAACTATTCCAGTGCTACATTTTAATGAATCCAGTGCTCACAAAGATTATTATTTCACTGTGAAAAGTAGCATATTATATTAAAGATGAAAATAAGTAATCAGTATATTAAAATCTGATTATAGCAAATAAATTAACTGTTTACTCTCCTAATTAACTGATATTTCTACTTACATTGCACAAAACCATTTCTTTAAAATATGTGAAGTGCAGAACTCTGGTTTAACAAATATTTCAATATATTTTGTATTTTTATTAGTAATGAATAAGAAATTATAATTATTTCATTTGAGACATTTTCAAATAACCTCATGAGTACAGTAATACATAAGTTTAAATCTGAATGTATTTTATGGGGTTTTTAAAGAAACATTAGGAAAATTTTTAAAATTAAATTTAAAGGGATGTAGGCACAAAAGCAGTGGCAAATTCAAGATGTTGTGGTGTTCCTACCAACACAGCCCTGTAGGAACAACTCCAAAACCATGACTACCAGTGGAACAGGATGCTGGCCGTATTGAGCCTGATGGAATTACGTGAGAGACTATATCTTCACTCTTCCAATGGGAACCTGAAGTTACTACGTACAATTCTGGGAGAAACTCTCTTGAATGCTATTTCAGCTTACATTATGATTTCCTTATATTTCTGACCAACTCCTCAATGATCACAGAGCCATAGTAATATTAATTGTTCATTAGACACCTGAGCTGGTAATTAAAATATAATTTACTTCTTCATAGGAAATATTGTGGTACTGATAAAATTCTGGAAGAACCTCTGGGACTTGGGATGTGTCTGAGATCTGTGACACTTCACCAGGACTGATTGTCACAGATGCAAATTACATATACATTTGAAATGTTTTAATAATTAAAGAAAAAGTAAAAGCTTTTCTTTTTAAAATTTTATTTTATTAATTTATTCATATTATATCTCAATTGTTATCCCATTCCTTGTATCCTCCCATTCCTCCCTCCCTCCCATTTTCCCCCTACTCCCCTCCCCTTTGACTGTGACTGAGGGGGACCTCCTCCCCCTATATACGCTCATAGGGTATCAAGTCTTTCTTAACTGAGAATTCTGCCTTTGTTTTGATTCCTGATATACTTTCTCATATTTGGGCCTTGATGTTTGTAAACACAGAAAACTAAATAATAAGCCTTAGAAAAATATGCTTTCTTGAATGAAAACCGTTTTCATGTCTCAAAAGTTGCTTGGCTGTTGACCAAAGAGGAAATCACCAAAGATAAATTGTAGAGAGCTGAGCCAGAGATTCTTGAGTAGCTTTAAAAAAATATTGGAATTAATACTTCACACAAAATACAAAGGAGGGAATTTATCATGAACTCATAAGGATTCCAGTGATGGGGACAATTTTGTAGTTCAGATTTTCTAATGGAAATTTAAGATGACTGATCATTTCAGAAACTGAAATATTCCTCTCAACTCTAGGATTATAATTTCATTTTCTTTTATTGAATGAGAAATGGATTCTCTCTGTTGTTTACTTTACCAAATTCAGTGATATTTTATTTCAGGTCTATGAGTGTTTTGCCTTAAGTATGACTGTGTATGATATGTGTGCCTGGTGAAAATGGAAGCCAAAGGAGTATGTCAGTTCCCATGGAATGGGAGTTACAGATGGTTGTGAGACACCATGTAAATGCTGGGAATTGAACCCAAGTCCTCTGGAAATATAGTGAGTGTTAGTGGTCACTCAGCCATATCTCCTGTCACTGATCTACTTCCTCAGTGTCTCCCCAAGTCTCCCTCTCAAATTCATGCCTTGTATAAATTATGTTATTCTCACAGATAAAGAGTATACCTATGTAATCACTGCAAAATGTACTGAGTTCAATTTGTGTAGGGTTGACTACTTGGGCATGAGTACCCTATCAGGGGATGCAATCACGAAGAAATATAATTAGTCTTTCTTCAACAGCCTATGATTTCTATAAGTCTTCAGCTAGGGAAAGGGTCTTGCGACCGCTTTTTCCTCCCTGCTTGAACGTTGACTTGTGTGGGAAAGCTTTGTGTGTATATAACATTCCCCAGGAATCCGTGCTTATTCTAGAACCTGGGGAGTCGCTGACGAAGCAAGGCAGCTGAAGCTGTGTATTCAATTGGATGTTTACAGTTTAATCCATAGTAATGTCAAACTTGTCTGTCTAGATATGTTCATGTACAGTCCCCAAACAAGCTTTGAATCACGGACACCTAACATTGCCAACAATCACATAAGCTTTTTCAGACAAGGTTTTTGGTCAAGTCCCTTCTTTCCTGTCTCAGTTGCAAATTTGTATGGCAAATGCTAAGCTAATAAATGTACTGATTCTCCCTAAAGCAAGATCTCAATCTTATCCAGAGAAATGATAGGGATGCAACTGCCTATCCCTAAAGAAAAAAAGGGGGAAGGCATGTGTAAACACAGAGAAGGCAGTCAGCCATAAGCATTAGGACAAGTTTCTGATTCTGACATGGATATGGGGTCTCTATACTCTGAACTTGAAAAAGAACTCAAATATGTTTTTTAAAATCACCTCTCTATTGTAGTTTGTGTTGAAAATTATAGAAGGTTAGAAATGCAAATGCACAAGAATTATTGAACGTGTGCGTGTGGCAGGGGACATGAAGCAGAATAGCAAGACACACTTTATAAATGGTTTTGTAAAATTAGCATAAGAATATTTTAATAGAAGATGCTGCTGATAGTTGGTTTCATTTCCTTTCTATCTTTGAGACAGAATTTCACAGTCTAGCCCCTACTGACCAGCTGTCTCCTGCTTAATTTTTTAATAGAACAAGGTGTTGATTTTCCTCAGTCATAAACGTTTGGAAACATTTTAGCTCCACAACATAATCTTTTTGTTTTGTATTAAGCTACTGCATCTAGCCTCCACTATACTAATATAATTTACATTTAGATTATGCCTTTTGATATACCCTAGTCTCCATTATAACTGTAAAAAGTGGACACATATGCAAAGGCCTGTTTGTGCTTTTTCCTTCCCTACTTAGCCTGAAAGAATGAACTACTGAGACTCTTTGCTTACTTTTTTCTTGCCTAAATGTATCTTCTCTTTTATATTTTAGAAAGATATCTTTATTGAATAAGTAAAGTGAACAGTGAATACATATATATTTTATTTAAATAACATGAAGTCATGTGAGATCTGGGGAGATGGCTTGGTGGATAAATTGCATATCACATAGACAGGAGGGAGTGCATGTCATATATATCCACAGGAGTGTCACCTGCAGTGTTGCAAATCTGTAACTCCAAGCCTAGGTAGACAGCCTCTGTTTCTACAAATAAGATGAAAAATGATGAAAAGAATACTTGACCTTAGTCTTTGACTTCCACATACGTGCAGACTTGCACACACCAATATAAAAATGTATGGTTGCCACATATCCTTCCATATACATGTTCACACACACACACAAACATACACACATACATTCAAATGTAAAACATTTTTTTTAAAACAAAATAAACAAAAACACATAAGTCAACTTTTTAAACACTTGAATTAAAATTATATTACTTTTCTCTTTCTTTTCCTTCCTCTAATACCACAAGCTACACTGCCTTGAATGCCTCCCCAGTGTCCTTCTTACTTTCAAGTTAATAGTGTTTATATTAAAACTATTACACACCACCAATAAAATAGACTCAGCATATTGTGTATGTGCATACACAAATCTATGTACATCCTTATATAATATGTTACAATAATAAATAAATGAGCATTTTATAAACATATTCTGAGAGTGACAAAATGTGTTTGGAAACATAATCTTTCAAAAATATAATCGTTGCATGACTGTTAAATTTTTTAATCATTTATGATCCATACCTGGTTCAACTCTGATAAATAACCAGAAGGTTTTTTTTTCTTTTTTCTTTTAAATTTTTTATTAATTTATTCTTGTTACATCTCAATGGTTATCCCATTCCTTGTATCCTCCTATTCTTCCCTCCCTCCCATTTTCCCCTTATTGCCCTTCCCTGTGACTGTTCCAGAGAGGGATTTCCTCCCCCTGTATATGCTCATAGGGTATCAAGTCTCTTCTTGGTAGCCTGCTATCCTTCCTCTGAGTGCCACCAACGTTTTAAAGAAAGACTTTATGGCTCAGTGAGACACAATAAGTTGGCATGTTTTAAAAATTATGCCAACTGTGTAGAGAAATTCTTTTGTTTTCTATGGGATTGTATTATAAATTGATTTTCTTCAATGACAAAATATCACTAAGTATTTTGGATGGAATTGAATAATTTAAAAGTTATTAAACACTCATTACTCAGGATAAAACCCCATGTATTCTTACATTTAAAGAGGGTTTTGCTATGGTGTGATAGGACGTAGATAAGAGATAGCCAGAAAAACATTCATGGACATTACCAAAACTGAGACTATGTAGAAGACATCAGGTAACACAAATTTTTTACTTCATCATGGTAGGCAGCAAAGACAAATGGGCAGACACCTACAAATTTATCTAGCACAAGTTTTAAGTGATATGAAAAACTTCTGTCAGAGTTCTAGGGCAAAAAGAAGGGAGAAGTGATAGAAAAAGGGAAGATACAATTGAGGGGACAGCAATTGAGATGTAATCTGAATAAAATATAATAAAAAGTACATAAAAAGATTCAAAGATGTATGATTGTGCATTTCATGAAAAGTTTTAATAATGATAGAAAAATTATTGATGTTTTTAAGTTTACACATTTCAAATCTGAACCAAAATAAGTATGGAACCCATGCTGTCTGAAAGTATCTTTTTTTTTTTTCTTTCGTGGTGGTGCTGAGCCTGGAACTCAGGCACACTTCCTTCATGCACAGTGAGGGAGCAAGCAGTGTGTCAATAAGAGATGCATTCACTTTCCCAAATACATCTCACGTACAGATTGATTTTGAAGAATTATATTCTTATTGAAGTTACAGTACCATATCTAGGAATGTGGGAGCATAAGATGTGATACATTTATTCCTGTTCAGCCTTCTAACTTAAGTCTCTAATCTATGCTTCTGATGTCCACTGGTCCAGATATAATGTAGCAGCATCTTCACCTTCTTATCTGAAGGTCAACTCTTATGGTCACCAGCCTCTTTCTGCTGCACAGCATGTCCAATACCACTCCTGGCATTGAAAACAGAGACATCCTTGAGGCAACTGGGTTCAGCGTAATAGCCTTAACTGCTCTTATCTTGACTGGTAGGCTGGGCACACTCTGTTTGTTCTTAAGTTCACACTGCTTTTTTTTTTTTTTTAAACAATTCCCATCATTCTTTTTCTTGCTTCCCTCATAAACGGGAGAATATTAATGCTGGAACTTGGAAGAATACCCCATAATTCCCCTTATAAATACATAAGTGTGATTGCCAATGTGAAAAACAAAGGGTATGGGGGTGGCCAGAACAGAGAAAACACTCTGATTCTCACATTAACAGCATTATTTTACACAACTTCTTCAGTGCAGGAAATGGTTGATAAAGCCAACAGGCCAGTGTATCCTGTTCCTTTCACCTTAGACAAGATAGAATGTCATTGCTCTAGGGACACTGGGACCTGTAAGGGTGGAGCCAGCAAATGAAGCAGACTAAAGTCTCACGCAGTGGCCAACTTTATTTAGAGCCTCAGACAGTTTCTCTGGTAGTTAAGATAAAGATCACATGAGTAACATTTTGATGAGTTCAAGCTGTACACAGTCACAAGGACAAGCAAAAATATGTTTTCTGACCATTGGCTAGATCTGGGTAGGGGTTTAAAGTTTACCGCCTGTATTGTCCTTGGCTGGTGCCTTAGTTTGAGCAGGACCCCTGGGCCCAAATCTGCCTATCATAATGTTCTACTTGTTGAGTGGAGAGTGGGATATGACTTTCTCACGTACTCTGGTGCCTCACATTTGACCATGTCCCCTGGAGTGGGAGACCTGGTGGCACTCAGAGGAAGGGCAGCAGGTTACCAAGAAGAGACTTGATACCCTATGAGCATATACATGGGGAGGTAATCCCCCTCAGGAACAGTCATAGGGCAGAGGAATAATGGGAAAATGGGAGGGAGGGAAGAATGGGAGGATACAAGGGATAGGATAACCATTGAGATGTAACAAGAATAAATTAATTAAAAAAATTTAAAAAATATGTGTTTTCAATAGAGGCATATAAAGGATACTTTAAACATTTAATTGAATATCAACACCAAGCAGTAATGAGTATGTGGAAATAAACTCACTACTCTTCACTGTACCTTGGAGGAGCACAAAGCACAGTCGGTTAACATTTGCATGTACTGAAGAAACTGAGGTGACCAGACTCTTCTTCCTTTTCTCACAAACACTCAGAATTCTCCTCACAGTTCTGTTCCTCAACCACATTCTGACAGTAGCTACTGTTTGCATTTCATTTGGAGGTGCTGAACATTCACTCTCCTTTCAGGAGGTAAAAGAACGGCTAGAGCTACAACAGCTCCTAAGCAATAGGAAGTAGTTCAGATGTCTGATACAAGTGGTGGCGAGAGGCTGTATTTCTTCAGTTGTTAGGCTCAGAGTTTCACTCATGACACACTTTTGTAGCCTTCAAGAGCTCATTGAGGAATACTTTTCACAGACGGTATCCAGGTCACAGGAGGGCACAGTTGGGTGCTTGCAGAGAACCAAGTGATTGATCACTGGCATAGGTGCTGGCCTCCATCACTCCTACTCCATCTGCTTCTGATCTCTTGTCCCTCTGTTATAAATTTGAGCTGAAGTCTAAATTCTTATCTTGGAGTACAATCTGGATTAGAGACAATACAATTTCCCTCAACCCTCACAAGTTTTTAGCTACGGAAGAATTCTTGTGATGAAAGGTATGTTAACATGAGCAATTCTATTGATCACTCAGCCATGTCAGGTAGGGAGAAGTACTTCTCAGCAGTGTAACTCCTCTCAAAGCAATGGTGAGGACTCTGTCCTTAACAACAGGATAACAATTGTGGAGTGATGGACCATGAGGAAGAAGCTCCACATCTTGGGGATGGACATATGCTGGTGGCGTCTCTGGGCTGGCCATTATCAACAAGGCAAGGTTTACATCTCTGGCTTTAGATGGAAGATACTTAGAGTCTCTCCCAACTTCAGGCCAATCAGGAGAAATGATAGAGATCTCCTTTCCTCCACTTCTCTTCAGGCACACAATCCCCACTGGTGTGGACAGTGATATTTCATTTCCCTTTGGCGTCAGAAAGTCTTCCCTCTGCACAGTCTGAAATTGTGACTGTATCGGAATTCTTCAGTTCAGGAAGCATCTCTACCAACCAAGATGAACACTCCAGCAACCAAATGCCCAAGGCAATAAGTGATTAAGGCCAATTTCCAGCACCCAATTTAAATAAAATCTATCTCAGGAGACAAAAAGGGAGAATAAAGGAATGGTGAGGGGGGAAGTCTAGGTAGGTCCCCTCCCTGGAGAAGAGGACATATCAGACCATCTCACAATTTGGCACACATAAATTCTAGAATTTTAATTTGTGTTTTAACTAACATACCTGGAAACACTATACCCTATGACTTTTTATGCACACTGTATCTCCTTTGCTTTAATTGACTATTCCCTGCTATCCCATCCCTGCTCCTCCATCCCATCTCCCTGCTCCTCTCTCCCTAGTACCTGGCTTTCACTTTCATGTCACATGTGTCCTATTAAGCACCCACAATTCTTCCCTTATCTGGCTTCAGGATTTGTGTCTTCATTCACTCGCACAAAATTACACATTTCCAAAAATTAGAAGCTAGAATGCACATATTTTAAGAAAGAACATGAAGTATTTGCCTTTTAAAGCCTGAGTTATATCATGTAACATACTTTTCCCCAGTACAGCTCAAATTTCCTCCAAGTTTCTTAATTCTGCATTTCTTTGTGGTTGAATAAAATTTGGCTGTGTATATGTACCAAGTTTGGATAATGAGCCATTCATTCATCTGTTGATGAACATCTACCCTGTTTCCTTTTTCTTGGTTGCTGTGAGTAGAGCATCAGTGACATAGATGAGCCACTATCTATGTAGGAGAATGTGGAGTCCTTTTATATAAGATATAGCTGTGTCATATGAATATTTTAAATGTAACTTTCTTAGAAACATCCATACATACGCCATAGTAACTCTACAAACTGTAACTAACCACAGGCACAATTGGGAAGAAATTAGACACAGCCTTGTATTTGTTAAGACTGTTTCTTTCTGTTTTCTAATTTTATTTAAAATACAGTGAAATTGTGCTGTGGGTTTAATGAAGCTAAGTGGCTGGAACAAAATCTTTCATTCTGAGGTAAGTAAAAAGACACTGGTTTTATCCTGGGTCTAGGATCTCTTTTGTGACATAGGGATTCTAATACAATATGTATGTCCTCTGACAGAAACAATGATGCTAGTTACCTTGCTTACAAATGGCTAGGTCCATGGCTACTAAGAACCTTCTAGATAGACTGTAGGACCTTTCTATGCCCAGGGGAAGCCAGAGATCTTCTGAGAGAAGGAAGGAGTCCTGTAAGAAGGCCAGTCTGAAGCCAAATAATGGAATAAACCTGAATCTATGATAAGAAACTGAGACAAATAACTACCTTCTTAATAAGATATGTACTTACACACCAGAAGAGCCCCTACCTCCCACTGCTTTCTTGACTTCTAGAAGACAAAAGGTAACTGTGTGTTTTTCTTTTTTCTTTTTTTTTTTTTTCTCTCCCTCTTCATAGCATCTGCTGATTCAGGGAGTTGTCTTTCTTTTCTTTCATTTTATTTTTTTAAGTGCCAAACAGTCTTCATGTCCCTTCCCAAGCCCATTTGTACATTCTTTTTTATCTATGAGAGTAAGAACCTACAACAGGATACTGCAGCTCCCATGGGAGCAACTGCCCCATGGCTTCCCTCAGTCACCTCCCACCACATGACCCTCTTCTGAGCTTTCTGCATAGACATCCCTGTGTGTGGTCTTGCTACAACTATGTTACCTTTGTGTTTACTAGAATCTCACACTGCCTTCAGACCTCACCCTCATGAGCACTTCCTGTAGACTTCTGACTGGGACAATTTTCGAGTTCTTTCTAGTGTAGCTTTGGAGAACATTTCACATAGCAATTAGCCTACGATGCCATTGTTGCCGAATTCCTGTTCCTTTCTTGGAGAACACAGAACAGAAATGACACTATTCATGTCAGAAATTTAATGGGAAAAAGCCAGAACTCTGATGTCCCCAACAATCTAGTCTTAGCCACCTACCCCAAATATGCCATGTAAAGAGAGAAGTAGTATGGGAAAGCAGAGATGGGATTTACTCAATGTATACATATTACTAAAAGGAATGGAAAGAAGGAAGTCTTATAATCCTATGTCCACATTCAGAGTGATGACATGGAGCTTAGGCTGAAATATAGGAAGAAGTGGGGAAAGGAACAAGAGGGGGTAGTTGTAGGGTGTGTGTAGTTGTGCCCTAGGTGTGCTCTAACTGAAACTCTCTAAGTTCTTTACAACATGATTGGACCTCTGCCATTCCATAAGAGGATTGACTTGGTTCCAGTAATATGATCACTCTGCTTCAGTGTGCAGTCCCACAGTACTGAGGATGGGGCGTGTCTATCTGAAAAGGCTTTGTTCTTATTTATGTCTATACTTTTGGCCAAAATAAAAGAGACAGATAGAAAATGAAACAGTGGTGTCTGACTTCTTTCCTCCATTTAGTTACTCTATAGGTCAGAGTGAAGTGTCAGCACTTTCAAGAGAAGTATCTCCTAACTTGCCATTTCCAGTGGGTTGCTTAGACACTCATGTTAAAGCCTCAGAAATAACAGTGGGCATCCAGACAGGTTAGCCTTCAAAAAAAGCTGGAAGAGAAGGGGTCTTAAACAGGGAGAACAGCCATTTAGGTCTTAATAGAGCATGCCTTTAATCCCAGAACTCGGGAGGCAGAGGCAGGTGGATCACTGTGAGTTTGAGGCCAGCCTGGTCTACAAAGTGAGTCCAGGACAGCCAAGGTTACACAGATAACTCTGTCTCAAAAACCAAAAAAAAAAAAAAAAAAAAAAAAAAAAAAAAAAAAAAAAAAAAAAAAACAGAACAAAACAAAAAACAAAAAAACAGAAAAACAAAACAAAAACAAAAACAAAACTAATAGAGCTTCAGAAGGAGAGATAACCACTATGTATCACATGAAAAGGCCTTAGGTATGGAGAAGGGGAGCCATGAGACTGAGCGAGCTAGTAAGGAGCAAGAGTGAGGTAGAGGTGTGTCCAGACCACAACAATCTCATTGAGGACAAGCAGGAGTAGGACTGCTCCCTCCCTGCCCTGAGACTGTATGTCTCAGCGCATATAGCCTTACAACACTGCCTCTGCCATTCTTGACAATATCATATAGCCTGCTGTCCATGTTAGAGTAAAAATTTCCTCTCTCCTTATAAGGCCATGCCATGCAAGCACCTGGAATTCTGCTTCATGAAAATGAAGGATTCTCAGCACCTTGGCCCCAGCCAATGATGTACACTAACCTGGTAGGCCAGTATCCACTCCCCCGAAGGTTCAAATAGCATTTGTTCCCCTCAATTAAATGAGCTGTCTCACTGACATTGTCTTACTAGAAAGCTGTTTCTCAGCCACTCACTCCACCCACCCGGCCCGGCTGAGGTTCTATTCCTCCAGTCCAGCTCTGTATACAACAACCCTGCATACCATTAAGGGGAGAAGAGGACATAGGGCAGCACTAAGGAAAGACACTCTGAGTTGCCAGAATTAAGTGATTTATAATGCATAAGGATTTTTAGAGATGGCAGGAAGTTCCTCACCATGTGATTTACCTTGGCCTACCGTAGCTAAACCTAAAGCTTACATTGGTATAAGTTCCAAAATCCTGCGTTCTCCAAAATTCCATCACAACTACATGACTTCATGATGCCTTGTTTGCAAACCAATGTATCAGACAATGCGGCCTTCAGTGGGTTTCTAGAAGAAAAGTGTGAGATGCTCTACGTCTTGTATATTTCATGTCTATAAAACTGGTGCCGTGTGAACAGTACTTCAAAATTTTTCTGATAATTTGGAAGGGAACCTGAACCCATTGGCCCACTGTTACTTGGGACTTTGTGTCATGACACCGGGGAAGCACTTTCCTAGGTTTTTGAGCAGGAAGTTCCTTCAGTGCCATGCTTAAGTTAGGATCTCTCCTTTCAAACTTACTTACATTTTTAGAAGATGGAGGATTTGAGTGGGACCCCTGGGCCCAAATTTGCCTATCATAATGGTCTACTTGTAGGTTTCTAGGACCCTCTGGATCCTTCTACTTTGCTATTCTCCTATGCTTCTCTCATCTAGAGTCCCAATAGGATGTCCTCCCCTCTGTCCCAGTTTCCTGGTAAGTGAAGGCTTTCGTGGGACATGCCCCTTGGGCTAGTATGCAGATATAAGTGAGTATATACCATTTGATTCTTTCTGCTTCTGGGTGAACTCACTCATTATGATCATTTCTAGCTCAATCCATTTGTCCACAGACTTCGGGAATTCCTTGTTTTTAATAGCTGAGTAGTATTACATAGTGTATATGTACCACAGTTTCTTTAAACCCCTAGCCAATGGTCAGAACATTCTCCACAGTTGAGTGGAGAGTGGGATATGACTTTCTCATGTACTCTGGTGCCTCACATTTGACCTTGTCACCTGGACGGGGAGACTTTGTAGCACTCAGAGGAAGGACAGCAGGTTACCAAGAAGAGACTTGATACCCTATGAGCATATACAGGGGGATGAAATCCCCCTCAGGAACAGTCATAGGGGAGGGGAGTAAGGGGAAAATGGGAGGGAGGGAAAAATGGGAGGATACAAGCGATGGGATAACCATTGAGATTGTAACAAGAATAAATTAATAAAAAAAGTATGAAATAATACTATGTTGTCAAATAAACACTATCCTTGATTAAAAAAAAATAAGATGGAGGCTTTGATGTGGGGTCTCACCCTTGTGACACCTTTCATGCTGTGGTAGTACACAGCAGGAAGCTTCTCTCTATTGCCACTGATCTCTGTAATTACTAGTGCTTTTTGGTCTATACCCTTCTCGCCCCAAACACTAATCCTGCTACCTTGAAGTACTTCAAATATTTTTTTATCTGTGTTTTGACATTTTGCTCTTTGTCACAATAGGCTTTTACATTAAACTCAGTTGGTTTCTCAGGATATGTGTAGAGTGCAGCCAGATTTTTTTTTCTAGGATAACACACATGGTATCTAGACAGGTACCTAGGAAAATCTTGTTACTCCCTGAAACCTCATGAACTGGACCTCCAGTGCTGTCACTATTTCTGCACTCTTTGTCCAGATTTATCTAGAATGGTCTACTAAGTTTAGCTTATAGTATCTGAAATCGCTTCTTGCCTGAAGTTCCAATACTTTCACATTTCTCCATTCCACCAGCTTTAAACACATAAACTGCATCAGGCCTATTTCAACATGGTTTTCTCTCTTTGTACTGTCTACATTTTCTGATATACAGAATTTCAAGAACTAAACAGTTTAAAAATTGCTGATCTGATACTTTAATTGAATTTTGTTAGGATTACCTTTACTCCCCACAAAGACCTATTCTGTTCCCACCTCTCTACCAGATCTACCATTCTACATGTTGGACCAATATATGCAGAGGCATACTTTTAAATTATGTTGATGTATGATGCCCTCTGTTCTTTGACTATAAGAACTCTATGAAACTGTTTCCACATTGGAATATGAAACCTGGAGTAACCTAGTTCCATAGTTTTCGGGCCATGATTGCTCATATTTGGCTCTAATATTAGTTATCTCATTCTTATTTTTGTGAGATATGTGTTTTCTTGTGTATGTTGGTGGTTATGATTCTACCTTTGTTACTTTTCCTGTTATTAGAATACCCTGTCAAAAGCAACTTAATGAGAGAAAGAATTCAGTTCACCTAGATAAGGAAGTCATGGTGACAGAAGCTTAAAACAGCTGGTGCACCAGCCACCAGGGACCACACAGTGATGACTACAGGTACTCCGCCTGCTTTCTCCTTTGTACTCAGTCTAATAACACAGCAGCCCCTGTAGCAGTGCCACTTATTATCAAAGTGGATCTCTCTTCCTTAATTAACCTAATTTAGACAATTCCTTACCAATATGCCCTGAAGTGTTTCTAGGCCCTGCTAAGATGACACTCAGTATTAACAATCACACTGATTCTTTATCATATTTAAGTTTTCCTAAGACTGGGTGTTACATGCAGTGTACATATCACCTGAATAAAAATCCTATAGCCTAAAAAGCATTTGATCAATCAAAAACATTTTGTCAGTCACTTAACTTGAAAAAGTTTCAATTTATAATATTTTGCAGTTTTGTTGGATTTTCATCAGTCTGATTTAAAAAAAAAAAAAAGGAGAGATGAATGGAGCAAAGGATCTGTCAAGCTCCTAATGATCTTGTAATTCCATTTTCCATTAGCATTTTAAAAAGTCAGAAAATACATAAGCCATTTCTTTTGCAATCTCCTCATTCACTTCTGTTTAAAAGGCTTTCTGGTCTAAGAGTTCTGCATTCATTGAACATCAGTCAAGTTCTGGCTGGGAGTTACATATTCATAACACTCATGTGGCTTATCTCCGATCACTACAATGAGGCTTTCGTTCTCATAAGAAAAGTGCAACAGCCTTCCTGCAGTGCTTGATAATAGCTGATTAAAATACCAAGAGCACAAATAAAAGAGAGGAAACAAAAACATTCCATGAAGTATATTGAAGACAAAAGCTTAGATGCAACAAAGCTTTACACTGAATTATAGCATCATACTGACAGGATCAAAGGGCAAATCTTGGTAAAGTAAACAGCAGAGAGAACCCATTTCTCATTCAATAAAAGAAAATGAAATTATAATCCTAGAGTTGAGAGGAATATTTCAGTTTCTGAAATGATCATTCATCTTAAATGTCCATTAGAAAATCTGAACTACAAAATTGTCCCCATCTCTGGAATCCTTATGAGTTTACAATAAATTCCCTCCTTTATATTTTATGTGAAGTATTAATTCCAATATTAATGTATCAAAATAAAACAGCAAGTGGGCTCTAAAAAATTGTAATCATGCAAAATCTTCCTTCAGTTTCATCTCTGTTGCTTCACAACAGGCAATTTAGAAAAGAAAGCAATTTTGCTGATAATTCCAGATTTAGGTCTATTATTGAAGAGAAGTGACAATGGCAGGAGCTTGAGACAGTTGGCCATATCACATCCACAGTCAAATCAAACAGACATAAATGCATGCATCTTGACTCCTGCTCCACTCCCTCTCTACAGTTCCAAAGATCTGTGTCTAGGAAATGGTTCAACAATAGACTGATGAGTCTCCCCACGTCGCTTCATGAATGATCAAGACAATCTCCCTAAACATGTCCATAAGTGAAACTGAGCAAGACAGTTTCCCATTCAGACTCTCATCCTAGGTGATTCTAGTTTATGTCAATTTGATAATAAAACTAACCATCACCAATCTCATATTTCTGAGGACTCCATACATGGGGTCTTATCAAATATTTTTTGGTAGAATTCTGGTTTGAATATGACTGTCTGAAAGCTTGATATGGTAGGAATATTGTGTCAGGTTGTTCTGGAAGTCATAGTGGTTTGCATAAGGAGAAAAACACCCATTTCCCATAAGGATTATAACACTGACTTCTGTGGTCCAAGAAATAAAAAAGTAATTTTCAGACTTAGTCTAAAATATTACATACATACATATATATATATATACATATATATATATATGTGTGTGTGTATGTATGTATGTATGTATACACATACACACACATCATGTTGTGGGGAAAAACATAAAGGCATGTACACCATCAGGTCCAAATTATAGGCAACTGGTAATCAGGCAACCACATCTGAGTCACATCCAGCTATTTCTTTTATTTCCATGACTTGTCTGATTTTTTTTTCTCATATCTACTTCATCCATGAAATTTTTTTTAAACTGCAAATCTGCTTTCCACATATTCTGCTCTGCTAAGTAGGAGATTTAGGAAATTAGTGAAGGATACATATTTGAAATGTTATCATTGAAAATCTCCAAATGGTTTTTCATGGTGCGCCTTGGTAAAAAAATCATTCAAAGCACATCTTTCCATCTTCTAATATCTTCTTCAATTTTTATCTTCAGAGACGTGAAGGTCTTGTCATACAAGTCTTTAAATTGCTTGGCTAGAGTTACACCAAGATACTTTATTTTATTTGTGGCTATTTTGAACTGTGTGGTTTCCCTAGTTTCATTCTCAGCCTATTTGTCATTTGCATACAGGAGGGCTACTGGTTTTTTAAAAATTAATTTTGTATCCAGCCACTCTGCTATAGGTGTTTATAGCTGCAGGAGTTCTCTGGTAGATTTTTTTGGGGGTCACATATTTACCATCACATCAACTGTGAAGAGGGATACTTTGAAATCTTCCTTTCCAATTTGTGCCCCCTTTAGTTGTCTTATTGCTCTAGGTAGGATATCAAGTAATATATTGAAAAGATATAATAAAAATTGGCAACCTTGTCTTGTCCCTGATTTCAGTGGGCTTGCTTAAAGTTTCTCTCCATTTACTATGATGTTAGCTATTGGCTTGCTGTATATTGCCTTTACTACCTTTACATATGTAACTTGTAACCCTGATCTTTCCAAGACTTTTAAGATGAAAGAATTTGGGGTTTTGTTGGACTCCTTTTTTGACATATAATGAGATGAACATGTGGTTTTTATTTTTCAGTTTCTTTACATGGTGGATTATGTTGATGGATTTCCATATATTGAACCACACTTGCATGCCTGGGATAACTCCTACTAGACCATTGTGGATGATATTTTTGATGCGTTCCTGGATTCTGCTTGTGAATATTTTGTTGAGTATTTTTTCATCAATATTCATAAGGGAATTTCGTCTCAAATTCTCTTTCTTTTTGGGTCTTGGTGTAGTTTAGGTATCAGGGTGACTGTGGTCTATTGCCATAAGTTTGGCAATGTTCTCTCTGTTTCTATTTGTACAATAGTATCAGGAGTATTAGCTTTAACTTTTCTTTGAAAGACGGGTAGAATTCCACACTGAAACCATCTGGCCCTGGACTTTCAGAAGTTGGAAAAATGTCTAATCTTCAGTGATCAGTATGATTTGTAGAGTAAAAGTGGCCATCCTACCAAAAGAAATCTACATATTTAACACAATTTCAATCAAAATACCAACAAAATTCATTGCAGACCTTGAAAGGAAAATTCTCAACTTCAAATGGAAAAACAAAAAACTCAGAATAAGTAAAACAATCCTATATAATAAAAGAAATTATGGAGATATCTCCATCCCTGACTTCAAGCTATACTACAGTACAATGTAATTAAAACACCATGGAACTTGAATAACAATAGACAGGTTAGTCAGTGGAAACAAATTGAAGACCCAGAAATAAACCTATAGACTAATGGACACTTATTTTTGATAAAGGAGCCAAAAACATACAATGGAAAAAAGAAAGCATCTTCAACAAATGGTGCTTCTCTAACTGAATATCTACATGTAGAAAAATGTAAAAAGATCCATATATATCACCCTGCACAAACCCAAGTCCAAGTGGATCAAATATATCAACATGACACCAGATACACTAACCCTATTAAAAGAGTAAGTGGAAAGATCTGTGAATGCACTGGCCTAGGAAAAAGCTTCCTTAACAAAACACCAACAGCTCAGGCTCTAAGAATAACAATTAATTTACTGGACTATATGTGGGTCCTCTAGTAAGGGGATTGGGAACTGTCTCTAACATACACTCTGTTGCCTGTGTTTTGATCACCTACCCTTGAGAGGACTGCCTTGCCAGGCCAAAGAGGAAGAGGAGGAGCTCAGTCCTGATGTGACTTGGTAAGATAGGATATGCGGATAAGGTGAGGGGGCCTTCACTTTTCTGAGGAATAGGGGAGGGGAGGGAGAAAAGGGAGGGAAGGTGGGATTGGGAGGAGAGGAGGATCAAGGCTACAGTTGGTATGTGAATAAATTAGTAAATTAATTTTAAAAATCAAAAACAAACACAAACAAAAGTGTTAATGTCTGCTTGCATTTTGTTGCAGACAACACAGCAATTACATTCTTCGCAAGAAAACACGTCTTTGGCATGAAATAAGTATTCTACATGTTGTTGACAAGAGAAGAGGAAATATTAAGCCCTGTTTTCTTGATTTTTGTGAATAAAGCTTCCAAGAAAAAGCCATAGCTTATATTGAACTTTTCCCAAAGCAAACTACCTCATTAGAAGGTCATTGACTTTATAGAGGATGGAATACTGCAGGTTAAGGCATAACTACAGTTGATATTCGGCACCTTTGCATCTGACCTAACATCCTTGTGACTATCAGATAAAGCATTTTGGAGTGTATTAACTTAGTAGACCATTGGTTTCCACCAATTCCAATGAGTTTTCCCTCAGTCAGTATCTGAAATCTGTAATGGAGAATTTTGCAGCTTGCTGGTGTTTTCTTTAATGTATTTAACAAGTCACTTGATTTACCTCATGTTTTGTCTTGTTACTATAGAACTTCATACAACTCGAGCTACCTAAGAGCATGAAATTTTAGATATCCTGAATCTGAGTCTGTGTTCCTGGGTCCTGGTAATTAATGTTGGGTCCAGATATTCTGTCTCACTTTTAAGGAGGAAGCTGTTTCTTCTCTAGGCAAGGCTTAGCTTTGTAGTCATGTAAGAATTTTTCTCTGTGGCCTTAAATACATAATGGATGTCGGAGGTTAAGAAATAGTTGACAACATGAGTTTTGTAAGTTCTCTGTTTATTTCTGAGCCTGATGAAAGCTTCTCCTAAGTTCCTAAGTTCCCCCTTTTTTTTCTGATTTTGTTAATTTGCATTCTCTGTCTCAGGCTCCCTCCTTCTCTCTGTCTCTCTCTGTCTGTCTCTCTGTGTCTCTATGTCTCTGTCTCTCTGTGTCTCTGTCTCTGTCTCTCTCTCTCTCTCTCTCTCTCTCTCTCTCTCTCTCTCTCTCTCTCTCTCTCTCTCTCTCTCTCTCTCTCTCTCTCTCTCTTGCTCTGTCTTTTAGTTAGTTTGGCTAGGGGCATGTCTGTCTCATTTATTTTCTCAAAGAACCAGCTTTTGGTTGCATTGATTCTTTGAACTTTTTTGTTTGTTTCTAATTTATTCATTTCAGCTATTTGTTTGATTATTTCCTCTCATCTACCTCTTTGCTGTGTTTTCTTGTATTTTCTGTTGTTGTTTTTTATTTAACTAAAGCTTTCAGGTGAGCTGACAACGTCTAGCATGTGACCTCTTCAATTTCTTTATGAAGGAACTTATTGCTTTCCTCTTTCCTCTTAGGACTTCTTTCATTGTGTCCCATGTGTTTGGGTATGTTGTTCCTCCCTTTTTAATACAAATTTAGTAACTCTTTAATTTCTTCTCTGACTCAGTGGTCATTGTTCATGGATTTGATCAGTTTCCATGTCTGTGTAGGCTTTTTGTTATTTCTGTTTTTGTTGAAGTCTAGCTTTAATCCATGATGATCTGATAAAGGACAATGGGTTAACTCCATTTTCTTGTATTGGTTGAATTTGCTTTGTTCCAGACTATATGGTCGATTTTGGGGAAAGTTCCTTGCCATGCTAAGAAGAAAGTATATTCTTTTTTGTTTAAGTGTAAAGTTCTATCCACATCTATTAGGTCCATTTGATTCATGACATTTCTTAGCTTTATTACTGTTGTATTTAGTTTTTATCTCAATTATTTGTCAATTGGTGAGTGTGGGTTGTTGATGTCTCCCATTATTAATGTGCAGGGATTGATGCATGATTTAAGATATTTAATAGTATTTATTTTACAAATATGGATTCCCTTGTATTTGGAGCATAGATATTCAGGATTGAGATGTCCTCTAGGTGGATTTTTCCCTTTGATGAGAATGAAATATTCTTTATCATCTCTTTTGAGTGATTTTGGTTGAAGGTCTATTTTATTAGATATTAGGATGACTACTCTAGCTTGTTTCTTGGGTCTCTTTGTTTGAAAAACTTTTTTTTTTCAGCCCTTTATTGATGTAATGTCTATTGTTACTGAGGTGTGTTTCTGTTATGCAGCAGGATTTTGGGTCCTATTTATGAGTCCATTCTGTTAGCCTGTATCTTTTTATTGAAGAGTTTAGTTCATTGATGATTATATTAGTGACCAGTGATTGCTAATTCCTTTTATTATGATTTTGGTTGTGATAATATGTTTGTCTTCTTTTGGTTTTGCTGTTGTGAAGTTACTAATATCCTGTGTTTTCCTGTGTGCAGTTGAATTTGGTGGGTTGGAGTTTTATTTATGGTATCATCTGCAGTGCTGTGTTTGGGCACAGCTATTGTTGAACTTTGGTTTTGTCATGGAATATCTTACTTTTTGCCCTCTATGGTGATTGAAAGCTTTCCTGTGATTAGTATTCTGGGCTGACCTGTGTGGTCTCTTTGAGTCTTTTTTTTTTTTTTTTAATTTTTTAATTAATTTATTCTTGTTACATCTCAATGGTTATCCCATCCCTTGTATCTTCCCATTCTTCCCTCCCTCCCATTTTCCCCTTATTCCCCTCCTCAATGACAGTTCCTGAGGGGAATTTCCTCTCCCTGTATATGCTCATAGGGTATCAAGTCTCTTCTTGGTAGCCTGCTATCCTTCCTCTGAGTGCCACCAGGTCTTCCCCTCCAGGGGACATGGTCAAATATGAGGCACCAGAGTTCGTGTGAAAGTCATACCCCACTCTCCACTCAGCTGTGGAGAATGTTCTGTCCATTGGCTAGATCTGGGTAGGGGATTAAAGTTTACCACCTGTATTGTCCTTGGCTGGTGCCTTAGTTTGAGCAGGACCCCTGGGCCCAAATCTGCCTACCATAATGTTCTACTTGTAGGTTTCTAGGACCCTCTGGATCCTTCTACTTTGCTATTCTCCTATGCTTCTCTCATCTAGAGTCCCAATAGGATGTCCTCCCCTCTGTTCCAGTTTCCTGGTAAGTGAAGGCTTTCGTGGGACATGCCCCTTGGGCTAGTATGCCGATATAAGTGAGTATATACCATTTGAGTCTTTCTGCTTCTGGGTGAACTCACTCATTATGATCATTTCTAGCTCAATCCATTTGTCCACAAATTTCGGGCATTCCTTCTTTTTAATAGCTGAATAGTATTCCATAGTGTATAAGTACCACAGTTTCTTTATCCATTCTTCTACTGAGGGACACTTAAGCTGTTTCCATGTTCTGGCTATTATGAATAAGGTAGAGTCTTTATGAGATCTGCCCAAGACCTTTTGGCTTTCATAGTCCCTGTTGAGAAGTCAAGTATACTTCTAATAGGTCGTTTTTTTTTAAAGAATAATGTATTCAGATTACATCCCTATTGTTATCCCTTCACTTGTACCTTCCCATTCCCCTTCTATCCCTCTTTCACCCAAATTCCCTACCTCCAGCCTGTGACAGAAGAGGGCCTCCTCCTCCCCCACTATTTGATCACAGTCTATCCTCATCCAGATAGCCTGATTCACCTTTCTCTGAGTACTACTGGGCCTCTCCACCAAGGGGAAATGGTCAAATAGGTGGCACCAGAGTTCATGTCAGATTCACTCCTTGAAATCCATACAACTGTGGAGAATGTGCTGTCCATTGGCAAGATCTGAATATGTCATCTATGTTTACATCATACATTGTCCTTGGTTTGTATGGTAGCTTGTGCAGGTCCCCCAGGTCCATATTTTCCAGCCTTGATGGTCTTCCTGTGGTGTTGCAGGACCCTCTGGGTCCTTTTATCTCTCCATTATTCCATACCTCTCTCACCTGAAGTCCCAATAGCAAGTCCCAGCATCTGTCCCAACCTCCCTCTGAGTGAAGGCTCTCAGAGGACATCCACGTTGGGTAAGTATACAAGTATAAGTGATTATATACCTTGTGTATCTTTCTGGATCTGGAGGAACAGATATAGCTATCCATAATTATCTATTCTATTTTGCTGTCTCAACAAAATATATCTGTTCCTCCCAGACCATTACTCTCTCTATACCTAACCTTTGTGGTTCTATAGATTCTATCTTGGTTATCATTGACTAAACAGCCAGTAACTTCATATATGTAAATATTTACATTTTTTTCTTCTGAGGTCTGAGAAACCTCACACAGGATGATTTTTGTTTCTAGTTCCATTCATGTAACTTTGAAATTCATGGTTTCATTTTTTTTGTAATGGTAGAGCAATACTGCATAGTGTAAATGCATCAAGTTTTCTTTATTCCTTCTTCTGTTGAGGGAAAATTAGGTTGTTTCTAGTTTCTGACTATTATGAATAGAGAAGCAATGAATTTTATTGAGCAACTGTCTCTGAGAAAGAATGAAGCATCTTTTGGATTTATGCCTATTAGCGGTATAGCTGAATCTTGAAGTAGATCAATTCTCATTATTCTGAGGAACTGCCATACTGATTTTCATAGTGGCTATTTAAGTTTTCCCTTCTACCAGAAATAGATGAGTTTTTCCTTATTCCACATTCTCACTAGCATGAGTTATCATTTAATTTATTGCTCTTAGCTCTTCTGACAGATGTAAGATAAAACTTCAAAATAGTTTTGATTTGTATTTCCCTGATAGCTAAGGATCCAGAACATTTATTTAAGCATTTCTTAAGCATTTAAGATTTCTCTATCAAGAATTTTCAGTTTAAATATATAACCCACTTTTAATCGAGTTATTTCTTTTCTTTGTGTTCAGCTTTTGAGGCCTAAACATATTTTGGATATTTATGCTGTATCAGATGTATAGTTGTTGCCTGTGCTTACGGTGTTCTGTTCAAAAGTCATTTATAGTGCCAATGAGGTCAAGGTTGGTTCCTTTTTTTTCTTCTATAGGTCTTTTGTATCTGGCTTTATGTTGATACCATTGATCCACTTGGACTTGAGTTTTGTACATGACTAGAAGTATGGATTTATTCACATTCTTCTATGTGTAGATATCTAGTTTGACAAGCACCATTTTTTGAAGATGCTATAACTTTTATTATGAATATTTCTGGATTCTTTGTCAAAGAACAGGAATCTTTAAGTATATGGACATATGTCTGATTCTTCAATTCTATTCCTTTGATGTACATGTCTGCTTTGTGCCAATACCATGCTGGTTTTATTGCTATAGCTCTGTTAGACAACTTGAAAACAAGAGATGTTGATGCACCAAGCAATTTCTTTATTGTTTGGAAGTGTTTTAGCTATCCTGAGATTTTTGTTTTTCCATATGAAACTGGAAATTATCTTTCCAAAATATGTGAATAATTGTCTTAACATTTGGATGATGATTGCATTGAATCTGTAGATTGCTTTTGGCAGGATGAATAGCTTTACTATTTTAATGCTACCAATGCATGAACATGGAGGTTTTTCCATCTTCTGATTTTTACTCCAAATTCTTTCTTCAAAGATTTAATATTTTTTATCACATACATCTTTCCCTTGCTTGGGTAGAGTTATCCCAAGATAACTTAAATTATTTGAAGAGATTTTGAAATGTGTGTTTCCTGATTTTTTGGAAAGTGTATTTGCCATTGCTATACAGGAGGACCCTAATGTTTATGAGTTAATCTTGTATCCAGCTACTTTGATAGATGTATAGAAGTACTTATTAGGTGTAAGATTTTCCTGGTAGAATTATTAGTCATTTATTTTGTTAGTCAGGGTTCTCTAGAGGAGAAGAACTTACAGAATAGAATATAAAGAATGAACACACACACATAAACACTCACATATTATAATTCTATTGAATAAGGAATTAGTATGGCTTATCCAACTAGTCCAACAATTGCTGTCTACTAATGGAAGTTCCAAGATCCAGCAATTATCAGTTCACAGGGCTGGGTATCTCAGCTAGTCCTCAGTATATGCTGGAATCTTGAAGAAGTAGGTTCTAATGCCAGTTATGGACCAGGCTTGCTATGAGATCTAGAGAAAGCAGGGAAAAGAGATCAAGCTTCTTTCTTACTTTCCTTTTATTTAAACAGACATTGGAAGGTGTGGCCAAGATGAAAAATGTGTGTGGGTTTTTTTTTTCTTTAATCTAGTTAATATGGTGGATTACATTTATCAATTTGCATATGTTGACCCAAACTTGAAACTCTGGAAGAAGCCTTGATCAGGGTGAAAACAAATTTGACATATTCTTGGATTCAGTTATCAGGTACTTTACTGAGACATTTAAAAATCTATGTTCAAAAGAAAAATTGATCTATGCTTCCATGTCTTTGTTAGGTATTTTTGTGATATGAATATCAGAGTAACTATGGGCTCAAAAATGTTGGATAATATTCATTCTGTTTGGACTTTCTTAAGTAATTTGAGGAATAATATCATTAACTCTTCTTTAACAGTCTCATAGAATTCTATGCTAAAAACATAGCATAGAAGAGACTTATAATGACCTTTTTTATTAAGGCTTACAGATATGTTTATATTGCTTACATAATTGTGATTTAGCTTTGTAAGAGGTGTGTATCAAGAACATTACCTATTTCCTTTTGATTTTCCAAGTTGGTGCCGCGTAAGGTTTTAAAGTATGCCCTTATGATACTTTGGATTTCCTTGTCTGTTGTGCCCTCTTTTCATTTCTAATTTTGATACTTTCTGTCAGTATTTTAGTTAAACTCAATAAAGGAGTTGTAACTTTTACTAATTTTCTCATAGTACCCTTGTCTTATTTTGTTAATTCTTTGTAAATTGTTTGGTTTTTTGTTTGTTTGTTTGTTTCTATTATATTGATTTTAGGTCTGAGTTTGATTATTCTTGCCATCTATGCCTTTGGGAATGATTTCTGGTTTATTTTGTTCTAGAGATTTTTTTTTTTAATTTTAAAATCTTTGATTCTTTACGTATTTTTGAGACAGGTTCTTACTATATAGCCTTTTAAAAATAATTTATTCAGATTATATCCTGGTTGTTATCCCCTCACTTGTATCTTCCCATTTCCCCACTTCCCTCTTTCACCCTATTCCCCTTCACTAGACCTGTGACAGAATGGAACCTCCTCCCCCACCATTATGATCACAGCCTACCAGGTATCATCAGGATAGCCTGCTTCCCCTTCCTCTGAGTGCCACCAGGCCTCCCCACTAAGGAGAAGTGGTCAAATAGGGGCACCAAAGTTCATGTCAGTCCCTGCTTTCCCAACAACTGGAGAATGTGCTGTCTATTGCCTTGATGTGAAAAGGGAGTCTATGCTTACTGCATGCATTGTTCTTGGTTGGGACAGCAATTTGTGCAAACCCACATGGGTCCAGATCTGACAACCTTGATGGTCTTCCGGTGGGGCTCCTGGACCATCTGGGTCTGTCTATCTCCCCATTCTTCAAAAACCATTTCACCTGGAGTCCAATAGCATGTCCCAGAATCTGTCCTGATCCCCTCATGAGTGAAGACTCTCAGAGGACATCCATGTTGGGCTAATATCCACTAATAAGTGAATATACACCATGTGTGTTTTCCTAGGCTTAGGTTAACTCATTCAGGATGATCATTTCTAGCTCCATCCATTTGCCTGCAAATGTCGGGATTTCCTTGTTTTTAATAGGTGAGTAGTAATTGATAGTGTAAATGTACCACTTTCTTTATGCATTGTTCAACTGAGAGACATCTAGGTTGCTTCAAAATTCTGGCTATTACAAATCAGGCTTCTATGAACATAGTTGAGCAAATGTCCTTGTTGTGTAGTGGAGCATCTTTTGGGCATATGCCAAAGAGTAGAATAGCTGGGTCTTTAGGTAGCACTATGCCTAATTTTCTGAGAAAGCCTGATTGGTCCAAATTGGTTGTACAAGCTTACACTCCCACCAGCAATGAGGGAGTGTTCACCTTTCTCTAAATCCTCACCAGCATGTGTTGTTACTTGTCTTTTTGATCTTAGACATTCTGAAGGGTATAAGATGGAATCACTGAGTCATTTTGATTTGCATTTTTTTCTGATGACTGAGGACATTGAATATTTCTGTAACTGATTTTGAGCCATTCAATGTTCCTCTGCTGAGAATTCTCTGTTTAGCTCTGAACCCCATTTCTTATTTGGTTTAGTGGTGTTTAATTTCTTTAATTCGTTATATATTTTGAACATTAGCTCTTTGTCTGATGTAGGGTTGGTGAAGATCTTTTCCCAGTCTATAGGCTTTGCTTTGTTGTGTTGACAGTGTCTTTTGCCATACAGAAGCTGTTCAGTTTCATGAGGTCCAATTTATTAATTGTTGACCTTAGAGCCTGATCTGTTGGTGTTCTTTTCAGGAAATTGTATCCTGTGCCAATGAGTTCAAGGCTCTTCCCCACTTTTTATTCCAAAAGATTTAGTGTTTCTGGTTTTATGTTCAGGTCTTTAATCCACTTGGATTAGAAGTTTATGCTTGGAGATAAGTATGGATTTACTTGCATTTTTCTACATGTAGATATCCAGTTATACCAGTACCATTTGTTGAAGATGCTATCCTTTTTCCATTGTATGGATTTGGCTTCTTGTCAAAGATCAAGTGCCCATATGGATGTGGATTTATTTATGGGTCTTCTATTCAATTCCATTGATCAAATAGCCTATTTCTGTGCCAGTACCATGTTGTTTTAATTACTGTTGCTCTATAGTACAGCTTGAGATCCAGGACAGAGATTCCTCCAGAGGATCTTTTATTGTACAAGATTGTTTTAGCTATTCTGGTTTTTTTGTTTTTTCCATGTGAATTAGAGAATTGATTTTTCAAGATCTTTTAAAAATTGTGTACATATCTTGTTCTAGAGATTTTAGATGTGTTGTTAAGTTACTAATATTAAATACCTCAACTTTTCTTATGTAAGTACTTAGTACTATGAATTTGCCCCTTAGAATTTCCTTCATTGTGTCCCATAAATTTTAGTATTTTCTATATTCAGTTTTACTCAATTCTATAATGTTGTTAAGGTCATTCTTAATTTATGTCTTGTGACATTTGTTTTTCAATAGTGAATTGTTCAATTTTCATGAGTTTGTAAACTTCCACTTGTTTCTGTTGTTGATATCCAGCTTTAATCCATGATGGTCAGATAGAATGCTGAATGTTATTTCAATTTTCTGGTATCTGTTGAGACTAACTTTTTGTCTAATTATGTGCTTAATTTGAAACACCCTACCCATAGAGCCAGTTTCTCAGTTGTCCTCTAACCCTCGATTTTGGTTTCTTTTCGTTTTTTTCTATTATGTTTCAGTGATTGGGGTAAAATTTCTTTCTGGTTTTAACCAACTTAAAGACTGTAGGCTTCACTGTGAATTTTCCAAGCAAAAAGTTTCTTTTCTGATTTTACGTCATATGTGTTTTTCTTCCTCCCAGTCCTCTCTTGTTCTCCTATCATGGGTCTCTATCCAGTTTCATGGTACACACATGATTACATCCTGCCTTTTTTACATATATATGCACTTCCCAAAATTTTTGATAATTTTCAAGGAATAGAGTTGAGTTGAATTCCTTACATTGTCATTGGAAAGGATAATTAGCATATGTAAAGTTTTCTTTTTGACACAGAGAAAATTAGAGATGGAATTTTGGCAAAACATTGGAAAGTGTCCTACCAAAATGTCTATTTAAATATGACTGGCAGAAAAATGTAATTCAAGTGAATTGTTTTTGTCTATTTCCCTGCTATGAATTATAAGCATTTTTAGGTGTAAGCAGAGATATATTTTCTATCTGAATTTGGCAAGATCAATTTTCAGAATCTTTACATGGAAATGAATTAGCTGCCACTTTTTGAACAAGTAGAACATCTGTGATATATATTTTATTGCTTAAACATATGGTGCTTTCTTAATGGAGAAAATACTGCAATAACAAGTAAAGCAACTGCAAGATGGTGTTGTGTTTAGGGTTAGAAGAAAGAAACAGAAATGCCACAGCGGGACTTCAATTCAGGTTTAGATGGTAAAACACAGTTGCAATATTCACTTTGATAAGAATTATGTATTGGCAGAAAAAAAAAACCATGGAACTATGACTTGAAAGATGGTTGATGCTCTACATGAAATATGGCTGAAATGTTGTCTATTGTGCTTTGACCATCTCCAATATGCATAGAAAGGAAACAACAGTTATTTTTACTTAACCCATGGTATTTGCCAGGCTGTGTACAAATTGATTTGATGAGAAAGGCAGGCTTTAGTGGAAATTGATTGTATGGAAGCAGACTAGTGTATTTCTACTCAAGGGAATCCAAGAATAAAATGAATTGGAAAATAAAGTGGAATAGTTCTGTCATGTTTTCAATCTGAAATGTCCTGCCATAAGCTCATGTCCTTTCAGTTTAAATTCCAGCTTTGTTAGATTTCTGCAGAAGCTTAGAGAGACAGAAGGCATAAAAACACCAGTCTGGCCTATTTCAAATATGGCAAACACAGCAGAAAGGGGGTATCTGCAAAAAGGAAAGGAAATAATTGGTGCTTATATAGGGGAATCATGGGATGGTAAATTAAGTTTAACTCCTGGGGCTATGCACAATCTTGTAGTTCCTCTCTCCTTAACTTGTTTGTTCAGAAAAAGTTGTTCTGTTGTTAGAACTTACCTTGTTCTGCCTATCAAGTTGTGGCTGACAGTGGACATCTGAATATAGCATTGATGGTAATGGGGGAGAGGCTGAGGAGTCT
Source organism: Acomys russatus (assembly GCF_903995435.1). Classification (NCBI taxonomy): domain Eukaryota; kingdom Metazoa; phylum Chordata; class Mammalia; order Rodentia; family Muridae; genus Acomys; species Acomys russatus. Next base: position 19,325,700 of record NC_067158.1, on the reverse strand, counting down.
TCGTCAGTGTCTGGCAGAATGTGTTAAAGGTTCACTCTAATAAGCTTGTGACCCTGTTTTGAGAGGCTGTACAATTTTAGGAGGTGGATCCTAGCTAGATGGTGTAACTGGCCCAGCTCTTTGGGGTTGTGCTATCCCTGGTTCTCTCTTCTCTTATTTTCTGTTTATTGATATGATGTAAATTAAAACACTCTCCATCAGTCAGCACCAATTCCTACTGTGTGTTTCAGCCCAAGTATGGAGGAGCAGATAGCACTGGATGGAACTTTCTGAAACAATGAGCAAAAAAGTTCATAAGTCCTTCCTTTTTTGAAGTTGTTTTAGTAGGTATTTTCTCATAGTGACTTGGAATATTAGAGTGTAAAGATTCAAAGAGCCAGAGGTAATGGCACTTTTCAGTGAAACAGAATTTAAAAGACATCACAGGCTGTTGTACACCTGAACTCACAACAGTTATGACTATATGCACAAGACATGCACAAAATCAAGCCAACTAAAATACCAATGAGGATGAATGAGGAGCTCAAAAAGCTCAGCCATTAGCTGTGGTGTTATTGACAAAAGATGGATAGAAACAAAATCATTTTTCTATGGGAATGTCTTTCCTGAGTGGGCACCTTTGTTCCAATAGACTACCTTACTGGTATTTAAAATAAGTAGACTTAGTGGGTTTTGAAAAAAAAAAAACAGAAAACTAAAAATGAAACTTATCAACTTGAAAAAGGAGATATTCAAGCTAGTGCTGAAAGGGGAAAAGAGTTGGATTTGACAGAAGTGAATGATAGGCATATTTCAAAATCTCAAACAAATATTTCATTTCCTACATTTGCAATTAAGCAAAGGCTAAAATAAAAATTAGAGAAAATTTAGGGGTCTTAGTTTAAGTTTATTAAAAGAAATAACTTCTAAAAACTTAAGCATCATATCTTATAAGGCTTTCCAAGGCGTTCTTTTTATAAGTGACCCTGGTTTTTTTTTTTTTTTTTTTTTTGGCCTAGGCTCCTTGGTAGCAAAGAATAGTAAACTTTTGAAACAAATGAAAGCAATATATATTTAGCTTTCAGAGTATTTATTCTTTCTGGAGACTTCACATCTCATTATTGTTCCAAAAATGCACACAGATATCTGTGGCTTTAATTCTGAGGAGATCCATTTACAAAATCAAGAAAGGGATTTAGATTTGCCAATAGGCAAGTTTGTTTATTTACACTTTAATGTGAAAGGAGATATGTTAGAGGATTGTAGTGTGAGTACAAGTTAATTGAGTCCAAATACCGATATGTAGATAACACTGACATTGCATTTTGTGTCCGTCTTCAAATGGTGTAAGTATTTTACAAGATGATGAGCTGAGTTCTAAGTGAAATTCATGGAGTAATTGGTATAATTATCCCTATGGTCCCTACTGTTCTCTGTCATTCCCTCTGGCTCTCCAGGGGGATAATCCTATTAGCTAACTGAATTATAATTTAATATCCTCCTCCCACAGACTCACAGTGTATTGTTTAAATTGATCTTTTTGTACCAACTAGAATGTTCAGGTTAAATACGTTAAATAAATTTTTAGTTCTTTAATATTTATTTAAATGTGGAATGATCTGGAATCTAGGATGGTTGGTAGTTGTTACTGCTAATTTGTTTTGCTTCTTTTCTTTAGTTTTAACCAGCTGGCTAACTAACTAAATACTTAACTTTATATTCTTTGAGACAGAGTATAGCACCACAACTTAGTCTGTACTAGAAATCATTATGTATCCCAGAAGGTATTAAAATCACCATTCCCCTACCTCTTCTTCCTGGAATCTGTCCTACATGTTTACCCAACCCGGGGATATGAATTTTGCCAAACATTTTTTCCATATCTATGAAAAAGAAAATATTTTTGTATTTTCCTTTAATTTGTTAGCAAAGAAGTTGATATTAGAATCTTGATGTGTTTGGTAGAAGGATTATTATTCTTCTCCAATGTCTGTTAAATATCATTTAAAATTCCTGAATTATATTAATCACTGTGCCAAACTATCTTTTGGATATCATGACTGATTATCATAAGTTGTGGATTGTAGGCTAGACACTTTTATTTATGTTAGGACCATTTTATTTTCTTTTATTCCTTGGAATAGTTTGACCTACACAAATACAATATATTTTTAAATAAGTCATCCATTATAAACCAGATATGCAGATTCTCAAACATGACACGCCCATAGCAATCATTCCTCACCATCACAAATAAAGAACATGATAGCCTAGCCATCCATGCACTTAATTTAATGGTAAAGGAAGCATGTTCTGAATGAATTGGCATACCACAGCAATTGTATTTATGAGTTCACAGAAGATGTACTAGTACGTAGAAGACTGCATAGATGTTGAAGAAAAACTTAATTGACACTAGGAGAACTGTGTAGATACTGAAAGGGAGTTGTATCAAGATGAAGGTCGACCTTGACAAAGAAGGAGGTTAGCATATACATTAAAAGTCAGACTTCAGAGTCAGGAAGATTTCATAAACACTAAAGTTATATCTATCCCCTGATACCATTAGTTTCATTAATTTTTTCACATCTTTCACTTCCTTGGTTATATTTATTCATATGTGTACATATACACATGTATATGTTACGTTTGCTCATATGTGTGGGTATATATGAGGGCATAACTCTGTGTGTGTGTGTGTGTGTGTGTGTGTGTGTGTCTAATTTATAAACTGTAGGAGTTTTCTGGTGAAGTCTTTCAAGTTGTTTATATGTAGAATCACATATTTTGCAAACAAGGATACTTTGAGGTTTCCTCCTTTTCTACTTCTTTCCCAGTTATTTTGTTCACCTTTATTATTGCTCTAGCTAAAACATAGAGCACAACATTGAAAAGGAACTGAGGGAAAGAACATTGCTATCTTGTTCTTGATTTAGTGGAAATATTTTTTTGTTGTTATTGTTGTTGTTTTCTTTTTTAACATGACGTTGAATGTAGAGATGTTGAATATTTCCTGTACTGTGTTGATGTATGTTCCCTGTGTCCCTAGATTCTTTACAAATTATTATTATGAAGGGATCTTGTATTCTATCAAATACTTTTCTGTATCTAATGAGGGGATCGTGTATTTTGTCCTTGAGTTTGTTCATATGGTAGATCTTACTTTTTGATTTACATGTGACAAGTCAGTTGTGCATGTCTGAAATGAAACTAACTTGGACATAGAGAACAATCATTTTGATGTGTTCATGAGTTCAGTTTGCTGATATTTTATTAAGAAATTTTCTATCTATGTACAACAGAGATATAGACCTCTAATTATCTTTTTTGTTAGACCCTTGTCTGATACTTTTATCAGTGTAATACTGGCCTTGACAAAAGAAATTTGGAACTGTTCCATCTTTTTCTATTTTATGAAACAACTTAGTTGGGCATGGTGATACATGTCTTTAATTCCAGCCCTCTGGAGGAAGAGGTAGGTGGATCACTGTGCATTCAAGGCCAGCTGGGTCTATAAAGCGAGTCCAGGACAACCAAAGCTACACAGAGAAACCCTGTTTTGAAAAATGAAAACAAACAAACAAACAAACAAACAAAAAATAACTTATTAAATGTTAGTATTATATTCCTTTCTAGGGTTCAGGAGTGTTCACGGAAGAGAGGCAAAAACATTGTAAGAGTCTGAGATAGTATATTACTTTTTGGAATCTGTGTTTTATGGACATTACAAGGTGGCTAAACATACAAACTCATAGCAACTATGAAAGCATGAATAATAGCTATTAAAGCCCAAGCTAGACAGCATACCAGCACTGGTGAGAAGGCATGCAGTCTTACCCCTAGTGAGGAGTTAGGGTACTTAATAGCTTCTTGTACAGGGAGACTCAATTTTCTCTAAGGAAGGTGTTTGTAAACCACACTCTAGTCAAAAGTCATACATCTGTGAGAATATATGGACAGTACAAAGTGAAGTTCATGACTTTAAAGGCCACAAAGAGTAGATCTAGATTGACTTGAGAGGTGAATGTGCTAAGAACACATGCTAAAACTTATCACAGTAATAATTGAAATGAAAAATAACAAAGCAAATTTACATACTAAAAATTACTCATCATAGTTCATGGCTTCTAATGACTAAAATAGTAGCAAAGAATATGAGGATAACAGTTTGATATTGCATATGTTGTCACCAAGGTATATTTTAAATAGTTCAAGTGTGAAGTAGTGGAAAGATCAAACCACACTAATAACTGTGGAAACAATAAAGGGACCAATTTAAGGGAAAATGCGACTGATTTAAATAGCAGCCCAGAAACAGAGTTGGTTTTTTTTTCCTCATCACTGCTCAATGTCCTTGCCCCATTTGCCCAGTGTCCCATACTGATAAGTCTATGATTGTTTTTCAGTGTTTACCTAACTGACCCATCTGTCATTGATGCTTGTTCAGTTCAGACAGTGTTTCTAGGCTGATAAGTGCTGTGGCTGCTTTTTAAACCTTGTCCCTACTGAGATATCTGCCATAGCCCAGCACTCCATACCTTGGCTTTGTTTTTTGTATATTCCTGTTTTGTTTTGGTAGTTTTGAGGGACTAACTCATTCTGAACCATGAACTACTTTTCTGCTCCTTATTTTTCTGCCTTACCCTCCACAGCACTGGGATTACACTATGCAGTACATACTAGGCTATTCCTCTTGAAGACTTTATTTAAATTCAACATAGCCTTTTTTTCCTGATCACTTTTATATTAATTTATTTTTACAATGAAACCTTGTAGGAAGAATCTTCAAACCCCAGGCCTGACAGAGTAACACTCTATGTGAGGAAATGAAGCAGTCCAGTTCACCATAATTCAGAAGCCAGTGTTGGTTCAAATTTCTAGAGTATGACACTGGGAAGATTATATTTTAGGCATATTTGGGTACAGTGCAATTTCAAAAAAATTCCTGGTGTAACACAATTCCACATGCACAAAGAGCCAGAATTTCATAGAAATGCTTCTCAACACACAAGTTACTTCTTCAATCAAGATGAGTTCTAGAGATTTTGCTAGATGTGCTGTCCTAAGAGTTTATGGGGGATATGGAGTAGTCTTGAACATACAGATGGCTTAGAGGTCATTTTGTCTATTTGTCACCTCCAGTCCTTGTGTGGAAGCTTGAGGAAGGTAGGTATGGCCTGACCTCCCAAACAGAGCAGGAGTTGCCTCAGGCATTAGCCACTTCCATTGAAGGCTTTAAGTTGAGAATGGCAAGATGTGATGGAGATTGATTTACATTCAGAATTTTAGATGCACCAAGATAGGAAAGATATTTTCTTCAAGGCTGTCAAATACAAATAGCCAAAACACTAAGAATGTAACATTTATGTAATTCCTGATTGTTTCATAGTTCTTCTTGCTATAGGTAGTTTATTGTATATACATGTAATAACATAAATGTATATGTACGAAAAGAGAAAAAAGAAAACAGATTATACATCTTCCTTTCGAAAAAACAACATTACATGGTTAACATTTCTCATTTTTAAGTGATATCTAAGGAAGGACGTTTATGCTTCCCATAAAACCTGATCATAGCCACCTTCAACATTTTTCCTCTCCAAATCCCATCAAGTGCCCCCTCTCCAAACATGAAGTGTCTGAAATAGTAGGGTTCTACCATCTAGTTCTAGAGGGGAACCAATGGCCACATGTTTGGGGTGGAAATCTATGGTATCTCATATACCAACAACTAAAAAGTTAAACAGGACATTCACTGGTCTCTTTATTCAATAGCCTATGATATCTGTTAGAGACATTGTCACCTATTATAGGGTGACAATTTTCATTCCTATTTATATGCAAAGTTTAATATACAAATATATAGAGATGCATATATATGCACATGTATATATGTATACATTTTAGAAGCTTTAGGTTCCTTTTTTATTGTTCCCTCTCTTCTTTCAAATCTTGACACCTTCTGTATACAGCCCTGCATCACTGCTTCTTCTCATCCTTATATCCAACTTTGTACAATCTAGGCAGATTTGAGCTGTTTTCATTCACCTTGACTGTATCACAGGAGCTAGAAAACCTCCTAGCATAAGCTCACCAGAACCATTTCTCTGTGCATAAAATAAGTTGAAACAAAGAAACACAACTGTCAACTGCCCTGCTTTGCATCTTTGTACACATAAAGTTTCCCTAGTTATCTCCTCTGACAAGCTTGGTTTTTGTTGAGAACAGAAACTAGCTCACTACCCCTACTCCACTTCCACCTTGACATATTCTGTCTTCAGAGTTACCAGAAGTTTTTCCACCAATGTTCTCATCACTCAGTGGCAACCTATATATTTTATTTATTTTCCTGCTTATTACCTGTCAAGTCCAAGTAGATGATAAACTCTGTGAACAGAGATTTTATATATTTTATTTGCAATATGTCTACTTCTTAATCACTGTCCATCCCTCCTACTTGAAGACACAGTTAACCTAACTTCTACAGCCATGGATCAAAAGTACTTTGATTTAATCTTTGCAGGAATGAAAATGCATTAAGTGCATACACCATTAAATATGGATCTATTTTTATGATGTTATTTTGTGAAATGCATTTGTGCTGGTGCATATAGCTATAGCTCCTTGTCACTTCTGCGTGTTATTCAAATATAATTATATCACATTTTACTTACTTTTCTATTGTTGACAGTCAGTGGGTTGTTCAAGCTTTTTGATTGTGTCAGTTATTCAGTGATAATTATTTTTTGGGTACACATTTTTCTCTCTGAGGAATAGTATACAGAGAACTATTTTAGGAATACAACGAACATGAATGTGTTTTGTTTGTTCGACGCCTATGCATTTTGCCTACAATGTCTGCGTCTGTGCTTATGAAAATACTTGCCTGGAATTGTCTTCCCTAAAACACATTTGCCAAGTAGAAGTATAAGTAGCATGTAATGCTCATAAAAGAAGTTGAGAAATATTTTTTTTCTAATTTTTGGCAAAAGTTAATATGTTTGTACCATATTATGCTCAAATATGTAGTAGGTCATATTACAAGTGAAACAATATAGTCACAAATAATAAATATGGTAGTGTCACAGATATGTCAAGCCTTTATAATAAGTTCATCATTTCTCTTGTGACTCAACGTCATTGCTGACTTTGGGAACTCCTGTGCACACGGTGGATTATTGTCTTTTAAAACTACACTGTGGAAGAAGAAGACATCGGGCGCCAGGGCAAGTTGAGCAGCTAGACATTGGCCACAGGGAAAGCTGTTTGGAACTCTGCCTTTAACTGATGGGGTTCACAGAGTTGCCTCATAATCCGGGTCTAGGTTTTAGGGAGCTGAAGGTCTTCATTGCCCACTTCTAACAATCACTGTCTGATCGTGGAGAGAGATTTGTAACCTTTTGCGGAGTGCCTCATTTAATCTTCTGTTTTTACTAAGGAGCTCATTCTGTTAGTTGCTTACCATTGCAGGACACATGCCACTATGAACAATGCACATAGGGAGCCAGGGTCCTGAGCTCTTAGCAGCTAGCTAGTGGGTTTACTCTTGACCTCAAAAGAATAAAGCACCTTAGCATTATCTCTACATGTGATTGAGTTCCAAAGAGAAAGAATAGCAGCTCAGACAGGGGCATGAGCTAAGGTAATCAGAGGACAGAGAGAACGTGAAATCTGTAATTCTTACTGAAAGAGGAGCCATGCTTCTCCAAGTAAAAGTAAATTATCTAATTACCTGCTTGAGCATCCATAAATTTGTTTCCTTTTATGTCATTATTGGTAAGGAAAGTAGACTTAACCACCATGGTCTTTCCTTGTTTTCCTATTGATTTGAGCTAGAATTTGGGAAGAGAGGGTAGAACAGAGAAAAATCGAGAGTTAACTTCTGATTCCTGAAGATCAGGTAATAGAGAAATATGAAAATAAAATGGATAAATGCTCTCTCCTGCTTGTGATGTGTGGTTCTGCATACCTATTTGTGTGCAAATTTTGATCTTGTTATGATGCATACAAGTATGAAATAAGCTAGTTCTAAGGGCCTGTACCTAGAAATGGGGAGAGGTGCTGTTGACACCTTAGATCTGCTTAGAAAGAGGAAGGAAGCAAAGAGAACTGTTCCCATGAAGTAAACTGGAAAATCTATATGAAGGAGAAAAATATACAGATTTGGGCAGGTAGGTGTTTTGTTAAATTGGATAAGCTACAGAAAATATTTTAACCAAATAATCTTAAATATTTTGTCTCTTAGTAGAAGACAGGTGAGTTTCCTAATCAAGCTAGGAACAGAAACACACAGAGAAAATTAAAATTGCCTTTCTGAAAGCCTGGCACCTGACACATAACACAGACTAAAGTGCACTAACTGAAAGCTTCAAGATGGATTATTCTATCTAGCAAGATGGAAGGATCAACAGATGGGCAAGAATAACTGAGGATGAGACTGAGAGGTGCTGCCCAGGTTGACACTCTAGATTACTGGATATTTTCTAAGCCAGATAAAACATATATATATATATATATATATATATATACATATATATATAAAATTTTATGTCAACTATATATATATATATATATATATATATATATATAACTATTTTCTGTCAACTACAGCCTTCTACATATGTCTGATTTTGTTAATTTTGTTACTGTTAGCTAGTACTCTTTTCTCCAAACTAATGTTTTTGCCTAAATACTGAGATTATAAAATTATTTACTCTTAGAAAGGCAAAAACTCAGACTCTGGATTTTGAATTCCATTCTTGGACAAACCCACTCTATTTGTGCTGCAGCATCTCAGCTTGGGTGGGTATGGAGAATGTTGGTTCCTGAGGTCTGGTTTGCATTGGTCTTCTAATGAAAGGGTCACAGTACAAAAGTATGAATGTATTGATATTTTGATTGATCATACAGAATATTATCAATTTCTTGTTCTCTGAACTTCTCATGCATATCTTAGCTTTTCTATTGCTTTTATTTATTTTATAATATTGTTACCTTTTCACACAGGCAATAAATGTTCTCATAACACCTCAGACGTAAACATCTTTGCTCTTTATTCTTATTTGTCTCTCTCCTTAGCTCTTCTCTCTACCTCAGGTTGGCTTTCTTGCTTCTCCTAGTTATTCTAAACTTCTGCTTTCTCATCACATGTATTTTTTTCTCCTTGCTTCACATGCTGCTTTTTCTAGTCTAGGTCTAAAAACACTTTCTTAAATTCATAAACTTATACAGCTGTATTGTCAAAGAATAATCTCAATTTGTGAATTTATAGGTTTGATTAATGGGAGGTGAAGAGATGCTTCAGTGGATAAGAACACTTGCTACTTTTATAGAGGGTCCTGTTCAGTTCTCAGCACCCACATGATGGTATGCAACCTTCTGTGATCCTAATTTTAGACATGATAGTCTTTCACCCATTTCTGTCTTATACAGATACTAATTGCAGGCTGCCCACATATATGTACAAGCAATGATTCATATACATAAAGTGAAAATAACTATGTCTTTGATATACAAAAGATTTGGTTGAAGGTATTTTTTCTCTACATGGCATATTCTGCCTTTTAAGATAATTTCTAAAGGAAGTATTCATAGATCATAGGTAACCCAAGCTATGAGGCATCAGGGTAGTGTGAATATATTTCTTTCTCTCTCTCTCTCTCTCTCTCTCTCTCTCTCTCTCTCTCTCTCTCTCTCTCTCTCTCTCTCTCTCTCTCTGTCTCTCACCATAAGAAGATCTTGGATAGGAATTTAATTTATTATTTTGGAGACAAAATCCTAATAAATGTTGGAGTGGAGCATAGCCAGTGATATTATTTTGAAAAACCATCTCAAATAATTAAAAATTTCACTTTATTTGCTAGTTGAAGGTTTGGTAATGGAGATAAGAAAAAAAAACTAACAACATGAGAACTTTTAAGGTGGATAATCATTGAGCTCTGGAACTCTTTGAATCTTAGGACAATCAATGTACATTTAACTACCACGAAATGGTACAGTTATTACTGCCTTTGAGATAATAGAAAAAATATCATTTAAGTAAGTACCTGTTTTGGATGATCTGACTAGCTGAGAAAAATATTTGGAAAAACTGAAAAATATCTGGGATCAATTTATCAAAGATAATCTACTAAAGCACTAATGATTAAAGTGGGGAAATATGTAAAAATAAAGTTTAATTTTTGTTTGGGATTTGAAATTTTGCAGAGTTGTAAGGTAACAGTTTCCATACAAACTGTGAATGTGAAATATAAAAATGAATACACTTTAATCATTTTTTATTTATCCATTTGTTCATATGTGTGGTTAAAGATGTATGTTTCTGTAGGGGTGCCTGCGCATAGAGGTACTTGTAGAAGTCAGAAGTTGATGCTGCTATATCTTTCTTCATTATGTTTCCATCTTACTTTTTAAAGCAGTTCTTCTTACTGAACATGAAGTTTGCCCTTTCCACTATAATAGTGCTGGCCACTGAGCTACTAGGACACTCCTCCCATTCCCATCCCCAAAAAGATGTGTGTGTGTGTGTGTGTGTGTGTGTGTATGTATGTATGTATGTATGTATGTATGTATGTATTCTCTAAATCATCTTCTCAACATGACACTACTTATAAATTTGATTGTTAATTCAGGAGTCATGACTGAGTCCAAAGAAATAAAAGTGAAACAGGGGGAAAAAATGAAGATCCTTATTTATCACCCTACACAAAACTAAAGTCCAAGTGCATTAAAGTCCTCAACATAAAACAAGACACACTAAATCTTTTAGAGGATAAAGTGGGGAAGAGCCTTGCACTCGCTGGCACAGGAGACAACTTCCTGAATAGAACACCAGTAGATCAGGCTCTAAAAACAACAACTAATAAATGGGACATCATGAAACAGAAAAACTTCTGTAAGGCAAAGGACATTGTCAACAGAACAAAAGGACAGCCTATAGACTGGGAGAAGATGATTTTCTTCTTCTTCTTCTTCTTCTTCTTCTTCTTCTTCTTCTTCTTCTTCTTCTTCTTCTTCTTCTTTTTCTTCTTCTTCTTTTCTTCTTCTTGTCATGTTCTTTGGATTCTTAAGTCTTTCTGGCCACTGACTTCTATGCAATTACTTATAAGTAAATACAAATACTATGTATAGTGCTTATGTATTTTCCTTACCCATCTTTCAAACCTGGCTCCTAGTCTCTCACAAATATATACTGATGTGTTGATTAATACACATTGCTTATTCATAGGGTCATAAAGAAAATCGCATGTTATCAAGTGGTAGGTTAGAGGGAAATGAAAGAGATCCAGTGATTGGAATAATCTCTGTTTAGAATAAGGGAAATGTTATAGAAATAGTGTTGATAGTTCATATGATCAATACCTTGGATTGTGTCTTATAAATAAACACTTTTTTCATATTTTACTAAAGCATATAAGTTGATCAAGTTAAATGAAAGATAAAGTATGGAAAAAAAACCTGAGCTTGTGAAATTCCTGTGAGGTCTGTGGAGATAAGAGATAGAGTTGATCCTACATACAGAGCCTCAAGATTATCTTACAGGATTCAGGATGTTTTGTTCTTCCCCTTGTCTCAAGTGGGGCTATGATCTCCCAGCTTGACTGAGTGAGCTAGTGCCCTGTGTCCCTGATCCCTTTCTATATCTCCCAGATGGAGAGACAAATGGCTTAGAATGGTTTGTCCTTTCTATAGAAGTACTTTGAATGCCTTATATGACCTCTACGAATGACATAACTGAGAACCTGACGTGCTCACAACTCTGCGACCTGTGTAGAGTATGACTAAGTAAATATTATGTGTGCATCTACTTCAAAGTTATATGAAGATTTCCCATTATGCCCATTGGTTTCCCTTATATAAATACAGGGCTCAATCTGTGTGTCCTCCAAAATAATGTGAACTATATCCTTCATTAGACATAGTTTTACATTTTCTTTTTTTTTAATTTTATTAATATTAATGTTACAACTCAGTGGTTATCCCCTGCCTTGTATCCTCCCATTCCTCCCTCCTTCCCATTTTCCCCTTACTCCCCTCCCCTATGACTGTGACTGAGGGGGACCTCCTCCCCTTGTACATGCTCATAGGGTATCAAGTCCCTTCTTGGTATTCATGTTACATCTTGGTTGTAGCCCCATCTCTCCTCACCTACCAGCCCCACCCTCCCTCCCTCTCCCACAGCCTCCTCCCCTATTACTTAGAAGAGGGGAGCCCACATTCCCTCTCTCCAGGATTATATTGTACTATCAGGACTGAGTATGTCCTCTTCCTCTGTGCCTGGCAAGACAATCAGTCCAGGGGTAAGTCATTGAAAAGCTGGCAAGAGAGTCTATGCCAGAGAAAGCCCCCACTCCTTTTACTAAGGGACCCACATGTATCCTGGGCTGGCACTCAGCTATGTAGGGGACATAAGTCCAATCCATGCAAGGCCCTTGGTTGGAGCCTCAGTCTTGGCAGGGACTTCTGTGCACTGGTTAACTGGCTCTGTTGGCCTTCTTACAGGTTCTTATCATCTCTAGCCTCTTTTCTCCCCACTCCCTTTTTCTCAAGGTTCGCTATGCATTGCTCATGTTTGACTGGGAGTTTCAGTATCTGTTTGGAGGCACTGCTGCATGAAGCCTCTTAGAGGACAACTCTGCTTGACTCCTTTCTACAAGCATAGCAGAGTATCCTTACAACGTCAGGAATTGTTTCCCTTCCATGGGTTGTTTGCCTTTCTTTGGCTGGGCCAGGCATTGGTTAGACATGCCCTCAATCTGTGTCCCAGGTGAACAGGACAGGTTTGGAACAGGTCAAAAGAGCTCCAAACCTAAGGCTGCTTTCTAGGCCTCAGAACAAGGATCCTGGGTATGTAGGACAAAAGGGGTTGTACCCAGCACCCAGATCACCACTGCTGGGTTCGCTGTCTGTGTCCCAGCTTGGACAGGCAAGTGAGGAGCAGGCAGAGACAAATTCAAGATGAAATCAGGTTAGGTGTTCCAAAGGTCTCCTCTGGAAGGTGGACAATGGGGATTGGAGCCCGTATTCTGTGCAGCTCTGCTGGGTTAGCTGTCTGCATACTTGTTGTGCCTGCCAGGTGAGGAGCAGGCTGAATGAATGCCAACTGAAAGCTACTTGGGTGCTCCAACAGCGTCCTCTGGATGGCAGACAATGCGAGTGTGGCCCTCGCCTGACTCACTTTTGCTGGGTTATCACTCTGTGTCCCAGATGGGCCAGGCAGGTGAAGATGGCAATTCTCTTTTATGTGGTGTGTCAACACCAAACTTTGTCTAAAAACACTGTTGGCCAAAATGGTAGCTATCTTCTATCACTGGTGTAGATGGTGGCTAATTCTCATTTCTTTGAAGAAAGCTTGGCTTCACTGGCTGATGCTAATTGTTATAAAGTGGGAAGGGTCAGGACAGGAAATAAGAGTGCTTGTCAGCCTCAACACCTTAGATGCAAAAAAAAAACCTATGTACCTTGATAGAAAAACAAACAAACAGAAAAACAAAATTTTTCTGGGTATAAAATAAATGAATTTAGAGCCTATTTATAATAAATCCAATAAAGCAAATTCAAATAACAAGTTACCATTTATAATAAAATGATCTTTGGTTTTCAAGAAAATATTTTAGGAGAAACTTATCATAAATTTGGGTCACAAGTGCTTTCTAAAGGGAAACCACTCTACATATTATTAATGTTTGGCATTTAGGGAAAATAAACTTAAAGTATTAGAATCATAAACAGCATCTCATATGAAATCAAGCACATTCCAACTCCAATCAAAACAAGGAGTGACTTAATTAGCAATTGATAGTATTCAATCCACTTCAAGTTACCGAGAAGAGGATTAATCTGTAATGATAAAATCGAGGCAAAGATTAAACTTGTAAATGCTGTGGTCTAACTCAAAGCATAACATATGCATTCTTCACACAGTGGCTTAGTAAGTTTCACTGAGAGGGCCAAGAATCTTCCTAATTCTCTTTCCTTATAGCAATTAATGATTCTATAGTTTTGAGCTTTAATTTCCTTCTTTCTTTGTTTCTTTGTTTATTTTGAAAACAAATATTCTGTAGATGTGGAGGAAGTAGAAACAATGTTCTCCTCAAACCACTGTACAAACCCAGTGTGAAGATAGCGTTGGATTTTCCCAAAATATATTGTTGTTTTATATATATATATATAAATTGATGTGAGGCACTAGGAGTCAGATAGACTCCCTGATAGGCAGACAGAAGATAGACAGAGAGGCTATTACTGTGTAATAAAAATGATGAACTTCCAAGTTGGTTGGCTTCTTCCTTCCCTCTTGATAAAACCCTGGCTTCTTAAAACAAATGCCTTATGTTTTTTTCTTTCCCCTGCCAGTAGACCTCCTGCTGATGTACTGGTTGAACAACAGCAAGGCTACTTAAGGACATTTTTGCACAACAGTTGTGGTCCCATCATACATCCTGTTTTTCTTCAAACTCATCATCCCAAGTAAGGAAAGAAAGCTCCTTCAGTGATTTGAGAACTCTGAGGCCCTCCAGAAGACACTTGATTTTTAGCTTCCCAAGTGCAGGAGGTCTTCTCTCTTATGTGTCTGCTGTACACCATTGTTTCCTCACCCCCAATACATGCTTACAACTACTGATTCTGTCTGCTCCTGCTAATGGTGTTCACAATTCCTCTGCTGCTATGGTAGAGCAGGAGTTTCTTGCTTTTAGTTTAACAGGCAAAGAAAACAAAACTTCTCAGACCCCTACTCAGTAATATTGGCATGCAAAATTTGGGAATTTGGAACCTTTCAGATTTCATGTATTCCACTAAATTCAGTCTCATGTTCTAGTTATACACCCTCGTAACTGAAATTTGTGGCTTACTGTTAGAAGACAGCTTTGTAGGTCTATCTGTCTCAGAAACAAGTTCCATCTTGATGGCAGAGTCAAAATTGAGTTCATATTCCCAGGTTACAGAATCCAACTCCTATCTTGCTTTTTCTGGTGTTTCATCTTTGTCTATTAACCATAAAAGGACGTTAAGAAGTTATTTGCCATTGTCTGTTATCTGAACTAAGACAGACAGGTTGTAAATGGGTTGCCTGTATTGAGTTACTCACTCCTCTGTTTCCTTTATCATTCTAAATTCCAGGTCAAAGACTAAGAGATGATTTGACTGTAAAAGCAGAGGGTCCTGAAACTAGGTTACTTGGAAAGGCCCAGTCAGCAGCATTTACTTCCTTGCTCAATGTCTTTTGTCAAAAAATGATTGGTTAATACAACACCCCACCCTGCCCCTGTTCCCATAATTTATAAGTGGGGTACTGTACAGACCAAATCAACACCAAATCAACCCCCGAGTTTTCAGGGAGAGCCACAAATACACGGCTAGCAACTGTTTCTGGGAGCTTGCACACTGGGCTAATCAATCACAGGTACAGGTTACAGTGATCAGAATGAATGAAAAATTCCCTCCTGCGGTCTGGCCCTGGTCCCATCCAATAGCCTTGGTCACCCAGCCAATCAGCTTAAAGGTCACCCTGTTAGCCAATCAAGTTTGTACTCATCGCTGTTGCTGAAATCTGCTTCTGTAAAGGGTATAAAAACCCACTGCTTTTGCTGCTCAGGGTCTCCTCCTTCTGGAAGGCAGGTAGACCCCATTTGCATTTTGCATTGATCTCAGACTTTCATTGGGGGATAGTCTGATGTATTTTGATGCTAATTACTGCTTGCTGCCTATGTAACCCACCTTTTGTTTAATAAAAAGCCATCCCACCTGTGCAGGGCAGGAGATAGTGCCCGCTAGGAGAGAGAAGGATCCTGGGAAGAAAAAAGTGAGACTACCATGAAGAGAAAGGAGAGAGACCTGAAGTGAAGAGAGGAGGCTTCCATGGGTTAAATGGAAGCAAAACACATGGCCGGCATGGTTGCAAAGTCCAGCCCAGATGAAGAACATAAACAAGTATTTGGGATTATGGATCGGAGGTAACTTGATAAAGGTTATTGGAAACAGATACCATGGGATTGAGGCAGGGATCCCATGCCTGCCCCAATATGTTAAGCAGTTTAAAAGACTGATATCTGCCCTGACCCAAGTTAACTAAGGCTATTTTAAAATATAATAAGTGTCTGTGTCTTCATTGATTGCTAGCTGAGCCTATAGATAATACATAATAATTTAAAAACAATAGACTCTGTCTCTCATCGGGGCTTCCAGGAAAAGACTCGACACGAGTCTTACAGTATAATCTCCCTTCATGGACAAGTGTTAAGATCCAGAACTCCCTGCCTTTTAATCTTCTGTCTCCGAAGTGTTCTCCAGGCTTCCATCACAACTCAACACTTACTTCCTTCATAGTCCTCTCACAACCCTATCACACCCTACCGTTTACACTTTAAAGAAATGAAATAATACCTAATATTTCACTGGTGTTTTCACTGGTGTCTGATTTCTGTTGTTGGTGCTGATGATCTTAACCTTCAACTTTATACATTTGAGAAAATAGATCTATCAGTTAGCTACCTCTCTAGCCCTAAGGTGACAATCACAGTATCTTTGGTGAGCTCTTCCGTTTCTATTTCTGTGTTTCCTTCCTACACTGTTTTTTCTTTTTCTTTCCCTTTTTTTTTTATACTCTTGCTATTTAAAATACCAATTCAAAATAGTTTGAAACATTTTTCCTTCTATCTTCTGTGCCTATGCCCTCTGCACCTCAAGATGGGTAGCTCATGTAATCGTTCTTCCACGCTCATTTCACTTCCGCCTTTCATCAAAGGCCTTGCAATCAACAGAAATCTTTCCGTGGAAGACCACCTCTTGCAAGCTAAAAATTCACCAATAGATAGCTTGAAATTCTCAACCAGGAAGTCATTGCTGATTATTTCAGAGGAAAACAGATGGCTTCCACAAAATGGCACAGCTGTTCTTCAGTGAAAAGCAAACTTAATAAAAAGGATAGTTTTTAACACTGCAATTCATAGTCCAAGGGTGCCACAAAGGCTTAAGCTCTTAGACACTGGTGACACTGGGTCATGGAAAGTTGGTTTCTTTGAAATGTTACTTCAGTGAACTGCTTCTTTTGAGAAAAGGCCAGTTCCACCAGGCTTATATTTCCTTTTATAAAGAATTCATGAGCTGTTTTTGAACAGTTTGAGGGCTACACCAAATTTCAATGGGATCACAGAGTTCTTATAGTCCTCCTCCTGCCCCCATTTTACCCTGTTTTCTATATGGTATATTAGTTTGGCATATTTGATACAATTGATGCTTTAGATACATAAACTTCAATACTTTGAGAAATTCAAGGCCTATGACATAAAGTACATTTTGTTGTCTACAAAATAATGTCCATGATAAGGGGAAAACAATAAAAATCAATAAAAACACAAGTGTATCAAATTCAAACATTTGTAGTCATGTGTTCATTATTTTTCATGAAACCTTCCCTACTGTTTAAGAAGCTGCACTTATTCCTCCTACCCTGTGTTTGTAGATTCACCTTCTTTTTAATATTCTGTATGATTTTTAGTTAATGCATGACCCCACTTAGGAACCCTATATAGGTCATCCTGAAAGGAAAAATTGAGACTGTAGACTCATATGCATTACTAACTTATGAGGAACGGTTGTGCAACCCAGGAAAATGAATAACACAACAGAGGCCTGTAGTAATTTCTACACACACAAAAAATACTAGCTAAATTATATTTCTTGTCCATTTTTAAGTCAATGGATATGAGTAAATAGTTACCAGTCTTATGCATTAGACAAGGTTAGCTTTGAACTCTTAGCAGAGAGCTAACACACTTATTACCTGTATTGGACAGAACTCAACTGGCTATGCTCAGCTTTCTATAGAGGTATAGATGCTAAAAATCCTTACTGCTGGTCTTTTTCTATCTCCTCTGAGCATGTCTTCAGGTCTCTGACTGCATTTGGCTTGGCGTCACTAGCACTAAGATAAACATAACATTAGTTTACACTTGAGAAATCATAATGGGAAACTGTTCTTACCATCCTTATTATTGTTTTCACGCCTATATAGAAAATCCTTGTTTTACAGTCCTTGCTTCAGACAAATGATGACGGTTTAAATCCTAGAAACAGTAAAACTCAGAAGGGTCTTAAAACTCTTGCTCCAGGCAAGCAGCAATTGATGCTGGAACTGATACCTTTCAAGATAGAATAAAGAGGCACCAGGGCTCACGTGGAGAGAACAATGTTTACTAGGATGGTGAAGTAGTCATTGAAATCAGAGAACAAACAAGGCTGAGACAGAAAAGAAGAACAAAACAAAAAATAAACAACAACAACAACAAAATCCTTTTGACCAAGCCTGAGAAATCTGAGACTGAAGAGAAGGCAGTTTTAATTAGATAAAATTCTTTTTTTTAATTTTTAATTTTTATTTTTTTAGATAAAATTCTGAATGGAAATCTGAAATTCTGAATGGAAATTTGGGTGAAAGAATACTCAATTTTGGTTGGAAGTAACATCTAATAGCACATATTTCACAAATGTACATTTGTAGTCATTTTTCTATTCTAGAAGAAGTACTTAGAGACCTGTTTAATTAATCAGTAAAAACATAGTTCAGAAAGTTAACATTTTCAATCATTTTGCATTTGTGTCCATTAGGATCACACATCCATGGCCCATGTATTATAGGGAAAATCTTGTTAAAATAGAATTACAATGTAATTCCTTAAAATTAGCCATGTGAAAAAAAAAATCTAAATTGAAAAATACTCAGAGTGGTCCTGCCTTCCTCACTGACTATTCTTCTAAATAGGAAGAATTTCTAAAGTAGCAGTGGAGGACTCTGAGCTGCAAATATTACCAGACATTTTGGGGAAGGATATGTGCAAAGCTTCAGTGACTTGTAAATATATATATATATATATATATATATATATATATATATATATATATATATATATATATATATCTCATTATATCCTCTGTACCTCCAAATGATCTAAACCACACTCAAAGCTAGGAGTGAACAGCAGAGCCTTCTGCAAACTACTGTAGGAGAAGCACTCTAGCCTGTCTCAAGTAACCAGAACAGGACAAGTCAATACTGAGTATCATCTTGCTGCATAATCTCTTACTGTCTCATCCTTTTTTTTTTTTTTTTTTTTTTTTTTTAACAGCTGTCCCTACCGTCACACAATCCTGAACTGGTAGTGGCCTCTAAGTCAGGACTCACTAAAGTGAGCTCTGCAAATCTGGCTTGAAGCTCTGTTGTGTTCTTCTCTGTGTGTACCTGTCCTTGCAACATTAATGTGGGCGCAGTCACAGTGGTGGGAAACAGTCAGAGCCTTGGCTTTCTGTCACGAAGGTATAAAGGAAAGATTCAAGGAAATCGAATAGGATCAAGGCCATGGCAGAGGGCAGAGCTAGAGAGGCTCACCATACAGTGGTTGTGATCTGGGTTCAGCTCATACTGTGTACTCCAAAACTTGTCCTCAACCACTGATGTTGAGGAAGCACTGCTGTCCAACTCAAAGAGCGGCATTTCCCTGTGCCAGACAAAAGCAGCAGAGCAGAAGCTTTGAAATCTTACCTCATTTTTGTTTTTTTTTTTTTTTCTGTATATGAATGGACAACTTTTAATTTTTTTTATTCCTTTGAAACTTATACTATGTTTCTTATTTAACCTATACATTTATATTATTATTATTATTTTTTTTTTACCTCATTTTGTGTAAGCTGTATTCCACAGTCAGCTATGGACAGCATGTCCTACAAAATAAATTGGATTATATTTTAAGTTTAATACTCTATTCAAAGATCCTCAGACCTAACACACAGTATTAAAAATGAGGGGAGTCGGGAAGAGGGAGAGGGAGGTGGGACCAGGAGGAGATAAGGGAGGGCTCTACAATCTAGATGTAAAGTGAAGAAATTATGGTGCATGCCTTTAATCCCAGCGCTCGGGAAGCAGAGGCAGGTAGATCACTGTGAGTTTGAGGCCAGCCTGGTCTACAAAGTGAGTCTAGGACAACCAAGTCTACACCGAGAAACCCTTTCTCAAAAAAACCAAAAAAATTAATTAAATAAAATATTTATAACATAATCGTTATTTTTCTATCATGCAGGAAACATGAAAAATATAATTTCATTTGTAAAAAAGAAAGAATCAACAGATACAAATGAAGTGACATGTGTTTCTGAACATAACAATATGACTGTTGTAAAAATATTTCAATACATAGAGAATCAAAAAGGAAATTCTAAAATGTTAGGAGAAGAAGGGACAGAGCGAAATGGAAATGTTTTAAAGCTAATTGAAAAGTTAACAAAAATTCAAAGGGAAACAATGATACATCCAGTGTTCATAAATTATATTGTCATGTGTGTCATAGCCACTTATTGCACGCTTCAAGAGAACTAGGCTCTAATGTAATTACAAAAGCAAATTGGATAAACTTGGGGTATTTCAAGAGAAAGGTTCAAGTCAATGGATGATTCTCTTCTGGGAGGACAAGGTTTCATCATGAAATTCAACAGGTGATTCAACTTTTTGCCTCTTTTGCTTTCTGCTGGTTGGGATTGGGGCTCTGTGTCTCCGCTGTCATTTACCACTGTCAACTTCCTGAAATGCTTATTTGTCTGTCACCCATAAACACACTTGTCACGGCCTTTAGAAACGCCTCTGAATTTTCAGAAGGATACTTGTCACGGCCTTTAGAAACGCCTCTGAATTTTCAGAAGGATACCATCTAAAATCTCTTAATTGCATCTTCAAATACTATTCCTGGCTTGTTTAACCATTTTACCCAATGTTATTTGGGCCCCTACAAAGGTATTATTTGCCCCAAATCATCCAGAAGAAACCTTAGAAGAATGATGTACCATTTCCCCTAAAGGGGTTTAGGGAGGTTTTTGCTTGCTCTTTTGGGCTACGGATGATTATTTTCAATGGGAGTTGATTATAAGTTTGTACTGGTCTTATTCAGAAAGAAAATGAGGTTTGACTCAGGTATGTCTCACTTTTCCTTCATGTTCCTTTCGTAGGTATATGGAGCTAGGGATTAAAGTTGAAGAAGGGGAAATATGAAAATATATAAAGATGACAGGACAAAAAGTAGATTATTGAATCTATTCCTCTACTTAAGACCTTAATTGTTACTCACAAATAAGGTTATTTTTAATTCATCGGCATAGATTTTTGTTTATTGATGTAAAATAGGTTTAATTTTGATACATTGATATAGAATTCAAATTAGATATTATTCTTCAAGCACATTTTATATATATTTCTATTTTAATATGAGGTATTATACACATACAACTCAATTATAATACAAGGCTTACTTCCAATACCTTGAAAGTGATATTGCAGGCTGTTTAGGATAATTAAGTAAAACTAGATACTTATTAATTGATCAAAACATGGTCATGTCAATTACTAGTCTATTTTTATCACAAGATTATACATCCTAGGCTTAACAGATGGATATGACTCTATAAATATATAAGGTAAAAGAGTTAGATAAGGTCTTCCAATGCCTCAGACACCTACAGAATATGGCATTTAAAGATGTTTTTAAAATAAGATAATTTTAAGATTCTTTGACATCAAGACATGTTAACTCATGGTAACACCCAGCCTTCTTCAAAGAGGATGATGAGCATCAAAGAAAATCTTTATACAGGTGGTTTCAAATTTGACAAACCAGCCAGTGGGCAAAATGTCCTTTTTTCTGCCAGAGAAAGAATTCTGCCTAAAAATGGGCAAACTTGGATGCAGGCAGAGTCAATGACCATACTCAGTCAAGATAGCATGAACAAGTCCTCAATAGTTCTTGCCTCACAAATATGTCTGTCAGAAGAATGAGTCTCACCACGTAACATATTGTCTGGCCTAGCAACTTTTTAGCATCTTGGGATACATTTCCATGACCACACAACTCTTGCATTCCTGTGAAATCAGCAGTATGTACATAATGCCAATTTCTGTTTGTAATGTAGTCTGTTACATCTTCCATGTAACCAATGATTTGCTTAACTCTGGTGCTTTTGTCTGAACCAAGAATATACTTTCCCCAATCAATGCTGCTGAAGTGGAATTCCTTGTAAGCTCCTATTGTTCAAGCACTCTCTTTATCAAATGAACCTTTTCAGGCATTTTCAGGTAAATATCCATAGACCTTTGGGTGGTTTCTTGTCTTAGAATACTATTATCTCAATACCTTGTGTATAGTTTCTCTTTGATGATATGATGAATTAGATATGAGTCTAATTCTAGCTACTTTTTTTCTTTTTCTTTATTCATATGAAATCATTCACACTACTTTCATTACCAAATTTTAAACTTTCAGATAATTTTGCTCTGCTTTATACACTTTTTAGCTGAAAATTTGGCATGGAAAAGTGAATAGTAACCATACTACAGTCTGAATGCTATATTATCTTGAGGTTTCTCCTACCAAATTATATTACTTTTAAATTAAGCTTAACAAAAACTATTCAGATGTAGCCTGGATTGACTCATGATTTTTTTTGCCATTACCTAATATGAATTGTCTCTAGCCCAATTTTAATATAGCATTTATTCTCTTCATAAATCTTCTAAACTCTTACTTAACTGTCCTCATTTCTAATTGCATTTTGGTCTTCTGAGATCTCACCAGAATGGTCCATTAAATGTTGGTTACAACATTCTAGGGTTTCTCTGGCCTGCAGCTATAAATGAAACCCAAATCTTCCTAAAAGACAGTTCCAAAAGCCTACATGTCTCATGGCTGGGTAGTTAAAGCTATGACACAGTTTTTGAAATCATTTTCTATATTAATTTCTTTTTCAATTGATGCAGTTAAATTCCTGATAAAATGTGACCTTCCTGGCCCCTAAGGCTTATTGGCTGATATCAGTGCCTAAGAGCAAATGGAGCACGGATGATGGGTGGAGAGTTTAGAAAATGACAACCCTGGGATCAGCTTCGGGGAGACATATTAATTTTGTTCGAGGTGAATGAGAGCTATATAGAACTTTTGGGAGGTGGTAGGAATATCCAGAGTAAACAAAAATCATTGGTTGGGGGCGGGGCTAAGGGACTGAAATCCCTCATTTACATGGAGAGACATTCCATGAATCCCAGGTGCTTGCTGTACAAATTTTTTTTTTTCAGGAGAAAGAGAGCTGGACCTGTAATTTCCCAAAGGGCAACGTGGGAGTCCAGGATCCCAAGGCCTAGAATAAGAAGCCTCATCCACAAAGGCAGTCTGCCATTTTGTGCCAAGCTCAGGGCTTTCCAGGCATGGCTGACTATGGTCTTAGGATCAGGGTTTCCTGACAATAAGAAGCAACTTCGAGATAGAAGACTTGGTTTCAGCTTACAGTTTGAAGATGCAGTCTATTATGATGGAGGAGGCATGACATTGGCCACTTTGTGTCAGTAGGAGGATGAGGTACAAGTTACCTCATATCTTTATGAAACAGGAACAAGTTTTGTAAGGTGTGGGACACATACATTTAGTGTAGGTGTTGGTGCTGTGTTAGTGGAAGAAAGAAAATGACTGGGTCGTGAGGGAGGTAGAAGTGGAGGTAATGCAGACTGAAGCATAATCAGAAACTTCATGGAGGGTAATTTACATCCAGGAGTTCCTTCCCCATTAATCTTCCTAAGTTACATTTAAACAGATGACTGAAGATGATAGATTGAGCATAATGTGGCAGAACCTAACTCTTGTCTATCTCTAGCAATCCTTTTTAAATTACTATGAAATTGTAATTTTACAGTATGAGATTTCATACGAATTTATTTTAAGAATAACTACTAATGAAACCTTGAAAAATTTGAAACACAAAGTAGAATTAATACTTAAACTTGCAGGATTATATCCTGCTGTGTTAGAAATGATTTTGTTAAGGCTATTTGAGAGAACATTTTATCCTATCTCTGGCCCACCTAAACTTAAGAGTTTTCATGTGTACAAACATTTTAAACTTACTTTTCTTATACACATTTTCATTCACATACCTGTGTGTCCATGAATAAGTGAATGACTCAGATTATAACACTTTCATACAGATTCTCATTTAAAGCTATCAAAATGTGAAGTCGAAAGTACTTAAAAACAGGACTGTTCTTTGTAGGCCAGCATTGTCCTGGACACAGCCACATTGTGATATGTGGGAAGTTCTCTGATGATTTTCATGTTAAAAAACTAAAAACAACAACAACAACAACAAAACCAGGTGGGTGTGGTGGTCCAGGCCTTTAATCATAGCACTCAGGAGGCAGAGGCAGGTAGATCAATGTGAGTTCGAGGCCAGACTGGTCTACAAAGTGGGTCCAGAACAGCCAAGGCTACACAGAGAAACTCTGTCTCAAAAAACCAAAATAACAAAAAAAAAAAAAAAAACCAAAAAAAAACCAAAACAAAAACAAAAAACAAACAAACAAAAAAACCAAAAAAAAAAAAAAAAAAAAAAAACAATAAACAACCAACCCCCCCCCAAAAAAAAGAACCCAAAAAATCAAAACCAAACCAACCAACCAACCAAACAAACAAAACATGGAGTTTAGCTGTGTATTCATTTTTCAGTGTATTAGAAAATATAAAATCCTTCTCTGTATTCCCATTACACCAATTTGAACATTTTCCACTGTGTCACTCATCTGTGGTTTCCAGATTTTATATAGATATATAAAATCCCATATGATTATATGACATAAAGATAGGAACAAAATTATCTAAGAACTTTTCAGACTGAGCAGTGTAAGAAATGGGACAGGGAAGCTTCCCAAAGGGATATTTTCAATATGATTTGCATACTCAGATGATGGTGTCTTTATCTAATATAGTACCATGGCCAGTAAATATGCACAAAATTTTGATTTAATAATATAAATCTAGTTTCTCTTAATCAAAAAAGCCAGGTTTAGTGACCAAAAAATTATTGTTTCTTTTGTTCCTAATCCAAGGTTCCTCCTGTGAAAATTGTAATTTCTCTGTTCTTGAATACCACACTACAAACTGGAAATTACAATGAGTTTACACTCTGTTCCTATTGTTTCTGATATTAGAAGAATTTTGTATCTCAAATATGTCCCCTTTAACGAAGAATGATATCTGCTCGCAAAGGAGAATCAGAAGGTCTTCAGAATGAGAAAACACATGGTGAGTAAGTAGACAGTAGATGAGCAAACATGCATCTTGTGTGCTAAGAAAAGTGCTGCAATTTCTGCCCTTAAAGGAGGCTCAGGGAGGATCCTATGGCCTTTGTGTGGTAAGGAAATTAATTTGGTGATTCTACTTTATTGTTCTGCTCCATGTGGCTCAAAGTAAATGGAAAGGACGCCATAATTTTGCTCCTCAACACCACCAAACGTCTTGGGTGTTTAAAGCTTGCTCTTCTTGCAGTGAGAAGCCATAAAACATTTAGGAGGTGGAGCCTAGGTGAAGGAAGCTTGCTTCCTGGCTATGCCTGGAAGAGGAAACTGGAAACCCCGCCCCTTCCCATGATGCATTGCCTCCGCTCTCCATAAAATGAACAGGCTCATATATAGCGCACCCCTATTAGGATGTTTGTGCTGCCATAGGTCTAGAGGAACAGGCTAGTCACCATAGACAGAAGCTACGATGTCAATTCATACCTTCATATGGGCTCAATGCTATAAATAATTTGTCACAGTAGCAGAAAGTTTAAGCCAATCAGTCTCTCTCTCTCTCTCTCTCTCTCTCTCTCTCTCTCTCTCTCTCTCTCTCTCTCTCTCTCTCTCTCTCTCTCTCTCTCTCTCTCTCTCTCTCTCTCTCTCTCTCTCTCCTTGGATCTCAGTTAGAAATATGCAAGTGTAAAGCATGCATGAATGGAGAGTTATGTGTCCCATATGCAGATATGGACCACTACGATGCATAGAAGCCATACTTCTGTTCTTTCCTTTTACATAAAGATTTGACTAAAATACAATAAAGAATTTTTATAACATTAGTACCTTAAATCTTTTCTCCAAATATATTTCTAAGGTATCACCTAGTCTGTGTTTATTTCTCTTGTTCTCACTCTCCCATTCCATCTCATGTTCCTTCTCCGTTTCCCTCTCCATACATACCACGTCTACCTCAGTTATGGGTTCATGAACACGTTATAACCCTATCATTGGCAATGCAACTTGTTCTGTTGTTTATATCTGGCAGTAAGGAAGATCATCTTGCAGCACAGATGAAGATAGTGAAGGGAAGATGGTCTAGAATGTCCTTTCAGTGCTCTAGGCAAGCATAATGGCACTATTCTGTATTCCTAGCAGCTCAAAAGGCTGAGGCCGAGAACCTCTGGGACCCGCAGTTTCACTTTCAGCCTGAGTGAAAGAGTGACAGCCATGTTATTAAAAAGTTTTTACAATTAAGGTAAATAGATAAAAACCAAGTAGGAGAAATATTTCAATTCAGTGCTTTCTAGAGGAGGAAAAAGCCTGAACACATATTTTCAAATATGATTCTACAATGATTATTCCATGTCTTGAAGTAATCATCATATTAAGTTATTAAAAATTTGCTAGAGCCTTCAAAATAGTGTGTTCGGTTTTACTAAAAAAAAATGAAAAAAAAAAACCCACTAGATCAAGAGCAGCACATATGTATTTTTACAGCAAAGAATATATACTCACTACCACACATGTCAGCTTTGAAAGGTTACATATTTAACCAGCAGACAAGCCAATCCAGAATCCAGCAACGTACTAAGATACTTTTAATGAACTCCAAGTATGAAGACAACTGAAGGACTGAGAGCGCCACAAGAAAAAATTTCTTTCCAAGGAGAAGAGGCAAGAACGTAAGTATCTGCTCTATTCAAAGCAAGCTAAGATACGGCCCTGCATTTTCCTGCCATTCCAGCAAGGTGGGTCTACTGATAATGTCATGGCCAGAACTGCACCTGTTTGTCTCAGTTTTAAAAGAAACTTCAACAGTATAAGCAAAAAGGACAGTTTAGAAAGGAACTGCTTGTCAGAGGTTTTATTTGCATTAGAGAGAATTTGATTGCCAGATCACAGTAAACACATTTCTGCTTGGAGAGGAAGAAGAAAATGTTTGTTAGTAGAACAAGGACTAAATTAACTTGGCACCAAAGGGAAGCATCCAGGAGGGCTTACTAAAACATGTCATTTTATAATCTATATCTTAACAAAGTAATCTTAAAACCCAAAACACACGTGCCAAAGACCACCCAGAGAAACTGAAAAAAGTGTCATCTACACACACACACACACACACACACACACAGAGAGAGAGAGAGAGAGAGAGAGAGAGAGAGAGAGAGAGAGAGAATGAAAATAAAAGTAAAAACTTAATGTCCCCCCAAAATGTGTAAATCTGAGCAGACTCCTGGAAAAAAACTGGATCTGCAAAGACAGATTTAATAATTAGAGGTTCAATACTTGGGAGAGGACTGGGATGTTCGAGGTCTAGAAGCTAAATAGCTTCCTTTGGGCTAGGTTTAGTCCCCAGATTTTCCATCCTTTGCCCAACCCTCTGGTAGACCTTACCCTGTGATTAAAAGGTAAAAACCTTTGTAATCTATTACCTATGAAGACCACCAATCTACAAGCTTAGAATGCATCTTAAGCATTCAGAAAAAACTTCCCTCATCCTGCAATAACCACCTCTCTGATGTACCCGCCAACATATGGTGAACTTGCTTTGAGTTAAGACTTTGTTCTGTAACACAGTAAAGCTTCAGGAAAGTGCTTTCACACTGGGACATGGACTCTGGGGTAACCTAAGTCTCTGCTCTTGTCTATGGTCTTTTAAAATAGCTCCAAAGTAAATGGTGTCTTATTCACTTTAAGATGAGAGGTATACTGTTTTGTTTTGTTTTTCATAAGTGTCTCCCAGAAGTGTGTAACATTTCAGTTTGACAATGGATATGCCATTTTATCCTTTTTTTTTTTAACTAAAAGAAATGACAATTCTAGAATAGAAGAAAGTATCAACTAGGCCAATGCGAGCATATCTGAATCCACGGGCACTTATGGCTTCAATTTGCTGGCAAAACACACTCCCTCAAGTTTTCCATTTCATTCAACTTCTCAGCAGCAGGTAAGATCAAAACTTAAAAGGTGGAGGGTTCAAAGCCATCCTGAGACCCTCTTTATGCAGAACCTGTGAAGCCTGAGTCATCTCCTTCATGGAAATTCCTATACAAATGCCCACGTTAAGTGTGTTTTCATTTCCCTCATTCCAATTATAGCTGTGAGTTCAAATGTGATGTAAAAACATTAATAGGAACCTTCCAGAAATAACCATTTTATGTGTTTTAAACTACATGATGTTCTGAGTACCACAAGGCATCTTGCATTAGCTTCCACCCCCATCCAATCCAATCTAGCATTTGATCTTTCCTCTGTCCACCTGCCCATGATATATAACTCACCCTTTTTGTAGTCAAGTAACAGCCACCTGCAGGCATCAGATTTGCTCTTCTGACATTATAGTGCCTCTCTCAAAATAACCCTCATTTTACATAAAATAAGGCCATTGCTCCAGAGATCAAGAATAGTGACATTGTTAACTACACAAGCCAAAGAGAAGTTGTTAAGAGATTTCCTTAAAGAACAACGTGAAAATTCTCCACTCAACAAGAAAGAAAATAGATCATTGATAAGCTTAGGGCAATGCAATATTTTAAGGGAAGCTATATTCATATAACTGACTGAAGGGTTTTGCTTCAATTATTTTGTTATCATTTAGTAGAGTTTCGCCCTCACTGTGCTTAATTTAGAAGCTAAAATTTATTACAGGAAACATTGTATGTATAACGCAGTGCGTCAGTAGCTTCAGACATGCCCTTGAGTTCCTGAATTCTTACATAGCAAATAAAAGGGGCTTCCTGTATCAAGAAGCCACAAATACTTAAAAAAGCCAACTGTCACACATGGCTGGACCTAAGAATATCACCTGGCACAGACCCTGAAGTATGCCACCCATTCTCCTGAATAAACGTTAGTGGATTTCATGCCTCTTTACTACTCTTAACAGTGAATGAAGTTTTTTAATTAAATAGATCCAAGGCTAAGTACACTGTACTCTATCTGCCTGAAGTATTAATAAATAGAAATCATTTCATAGATGATAAAACACAGTTTTTTTTTTATCCTGAAAACAAACTGTGCTGTGGAGGACATTCTGAAACTTAGCACACTGATCCTTCCAAAAAGCATCAACACATGGGCCAGCAAAGAGGGAAAACTGTCCTAGAAACAGGTGCTAAGAACAGGAATCCCTTGGTGGGCATATTTCTGCCAAGTTTTGTGGAAAAGCCTATGGGTCTGACCCCACAGAGTACATTAGTACCCATGCTGCAGCTCCCTACAGCCTCAGTCTCTAAACTCAAAAGCCTGGGAATGCTGCACTACTTTCAGAAGTTGCACTTGGTTTACTCCTGTTGTCATTTTGTCTGGCCATCCCATCATGGTTGTAGAAGGGTCCCAGGCATTTCCATCGTGCATGATACAATAGCCTTGTGTTTAAGGTTGCATAAGCCTGTTCTCCTTGCTTAGGCTTAGACAGACTGAAGAATAAAACCTTTTCCTTTCCCAACATTTTGGGCTTGAGTGAGTCTAGGCCTGGTTACTGAGTGTGGTCCTTCCCTTGGCTGTGGCTGCTTAAGCACCACCCTTCTCCTTTCTCACGGTGTATCCCTGAAAGTTTTCCTCCATCAGTCTTGTTTCGTAATCCCAGATCAAGGTTCTCTGCCCTCTTTGTCATCAGTTCAGAGGCGCACGCTGCGATGTTATCTTTCTGGTTGGTTTTAAGGACTAACCTGGGACCAAGAGAGTAATTGCATACCAAGAAACATTCAGTTCTATTGAATAGAATGTCTTTCCAGGACTATGATATAGCCCACTGGAAGAGAATTTTTATAGCATACACAAGGATCAAGCCTCTCTGTTCCATCCGATACACTACATACTCACACATGCACATGTGTACAGACACACACATGCACATAGAGAGAGGAGGGGCGATGGAGAAAGCCAGTTTATTGTCAATTTTAAAGGTAAAGTTGGTAGATTTTCATCACCCACTATATTTCCTAAGTTAAGCCTCTCTCAGTCTATAGGCATTATTGGCTCATTAACATAGGAGCCAGAACCTGCTACACTGCAATATACATGTAATCACATTTTTTTTAATACACATGATACCCACGTTAGTATCATAGGAGCTTTGCTATGCTTGGGACCCTAAACAACATGCAAGAACTATGTTCAGAGGGAATGTTAAATGGTGAACTGAATAACAAAAGTAGCTCTGTTTGAAAGCCAATACACTAAGCAGATTGAAAAGGTTGCATGTTTCTGAGACAAGAAGGCAAGAGACTTTTTTCCATCCCAATGAGGAATGTGCATGTTTGACAAGCAAAATCTTTTGCTCTCTGAAAAGTTCTAGTGAGTGACTGTAAAAATACCACAGAGTTGATCTGGAGGTTAAGAGATAATTTAGCAAGTAGGCAAATTTGCAAATACAGATCTATGTCTAAGGATGGTCAACTGTGTGTCAATAACATCTCTACAATACTATATTGCATGTCTCAGTATTGTTACATCTCAGCTAAAAAAGACAATTGAAAGACTTTATTTTCCTACAGTGCTGCATTTCTAATGCTTAGAAATCCAAGGAACATTATACTCTTTACCAAAGTTCATTAGGTTTTCACGCTTTGGTGGCACATTTCCAATTGTCTCCTCAACCTATATTTATACTCCTGCTCTTCATTCCTTTGCATTTCAGCATCTTCTAAAAATGAGAAATCTTGCTGTAGTTTACAACACTAGTCCTGACTAAAAATGACAAAGTCTGAATTTTTTCTCCAATAAATATGCAATAGGAAATCAAGCTTGTGCCATTACTAGAAAATCATACACACACACACACACACACACACACACACACACACACACACACACACAGAGAGAGAGAGAGAGAGAGAGAGAGAGAGAGAGAGAGAGAGAGAGAGAGAGAGAGAGAGAGAGAGAGCGGAGGGAGAGAGAGAGAGAGAGACAGGAGGACAGAAGAGAGACAGAGACAGAGACAGAGACACAGAGAGACAGAGACAGAGATAGACGCACAGAGAGAGACAGAAGAAGAGAGGGGGGAGAGAGAGACAGACACACAGAGAGAGACACAGAGAAAGAGAGAGACAGAGACAGAGAGAGACAGAGAGCAAAAGAGAGAGAGAGAGAGAGAGAGAGAGAGAGAGAGAGAGAGAGAGAGAGAGAGAGAGAGAGAGAGACAGAGAGAGAGACAGAGAGAGAGACAGAGAGAGAGACAGAGAACAACTTTAAGCCCCACACGTGGGACACAGAAACAGGTAGATCTCTACGTTTTCTAAGTTAAAGGGCAGCAAGGTCTACAAAGCAAATACCAGGACAGCAAAGGCTACAAAGAGAAAGCATATCTGAAAAATAATTAGAAATGAAAAATATCACATACTTCCTTTTTATGTGGTATGTACCAAGCTACAGGGTGGTTAGTTGTGGTGAGGAAGAATGCCAGTGGGAAAGAGGGAAAGGCAGACAAGAAGGGTTGCGAGGGTTGAACATGAACAGCATAAAATAAAAAACGTGGATGAAAATGACTTAGTGAAACTTATTTTTGCATATAAACTTAAAAGAATAATATTGCCACTCCAGCACTAGGTTGCACAATGCCTGTGTTCATCTAGGCTCCTTAAGGTTTTCTGTAGAACAACCTTTTAGTATGTATTTTTTCTTTTGTATTCTGCACTGACAGAAGTCTTTATTTTCATGTTATTTCCTATGACAAAACTTTGAGAGCAGGTGACTAGAGGAATGCCCCACTTTTTGTCATTTCTCAGTGCCTTATTTAGGATTACTTTTAAGTGAAGCCACTGATGCACGAATGCTGCTGCACAGTGACATGGGGCATTTCTCTCCATAGGATATCAAAGGCAGGCAATGCCGGGTCTTCCTGCCCTCCATGATCCTCACCTCAATCTTCTAGTTAAGATGGTGACAGAAAAATGAGAGAGATTTATTGTTTAGCCTCCTATGCCTTTGACTGTTCCGAGCTTCCCTGATTCCTCCTAGAGCTGCCTCTACTCAGTTTGCCTGTGTGCCAGTGTGCTTACCACTTTCTGGATTCCTCCCTCTCTTGAATGTATAAAAATGCTTAAATATTTTAACTCATAAACACCCATAGGAACCTTATCTGGCTCTGGAGCTCTTGCATTTCATGCCCTCTCCCCATCCTTTAAAAAAAATGTGCTTTTGAGACACTGTTAACCAAACCAAGTGACAGCCTACAGAGTGGGAAAGATCTTCACCAATCCTACATCTGGACAGAGGTCTAATATCCAAAATATATAAAGAACACCACCAAATAAATAATCCAATTGAGAAATGGGGCTCAGAACTAAACAGAGAATTATCAACAGAGGAATATCGAATGGCTGATAAACACTTAAAGAAATGCTCAACGTCTTTAGTCATCAGAGAAATGCAAATCAAAACCACTCTGAAATTCCATCTTGCACCCATTAGAATGGCTAAAATCAAAAATTCAAGTAACACCACATGCTGGTGAGGATGTGGAGAAAGAGGAACACTCCTTCATTGCTGGTGGGAATGCAAACTGGTACAACCATTTTGGAAATCTACCTGGTGCTATCTTAGAAAACTGGGACTAGGGCTCCCTCAAGACCCAGCTATTCCACTCCTTGGAATATACCCAGAAAATACTCAACCACACAACAAGGGCATATGCTCAACCATATTCATAGCAGCCTTATTCATAATAGCCAGAACCTAGAAACAGCGTAAACGCCTCTCAGTTGAAGAATGAATAAAGAAACTGTGGTACATTTACAGTACAGAATACTACTCAGCTATTTTTTAAATTTTTATTAATTAATTTTTATTTATTAATTTTATTATCCCATCCCTTGTATTCTCCCATTCCTCCCTCCCTCCCATTTTCCACTTACTCCCCTCCCCTATGACTGTGACTGAGGGGGTCTTCCTCCACCTTTATATGCTCATAGGGTATCAAGTCTCTTCTTGGTAGCCTGCTGTCCTTCCTCTGAGTGCCACCAGGTCTTCCCATCCAGGGTATATGGTCAAATATGAGGCACCAGAGTACATGTGAAAGTCATACCCCACTTTCCACTCAACTGTGAAGAATGTCCTGTCCATTGGCTAGATCTGGGTAGGGGCCTGTCTTGTCCTTGATTGGTGCCATAGTTTGAGCAGGCCCCCGGGCCCAAATCTGCCCATCATAATGTTCTTCTTGTAGGTTTCTAAGACCATCTGGATCCTTCTACTTTGCCATTCTCCCATGCTTCTCTCATCTAGAGTCCCAATAGGATGTCCTCCCCTCTGTCCCAGTTTTCTGGTAAGTGATAGCCAGATCATGGAAACAGCCTAAGTGTCCCTCTACAGAAGAATGGATGAAAGAACTGTGGTAAATTTACTATGAAATACTACTCAGCTATTAAAAATAAGGATTGCCCAAAATTTGTGGACAAATGGAATGAACTAGAAATGATCATAATGAGTGAGTTACCTCAGAAGCAGAAAGTCAATTGGTATATACTCATTTATGTCAGCATACTAGCCCAAGGGGCATGTCCCATGAAAGTCTTCACTTACTCAGCTATTAAAAACAAGGAAATCCTGAAATTTGTAGACAAATGGATGGGACTAGAGATGATCATAATGAGTGAATTAACCCAGAAGCAGAAAGACACAGTATATAGTCAATTATAATTGGGCACTAGCACAAAAGGCATATTCCATGAAAGTCTTCAGTTACCAGGACATTGGGACAGATGTGAGGACATCCTACTATGACTCTAGGTAAGAGAAATATAGGCAATGGGGAAATGGAAGGACACAGAGGATCCTAGAAACCTACAAGAACATCATGATGGGTGGATTGGGGTCCAGGGGTGTCTGCTCAAACAATTGCACTAACCAAGGACAATACAATAGTAAACATTGAACCCCTACTCTGATCTACCCAATGGATAGGACATTCTCTACAGTTATGTGGAGAGTAGGGACTGACTTTGACATGAACTCTGGTGCTCCATATATGACAACCTCCCCTTGGTGGGGAGGCCTGATGGCACTCAAAAAAAGAATAAGCAGGCTACCAAGATGCAACTTGATAGCCTATGACCATATAGTGGGGTAGGAGGTCCCCCTTGGTCATAGACCTATGGCGGGGAATAGGGTGAACAGGATGGAGGGAGGAATGGAAGGATACAAGTGATGGGATAACAATTAAGTTGTAATCTGAATAAATTAATAAGATTTTTAAAAATGTTTTAAAATGTGCTTTGATAACGTAGTTACATATCCTTAGTACTCAGCTCCACGTGACTCAATAAATCGCTATAATCTGAGTGTTTTCACTTCAGTCTAAGGTTTCCTATAAACTAATGCCACATAGAATCTCCTGTTTTGTCATTTCTCCAGTTCTTCTTGCAAGAATTAGCACTTCTAATGTCCTCTAGTCTTAAAGCTCTCTTTCTCTTTCATTGTCATAAAATATTTACATTTTAGTTTTCCATCTGCCTCTCTAGTTTTTTGTTCTAAGTATATACTTTAGGAGTTATCTATTGTTTTTCTTAAACATTGATTATCTTTACTATTTAAGTGCTAATCTAATCATTCATACAATGTATATTTTCACCACTCTATGTCTTTCATAATAATGTGAGCTCTAAAGACTTCTTCATGGATACATGGCTTTTATCCTATGTCAGTCACCACTGTGCTGTGTTTACATATACTTCCTGCATACACTGCATCATTTTGTGAGGCATCGCTCATGCATGTTTACATTCTATGGCTCTAACTTTCATATTAAAGGAGTGCTTTATTTTATATAATATCTACTAAGTATCAGACATGTAGTACAGTAAAGACAGTTCCTGGGAGCTCTAGTCCCAGCAGATTCCTGTGTAATGAGTGGATGCCAAGGGATAATGCTGAGTTCAGTCAGAACAGCAAAGTGACTATAGAGAAAGACACATATCTGTAATTGTCCATATACATTTCTAGGAACATAGGCTACTATGTAATTGTTGTATTTCTTCAATATACTCCACTTTGCATACACGGTGCAAGTGAATGTGTATGTGTGTGTGTGTGTGTGTGTGTGTGTGTGTGTGTGTGTGTATTGGTGTGTGTGTATCCACCTTATTTTACATTCTTAGGCCAGAAATACTTGGGATGTAAAATACTGGGATGTTTGCACATGGACAATCATAGAGTTTAAGGAAAAAATACAAATTCTTTCAGAATTCAGGTATCATATATATGGTAATTTATATTATGCTTTTAGTGTATTTATATTTGAGTTATGTATAAAATTTTTCATTTTGAACTCATGTCATTTCTGGAAAAGTGTTGGGCTTAGAGATACTTGGTACTTCAGATTTTATGGTTTGGTATACTTAATTAAAATGTATGGTATATACACATATATTTGTATCTGTGTTTATATATATCTGTATAGCTATATCTGATGTATATCTGTGCATGGGTATGCAGACACACATAAATACATACACATAGAATGTGGTGTGTGTGTGTTCTAAATAGGGATTTGGTTCTGTGCAATTTAAGAGCATTCATTCTAATATTGACCTCAATATTTTATAATGACATCACACTCACAAGACAATTAAGGATATAATATATGTGTGACTATTTTAAGTAAGGGAGAGAAAGAGCTAGCTGGAACTCACAAACAAGAACTAGGTTTAAAAATATGCACTGACTTAAGTAAGAGCATGTTTCCCTGGACTGAGGTATGGGTTTCTCATAGAATCCAAAGCCTTTTATCACTGGATAGAACACAGACAATAGTCTCTGGAGTTGTAAAAATTTAGAGGAATAAGATGTAGCTACTGTACCCAGATGCTGGGTAAACTGCTCTGTTACTTGCACTCCCCAATTTTGCCTCAAAAGCGTGGGTGTGGCTGTTTAAAATATGGGAGAGAAATAACTGTCTGACACAAACAAAAGGCAGTTGGGTTGAGTGGCCCATGCTAATGAGTAATATACATGGAAATAAGTCCTGGAAAACATGTTAGTTCTCCCTTCCCATTCCATCACTCTAACCAGTCAATTAAATGCCCCATGATTTGTTGTTACAAATAAATGTAGAAGAAAATTAATCTAGGTCTAAGATATTAATTAATGTTCTAAGATGAAGAAAAAATTAACACTTCTGTCATTACGAGAAGAGTTGTAAAATACTCTATTATGTGTAGATTTTTCTTCTTTGAAAATGTAAGTGGAATGTCATGAAGTAAATATTGAATTCTATTGGTGTAATGTCTTTACTACATACAATACAAACCCTGAAATTCTCTATCGCCTTCTAATGTATCTGTTTATTAGCTAGAAGTTGCCTTAACACATTGCAAACAGATGATGATATATTGTATTTGTTTTTTTTCATTTCATATATGTATCTAAGGAATTCTGATTGCTCTCTCCTCTTTCACCTCTAATGTCCCCCGGTCACTATCAGTGCCACCCCATTCCTTGCCAGTACCATTCACAAGGTCATGACTTCATTGCCAGTTCTGTTTAACAAGGGCCATCTGTGTGAGCATTAGATGGTAACTATGCGTTGGTGCCTTGTGAAATCATCAGTGGATAGAAAACTGAAGGCATTGATTCCTCCCTCCATACTTCCATCATAAGCAAAATAGTCTGTCAATGACGTGTAGGACAGTCCTGGTCCCTACAAGTAATGCAGTGTGTACCATCCTGGTCTGGTCTCTATCTTTGCCTGACTGTTGACATGTCAAAATTTTCTTGCAGACATCGTCAGCTGTTGTGAGGTCATTATTACAGTGTCTTTGTCTCACCCACAAGAAAAAAATCTCATCCCTTTTTCCAATCTTCTCGTTATCGTGATTGTATCCACTCCTGCAATGCATACTGAGCCTTAAATGCCTGCATTCACAAGAAATAGAGGTTTCTCTGATTAAGGCTAAGAGAACTATATGTCTATGCAGTTAAAAATGTTTAGAATTCAGTTTCATCTTCTGAACAATAAAAATACTATTCTAAACCATGCTAATCAGCCTATACCCAATGTCAATGGTCTCCTCTATCTTAGACTGTTGACCAGGTTTACAATTCCAAGCATGGAATCTCTCTTATGGTGTACATCTCAAATACAGTCAGCACACTGTTACTTAACTCCCAAAGCAGTAGTACCACTATTGTTTTTAATTGATTTTATTGATTTTAATTGACAAATATCCTCCTGTCCTAGAAATATTCACTTTTTAAAGTAGTGAAAGAATTGTAATATATGAGATATAGGTAGACAAATTTCATATAAAACAGTGTGTATCCATACTTATTATAAAACTACTTCTTATTTTTGGCTTGTGGGAAAGCAAACTAATGCAGCAAGGTACACCTTGAAGTTATTTCAAATCTTAACTACTCTTATCACAACCAAGACTCCTCTTTATTATTATTACTATTGAGAGTAATTTTTATCCTTTTTAAATTCATATAAACTATTTCAGGTTTTTGTATCACTTTACTTTTCTGTTTACTTGCTTACCAGTTCATTCTCACAATTTTTGCAAGCTAAACACATGTCAAACATAGTGTTTTGCACATAAGAATAATATTCCTGTCAAACATGTTGACAGTTACTTGAAATATGCAACTCAATTAAACTTTATATTAGCATAATAAGTAGTAATTATCATATTCAATTTATTTGGAGAGTTTAGCTTAAAAAGATAATCAATCATTGAAATTGGGCTAAAACATTGGTCTATTTAAATCCAAACCAACTGCACTAAGAGCCTCATAGTTCATTGGGAAAAAAAAAAAAAAAAAAAAAAAAAACAGTAAATTTAAACTCCATTGTTTGAATGCCCAATTGACACCTTTACCAAATTCAGCGAAAGATTGGTTGACCAATGGTTTTATATTTAGAAAAAAAATAAGTGTTATAGATTCACAAGACACACATAATATTTCTAATACCAGAACAAACAGATGAGATTAGAATTGATGGATATATAGACTTACTTGATGAACTTAGAACAATCTAACATGGTAGAATATCAGTGTTGAGGTAGAGACGTGAATGGGACCTAGGCTATAGATGTCTTTCAGTGTTTGGATTATTCAGTGAAGGTATTTTATTATAGTCCTGGAAGCTGTCAGTACAATACCGCAATTCTACAGGATTGGATTTCAGTTGGAGTCTTCCTAATTGGTTAAAAGCTACTAACTGATTATGCAAGAGCACGAACTCTGCTTTGCATGTTGGTGGAGTGGGAAGCAGGAGGGAACAATAAATAAAAGGTGAGAAACAGGGGAATGAGAAGGAAATAGGGGAAAGAAGAAGGACGGAAAGAGGATACGTGTGTGTGTGTGTGTGTGTGTGTGTGTATTTTTTTTTTAACCAAATGTGTCATGTAATAATACTCATCCTAAGAGATCAGGGCTGTACCCCTATGACTATTGGATCACCATTGTAGGATGTATAGAATGTATTTCCATGCACAATGCCATTTTTAGTTATTACATTAATATATAAAAATTTTGGGGAGAAACTATTCAAACCATACCATTGGACTCCATGTCCCAAACTGACGTTCTTGTGACAGAACGCATTCCTTCTATTCTAATGTATTTGTAAAGGTTTTTATCTCCTTTCATTTTTCCCTCCACTAATATAACACTGTGCTCAGAACAAAGATACTGCTGCACTCCTCCAATATATTTTCTCCCTATGCAGAACTCCTTGCTACAGACACAGAGACATATCAGCTTATCTAAGTTTCCTGTTCAAATACAAGGTTACTGTTTACATGCTTTGGAAAAAGTTTGACGGGCAATTGAAATGGCTTATTAAGTTGCTACTATTTAAAAGTATTCTATCCCTTTAGTTCAAATCATCCATCCAGTCAAGATCCCGATGATGGACTTCCTTATAGTTTACTTTAATATTTAGTGAAATAAATACTTTTCGTTGTTCTAAGCCATGAGGGTTTTAAAGACTGCCCTTGCAAATAAATACTCACCATTCTACTAACACAACCATATATATGAAAATTGTGACTTTAATTAAAATTATGTCAAGTCAGTACTATCTATTTTTATGTGGAGAGGTGGATCTATAATTAAAAAGGCTTGCAGTGAAAGCCTCTCAGACTGACTGAGTTTGATCTTCAGAACCAGCCATTATGCACTACATACACACACACACACACACACACACACACTTGTGCTCACGTGTGCGTGCACACGCAGGCACATATGTACCCACATAGAAAAAGTAGGATACCGTGGCATTCGAAGTGCAATATAAGAACTCTTGTGGTTAGATGTTAGGTAGAGATAGAATTATCCCATTGTTCATGTGCTAGTTATCTGGAGTGCACAGCTTGTCATAAACAAAAAGAAATTCTGTCTCAGCCAGCTGGAATATGAGAGTGAACTTGCGAAGTTTGTCCTCTGGTCTCCATATATGTGCTGCTGCAAGTATGTTCTCTACCCCAACACACTAAGCATTACCACTGTCACCATCATCGTCATCATTATCACCTCTGCTGCCACCGCAATTGTCATCTTCGTTGTCATCATCCTCATCATCGTCATCATCATCATGATCATCACAATCATCATCACCATCATCACGATAATCATTGCTAATACCACAATCCATTTGTAAAATATAAACTCAGTAGCAAAAATATCAAATATTTGGTTATATAGTTTGTTTTTCTTATATTCTTTTGCATAGACTGAGACTATTCCTTTGTTTATTCTTTGAGCTTATGTTGCAGTGATTGTTTTAGTAGCAAACTAATATTAAAACATTTGGAAAGCAAAGACATTAACGTAAATATTTTAAAATACATATTAGTAGATATATAATTTCTGGGTACATTAGCATAATACTTTTCTTTTAACTGAGCCCTGTTTCTCTGATGAGGCTGGCAATGGTACTAAGGGGACAGTGTGGCCCAGAACTTATACAATTTGGAAAGATTACTTTGAAGCAATTGAAATACCGATCTTTAGATTTTAGACTCATGGTTATATAAAACTGAGAATATTAATGAATAATGACTAACTCTAAAAATGCTCTTCAGATTTTAAACTCAGATATTTCTAATAAAGATTTAAGAACGGAGTTAGAATACAGCCTGATTTTTAATGCATTTTTTTAATCTGGATAAATATGTTATCTAATAATTTTTGTTTTGTTTTATTATTTTAAGAATAATTTTAAATTAGCACACAATGTATTGGCTATATGGACTTACTGAATAAAATATCACTTAGTGACTCTCCAATCCCTCATCTCCTCCACTCCTCTGACTCCCTCTAAATTATTCTCCTTGGCCTCTTTTCTTCTTTCATGTTCATAGGCCCCATGTGTCCTTTGCCTACCCTCCATCCTTCCATATCACCTGTTCTATCACTTCTAATTTTCCTTTTGTTTTATTTTGCCTTAAAATATTTATGTGTCTACATATATTGCCTTGTAAGAATGGATGAAAACATTTTTGTTATAAGATATGAATTCTAAACAAGAGAGCAATAATTGTATGCATTGTGGAAAGAGTGTCAAATAAAATTCTAAATACAGTAGTTTAGCTAATCATGGGAGATTTATAAGTACTATGTGTGCTATT
The DNA here is from genome assembly GCF_903995435.1 of Acomys russatus. Classification (NCBI taxonomy): domain Eukaryota; kingdom Metazoa; phylum Chordata; class Mammalia; order Rodentia; family Muridae; genus Acomys; species Acomys russatus. Next base: position 19,285,071 of record NC_067158.1, on the reverse strand, counting down.
GAATTAGACATTGACATTACACATTTTCCTTCTGTAGAAGTTCAGGCACAGTCATTTTGGGATCATTTAATTTGCCTGTCATTTTCTTCTCAACTGAAACATTCCTTCCTGGAGTGAAGATGCTGAAGCTCATGAGACTGGGGAAGTCAACAAGCCTCACAAGTTCCGAGAAGCAGAAACATAGACAATTTTAAGATGCTTCACCAAGCCTGGATGAGTAGTAAACAATCTCTGGACAGAAAAGGCTGTCTGACATGCTGAGCTGCCTAAGGTAGATACTGTGAACTTACAAGCTACTTGCAAGCCATGCGTGGAGCTCGAATGATGCACTCATAATGAGTCTTCACTAGTAATGGAGTGGGATCTTCAATGACACATCTGCTACTGAATCATCTATGTTCCTGTAAGTAATCTCTCACCCATAGCCTTGTAAGTAACCTCAATAAATTTCTCGTTTATAAGTGACCCACCTTTTGGTATTTTGTAATAGTAGCTAGAAAAGGCTGTAAGTTTTAAGAAGCAAAATGGAGTCACGTTTGATAATGCATCATTAAAATGAATTTAATAAGGCAAGAAGTGATGAAGGAAGAGATGGTATGCATGTGTTCTTGAAAACCATTGTATAAGAAAGCATGGGCAAAGACAAAACTTATAGGTAGATAACCACAAACCCACACAAGTGCCCACGATATTACTTCTTAGGACTAAGGATTATATGCTTAAAGTCAATCTTACAATCCCCACATTTGTTTTCACATATCTCCTTAACCTCTTTGTGTGTGTTCACTATGTACTCTGGTACATAGCAGATATTTTTATTTAAATGGCATTCAGTCCTCCCCCAAATGTTTGATTAATATTTAAGGAATGTGTAGCTCTACATGTTGTTTAGTGTGGTAAGACTAAGGCAGTGTAACAAGTGTTCCTTCCCTGGACTAGAATTCATGGACTGTTAGCCTAGAAGGCTGGTCCCTGCTCAGAATTCTCTTATAGATCAGAAGTCAAGAAACTGTTAATCATGATCCCCATCTTATCTTTCAGCCATGGAAAAGACAGTAAGGCCATGCTCTGCACAGTTTCTATCACAATATCTTAAGGCTTCATCTCCCCTTTGGTTATCCACACATATTTGCAAAATAACTAAAATTCTCACCCACAAAATACACAGATAAAGAGACAAACACTGTGATTATTCCTTTATCATCTGAGTTTCCAAAGCCACAGTCTCCTAAAACTGGGCAGAGAATCAATCGGCCCACAATACACAGTAGAACTGAACATTGCCTTGAGCTTGCTTTAAAACCAAGGGCAAGAGGTGGGACACAATCATAGGTCACTACACTCTACACAGAGACAATCATGTGGGATGCAAGGAGATAGTGCCCCCAAAATACGTATCTCTGCAGGCAGAGTCATTGCAGCAAAATTACATTACAGGCTATTCATGATACCAGCAGTGGCACTAGTGCCCTACAATGAGAAGAGCAGCTAGCTAATAGACTGGCATATACTCTACTCTGTAGAAAGAGCATAGGAGTAGTGACAATAGTTGGAGTCCCCCATGGAGTCCACCTCTGAGTGGACACTGGATCCACTGAGGATGAAAGAGTCTGCTTCTTTGGTCTAACAGCAGCAGTGTCATCAAAAAGATTAAAGGAGGAAAACCTCTCCTGTCATAGCTCCTGAATTGGCAGCTCTGACAACGGCCCAAGCAACACGCTATTTAACTTGACCACATGAGTCTACTGCCACCTCCAGACTGAGGTTCTTACTCCACAGCCAAGCTGAGGAACAAAGGGAGATTGGAATCAAATCCTATTTAAAACACTTGTTCTGTGCTTGTATGTATTATCTTTTGAACAAACCATCCCCTCTCTACCAATAGCAAGTTTTATTTCATGAGGATACACTGATGACTTCCAGTTGCCTTATGATAAGTTCATATTGCATTTTAAGTTCATGAAATTAGTTTATATTGCTCATAACAACCAACACCATATGTTGCAAAAATCACACAAAAGGTGTTAGTTACTACTCTGTGATGTTTTACACTTAAAGATTAAAATCTTGTAAATCATTTAAAACTACAAAATAATATAGCATGCATTGAACAATGACTTTTTATTTTCCTTTATCTCCAAATAGTGCCACCCAGCCTATTATTTATCATGCCAATGAGACTGACTGTTGTAATTACTTCATTTAAGTGGAATGTACAATTTATGTCTTTAGGTGACTAGCTTATTTCAACACATTTAATTTCTTTTCATTTTTGACATTTTAAAATTATTTTTATTATTATAATTTATTCACATATAAATTATATGTGATTATATGGATTGCAATCTCCTCACTCTTATCGTCCTGTTCCCACCCTCCCCACTCCTCTGATCTATTTCCCTCCACTGTACCTCTGACAGGTGGAGTCCTCCTTCTTCACTATTTGACCACAGCCCATCAGGTCTCAACTGGCCAGTCTGCAGCCCCCTCCTCTCTGTTCCTACAGGACCTCTATGCTAAGCGGAAGTGATCCAATCCAAGGCACCAAAGATTTTGTCAGAGGCTGTCTCCTGCCCCCCTTCCCTATTGGACAATGAGCTGACTATTGGCTACACCTGAATAGGGTGTCCGGGTCTTCTCTTTGCACTGTCCTTGGTCCAGAACCCTCAGCCTTGTTGGTCTCTTTGTGGAGAAACTGCCAAACCTCCCACCCCATCTTTCCATCCACCATCTCTTTTATACAACTTGGAGCTCTTCCCCCAGCATCTGGCTACAAGTGCCATTATTGGTCTCCATCCCCCACTGGGTGGAGTCACTCAGAGGATATCTCTTTTTGTATGATACCCATGTGTAAGTGTGTTACCTCACTCTGGATGATCATTTCTAGTTCCATCCATTTGCTTGCAAATTTTTTTTTACACACCTCATGGATTATTTATTGCTGAGATGGGAATAGATGGGAGAAAAGACACAAGTAACACATAAAACCAAGGTAGCATGCATTCTCTGAATCTCCCAGTCCTACAAGAACTCCTGATAAGAACATTTTAAATGAATCTCTAGACAAAGAAATCATGACAATTATAAAATGTGAAAAAAGAAACCACATGGATAAAGTCCTGAATAGTTCTAAAAAAAACCTCAGGATACAAAATTAGAGTTCAAAAGCAAGATAGAAATACTGAAGAAATTCCAAGATATATAAATAAACAAAAGAGATTGCTTGCAAATTTTAAGATATCCTTGTTTTTGATAGCTGAATAGTATTTCACTGTGTAAATGTACCACAGTTTCTTTATCCATTCTTTACTCAAGGTACATCTACTGGTAGTTTGTTTCCAGATTCTGACTATTTCGAATAAAGCTGCTATGAATATAGTTGAGAAAATATCTTTATTGTACAGCAGACTATATTTTGGGTATATTTTGGGTCTTGAGGTAGAACTATTCTCAATTTTCTGAGAAAGCTCTAGATTTATTTCCAAAGTGGTTATACGAGTTTGTGGTCCCACCAGCAATGGAGGAGTGTTCCCATTTCTCCACTTCCTCACAAGCATGTGCCATCACTTAAGTGTTTGATCTCAACCATTCTGATGGGTGTAAGAGAATCTCAAGAGTCATTTGGATTTGCATTTCCTTGATGACTAAGGGCATTGAGAATTTCTTTAAGTGTTTCTCAGCCATTCAATATTCCTCTGTAGAGAATTCTCTGTTTAACTCCGAGCTCCATTTCTTAATTGGGTTATTTGGTTTGGTGGTGTTTAATTTCTTGAGTTCTTTATATATTTTGGATATTAGCACTCTGTCAGATGTAGGGTTGTTGAAGAGCCTTTCCCAGTTTATAGGCTGTCATTTTGTTCTGTTGACAATATCCTTTGCCTTACAGAAGTTCTTCAGTTTCATGAGGTCCCAATTATTAATTGTTGATCTTAGAGCCTGAGCTGTTGGTGTTCTATTGAGGAAGTTGTATCCTGTGTCAATGAGTTTGAGGTTCTTCCCCACTTTTTATTCTAATAGATTTAATGTGTTTGGTTTTATGTTGCGGTCTTTAATCCACTTGGACTTTAGTTTTCTGGAGGGTAATAAATATGATATTAATATATTTTATTAATTTATTCATATTACATCTCAATTGTTATCCCATCCTTTGTATCCTCCCATTCCTCCCACCCTCCTGTTTTCTCCTTACTCCCCTCCCCTGTGACTGTGATTGAGGGGGACCTCCTCCCATTGTATCAAGTCTCTTCTTGGTAGCTGGCTATCCTTCCTCTGAGTGCCACCAGGCCTCCTCATCCAGGGAATGTGGTCAAATATGGGGCATCAGAGTTCATGTGAAAGTCAGACCCCACTCTCCACTCAACTGTGGAGAATTTCCTGTCCATTGACTAGATCTGGGTAGGAGTTCAAAGTTTCCTGCAGGTATTGTCCTTGGTTGGTGCCATAGTTTGAGCTATTCCACTCCTTGGAATAAATATGATTTTATTTGCATTTTTCTACATGTAGACATTCAGTTAGCAATCCACTGCCATCAGGGCCAAGACACGGCTTTCTACTCCCTCTGTATCTCTTCAATATTGGACTTGAAGACTTAGCTAGAGAATAAGACAACTAAAGGAGATCAAAGGGATACAGTTGATTTCTTAAATTTAATATTTTAGAAATATTCTTGTGTGTAATGTATGTATGCCATATTATCTATCTCTATATTATAAATTTGAGTTGTTTCTACCTTTTCATTTATTTATCTTACATGTATGTGTATGTATATGTGTATGTTTGTCTACCATGTTGATTCAGGACCCTGAAGAGGTCAGAAGAGGCCATTAAATCACACCAGAACTGGAATTATAGCCAAGTATAAGCCACTATGTGGGTGTTAAAAATACAATTAGGAACTGTGTATGAATAGATTAAATCTTTAACACTGATTTATATTTCCAGCACCTGCTTCCACACTCTTATCATTATGAGTAATGCTATTATGACATAAAGTAGAATTACTGTCATACAAGAAAATTTTTACTAGCTTTTTGGTGTTTTCCTTTAAATACAACCCTGATTCCTATAGTTGCTGCTTCACTTTCATCCCTACTAAGAGCATATGGGGATTAGTTCTCATGTTCCCACAGTACTGATTATTTTCTGCTTCTTTGTTTTTGGTCAAAGCCACCTTAGTAGCTATAAGATTACCATCTCACTGTAGTATTGGGTCATCTTTCCCTAAGGACTGTCATGGTACACAGCTACTCACAAGCCTTTTTGTTGGAAGAGAACACTAGTTATAAAAGCCTCCTAGAGGCCATTGCCCATTCCCTTTAGGATGAAAAAGATGGGGCACTTTATTTTACATTCAACAGACCAGATGATCTCCAAAGACCCTCAGTTATCAAAACAAGATCTTTAATTGCAATGAGCATTGTCTCCTTATTTTTCTGCAAATATGTGTGTTTATAGATAAAGTATCAAATATTAAACACATAGTTTACATAACTAGCAACTGTCTTGACTTTCTCTTTTTTTTGTAGAGTGTTGACTCTTACTAGTTTCATCTCATAGGACTTATCTGAGTCAATGCAATCTAAAAGCTTTCTTTTCTTTAAAATTTAGTAATATTTTATAATATCTCAACAATCATGTGGTATTCAGTGAAATTAATATTTTTCTTGCTTATAGATTATTCCTGAGGAGCTGTATATGGGTAGCAAGTTGACAAAAAGCTTTTTCATGGCTATTTTAATTTGTCAGCTTGAGTAGACTGTAGGACACTTAAATACTTGGCAAAAAACATATTAGCTATTTTTAGGGTTTTTAGAAAATAATAACATTTAAATCACTGGGTGAAATGGATTCCTCTCCTCATTTACTTGAAAGCTCATATAGAATAAAAATCTACATATTTATCCCCTTCAGAGTCAAATGTAATGACATCTTTACTTAGACCTACATTTTGACTAAAACTACAGCATTGGCTTTCCTACTTTACAAATAGCCTTTCTACTCAGCCTGGGCCTGATACTCAGCTCTCCTAGGTCTGGATCTTACCAGGTCATCTCTAGTACTGGGTGTTTGTAAGTCTCTACAATTGTAAGAGGGAATATCTTACCTTTTTACCCATAGAGGTCCTCTGAAAAACTCCACACCTAAAGGGCTTGAATCAGATTCTGAGATGCACAGCCACATTTTGGGGTGGAGCTCGGGGAGTCTTAAGGAACAAATGGAAGATAAAAGTATATGTAGTGGACAGGAACTCCACAATGAGACCAATGGAGCCAAAATATTTGTACCAGGGGTTGGGAGTTGCTGTAGAGACTGATACACCAATCAAGAACCATGCATGGTGAGGAACTAAAACTCCTACTCAGAAGTATTCCATAGGCAGTATAATCTCCTTGTGGGTCAAATAGTATGAGAAGTAGGAACTACCTCTTGTATAGACTCTGGTGCTCACTAGTTTATCACTTCCCCCTGGCGATGGGGGCTTGCCAAGGCACAGAAGAGGATACACAAGTCCCAATGAGACTTGATGGGCTGAAGTCAGATGATCTGAAAGGAGGGCTCCTCCTTTTTGAGGACAAGTGGAGGAGTACAGGGGTGAGGAGGCAGGAAGGATGGAACTGGCAGGAGATGAGTGAGTGGCTACATCTGGGATGTAAAGTGAAGATATTAAAATTAAAATTAAAAATATATTCTTGTGAATGATTATTTATTTTTTGTCTGAGCTAATAGAAAACAAAGTCTTTGTTAGATATTCTATACCAGATTTAAAATAAGGATAAAAATGACTTAGAGTGTATGTGTTTGTGTGCAGGAGTGAAATTGTGTGTGTTCCCTCTAATAAAGGAGACCAGAATGAATTAATCTCAAATAAGGAACACAAGCGGCAACTGTAAGGACTGTTACCCAAACAAGGAAGGTGGACGGCAGCCAAAAATATAGTGATTGTTGGAGATACTCCTCAACTTCTATTTGTCATTAGCTAGCAATATGTATTGCTGGCACCTTATAGGCATACCCATGTAAGATGGCTCCGAGTGTTCCTACTCTGCAAAACACTTGTTTCAACACTCTGATGTCATCTAGTAGCTGAAGGAGAGATGAACATGTTTTTTGTTTAGATCCCAAGTGTGGGATGAGGAACAGACTTGTGAGAGAGCAGCTGATGTTTATCTCCTTAGAAGTTGAACCACCTTGTTGGGGAGATTGGTTGTTACCAGATGAAAAACATTCTTGAACAAATTTTGAGAAGAGATATCAACGTGAGCCAAAAAAAAGAAGGGGTGGCATCTTTGGAGACTTGGGATTGTTTGGCTGTTCATCTTTGGCCTTCGAGAGGCTCCTAGAGAGAACCACTCGAGGGAAGGCTTTGGGGCTCCGGGCTCCAGCTGAGGCTCTGGATTCTGGTTGCTCCAGGTTCCAGCAGAAGAAGTCCATCCAGGAGAATCAGTCCTTAGAATTGATACCCAGAAGGTTTTATTCTTGTGTTCTTTACTCTTCTTTTCCGCTTGTTTAATAATGAGGTATGCTCGGTTAATAAGTGCATAATAAAATATAATTTTTAAGAAAACTGAGCCTACAAGTAGCTATAACTCTTTTTATATTTCCAGAGGAGAAAAAATTTAGTTCTGGTCATGTAGAGTTTTTGAATGTTTATGTTAGGAGGCTTAGAATTGTCTACTCTGCCATTCTACTCCAATTATTTCTTGGTTGCTTTTCATAGCAATATTGTCTGCCTGTGTATGAGAATTCCTTCAGAATGGACTTGTAATACAAGTCATGTATTTTCCAGGAAGGCTTGAAATAAATGTTTGTATTTTGCTTTACAGTGTCAAATTTATGACAAATCATTTGTGAAATGCATGACAAATCTTATGCTAGTAAGTATGATTATGCAGTACATATAATTGCATATGACTACCTATGTTAGTACAAATACATACATCCTACCCTGAGACTAAGCTGTATCCTCTGACCTGTGGGAGCTCAGAGCTGAAACAGAGTGACTTATACCCTTTCTATCCTGCCTTGGAAATAAGCTGATAGTCAAGGTACAGCTCACGGAACCTAATGCTGACGAATGTCGCTGTCTTCTGTAACAACCACGGAATGCATCCTGGCAAGACTTTCAGATTCTCGTTAACATTCTTGGTGCCCCTTGGTGTCACTGGCTGTTGATTTGCTGGATGATAATTTCAGGGAATTTTATTGTGAATTAGTTCTGTATGACTAATCAAAAATCAGCTTCAGAAGTTACATAGGGACTTCTTGGTTAATACCAGAAGTCAAACCCCGAGTGAGCTGGAACTCACAGCCTCTAGAAAAGCAAATATAGATATGACAGAACCTCAGAGTCCTAGGCCTGTTGTATACCTTACATACTTTACTAAATTCCTTTCTTCCTTCCTGATCTATTTTGACTGGAACTAAAAACCCTATTGTTTACTTGCAGGATTGGGGGGTGGGGACAAAAGAGAGAAACAGAACAGCAACAACAAACAATTCGGGTTCAGAAGAGCACTGGAAAAACATTGACCAAGAACTATCTAGATGAATGGAATTGGTACCAAAATAAATAAAGTGATAATTCCAAAACTATAACAAAAATGCTAATGTAAGTGATGAAAGTCCTGTGTTGAGGGAAAAGAACAAACCAATGATATTAGTAAGATTTGAAACAAAACAGCTAAAGAAAATAGGTTTACAACTTGAATTTTTACACATTTTTTTTCTTAGCCAACAGCAGGCATTGCTACACTGACAAATGAAATAACAAACAACTGCTTGCAACTAATAGAAGCCACGTTAAGTAATGGAGCATGGGGAGGTGGTTGTTTACTACAGTGAATTCTCCCAGGGGAACAATTATGCCCACAATGCTGGCTATGTCAGATTCTGGTTTTATTTTATGAGGATATTGCCATGGAAAGGGCTAGGCAGATAGCATTTGGTTCCCAAATGAACCTTGAAATATCTAACATGAAATGAAATAGCAAAAATATTCAAGGCAAGAATAACACCTGTAAGGCTGGTCTTTAGTCTTGCGTTTCTTATGTTGTACGTAGACACCAAATCTACAACGTGATCTCCTCTTTCTGTGTGTAGCATTCAGAGGAGACCTTAATTAGCAGGCTACATCCCACAGAAGGACTATTCTGTATGATTAGCCTTGCCTATCATTGTTTAAACATAATCCTGCCCTAAAGAATGAGCCATTAAACTAGAAAATAATTAGCAATCCAAGTAACAAATGGGGGTGCTGCCCTCCCAGTGGCAACAATGATTAAGACTAAAGAACACCAGAAAAATTAGGAGCTAAAAAGCAAGGCCTAGTCTAAGGAAAGGCCACATATTTTCAAAATGACACTAACTTAAAAGGGGAAATATCTTTATAATTTTGTAAATCAATATGAGTAAAAATAATAATTTTTTTTTAGGTAGCATTTCTTCTGGGTTAAGAGGGAGCTACATTGGAAACAGGTCCTTTATAAATGAGATGGGGAAAATCGCTAAAAGGATTTGCTGTAAAGGTCAATATTCAATTAATGTAATTGCTGAGACACTGACATGTGGCTTGATTTATGGATATTTGTGGGACTAAAATGCCCTGTTTTTTTAGAAACCAAAGTAAGTTTTGGAGGTTACGTCATAAGCTACATCCTCATATATCCAAACTGATGAGGATTAGAAGGCTCTGGGTACCTGTCCCCGTAAGGCCAACCTGCCACCCACAGGAGATAATGGATTGCTCTCAATTTGTGGGAACACTTCCAGTTAAGAGACGCCTAGGCTTTAGATGGATTAATAAGTGACCTATAAGTGCAGACTATACAAGAGGCTTCTCCCTGGTGGCTGGACTCAATTGAGAACTGAAAGACATCAGCCATCAAAAAGGAAGGTGATTGATTAGTCATTACTGAGGTATTAGCCGTATAACTTGACAGAAATGTCACTTTGAGTCTATTAAACAGTTAAAAGAGCAAAATATAAGATATTCATTATTTTTCCAAATAAGCTACTGGCTACAGTTTTTAACTTTTCACTGTAGTCCAAGCTAATTCCCTAGTATAAAGGAAATAGAGGTTTTATGAAGTTATTGAGGACAGTTTTGATTTCATGTGTCAGGGAACAAAAAATTTACTGAGGTAAGACCAGACTCCATGAGGCAGTTACTTTATGCGATTGTCCGTAAGTACACATACATATGTGTTTCATCCTAGGCTCCCAGGACCAGAGAGGGTGGACCAAGGAGCCCTACTGTTGGTTCAAAGTACACTTTCTCATATGAAGCTGTCCAGTAAGACTGCACAAGGTGGAAATCTTCTCAGGAACTAGAAGCTAAAGTTAAGTAGCAGAGTTCTTTAAACATGCTTAATAGTGAAACAATTTAAGTAAATTTAACCGAACACTGTCTCAAGCAAAGGACAGCTGTGTGTCTGTGCAGGGTCTCTTTGCCTCCCAGAACCCTTTGTGTTTACCAGAAGGCCATATCTCTCCATCTCTTCCCATCAGGTGTCATTGCCAACTGACAGGTGATAAAATACTTTTAGAAGTTGAATGGTATAAAGGAGTGATCATTCAATCATCACCATTGTTATTGGAATCTATTTATTACTAGATATAGATCAGTAGAAGCTCCACATCATGGAAATGGTTCCTTACCTCATTGCCTGATAAACAAGTCTTCTATGATGCTTATGAGACACAGTTAAATTGTCCCCTTAGTCCCCAGCATGAGCATCAAATGTGTATAACCCAGCCCCATAAAATCCAAAATGCCAAGTAATTTTAAAGAAAATTAAGACAAAGTTACTCCGGTTTTGTCTTCCAAAAGGTTGTAAAAAATATGGGACTAAGTAACCAAAAATAGCACACAAGCCAAGTGAAATCAAGTATGGACCAAGGTAGAGGCACATGCTGGCAGATTTAGAAATATCAGATGAACAGTTACTGATAAAGAAATTAAAGAAATTCATCTGCCCCATGTCATTAGAAATAAGAGTATAGTCGCACCATCAGCATCCACAAGATCCTTGCATCATGGGAGAAGAATGTTCAATGCTTGAACTCCTACAAGTTATGGAACCCACTTGGAAAACTCACTATTCAGAAGCATTCTGTGTACATGTTTTTTTTTTCAAACCATCTGTCGCCCCTGACACTTTGGATCTGGCTTGAGTTTCCAGTCCCAGCCATTTCACTGTTTCTGCCTGGGATACACAATGCAGTAGCAGGAGAGGTGAGCAATTCTTGTGTGTCTGTAGTCTCAGCGGTTCTGAATGAATTTTCCTTAGGACATTACATCATGTTTTTCTTCTACATGTCTTGTTTACACTTCCTTGCCCATGCATACTTAATTAAGACTCTTCTTGCCAAATTCATTTTCTCTTGCTCTCCCCTGACTTTTTTGCCTTCCCTGTTGGCAAATATACTAACTACATATACATATTTACACAAAGTTTGTCAGTCTAATTTGTTATTTAATTACTGTACAAAATGTCTATATTGTGCAGTATAATGGAATATAGGGATGTAAAAGAATTGAAATTCTCATAGTAGAAAATTTATCAAGTTTATTTTTGAGTCTTGAAGCTACCACAAGAGATATTTTCTAAATAAATTTTGTACTATCTGTTCCTGTCAATCCTGATTGCCACAAATATGTATCTACTGTGTCATAAGGCGCATAGGATGAAGTCGTTTGGGGTGGGCATTGTTGTTGCTGAGAGAACCAGGATCTCAGTGGCATAGGCTGTAACATTGGATAGAGAACTCAAGAACAAAATATGACACATTCCAGGATATTGAATTTCTAGTACAGCTGAGTTCCAGAAATTGCAAGGCAGGCTAAAAATTGTATTGACAAAATCTCTTATGGCAAAGTATACATTAATTTTTAGTATATTGAGAACTTCCTTTTAAAAAAGAGATCAGGGTCAGGGGAAAAATAGATCTCCAATATACATGAGGACACAAGTCCAGGCCTGCTGTGGAAACAAAGCAATCTCTTCAGTTGTATCTTGCTGAGAAATCCCCTGAAAAGAGGCAACGTAATAAACATTTCTCCTCTAATTGTCATGGTTACTGAGCACAAAGGATACCATTGTTCAATTTAATATATACAGAGAAGCAATTAAAAGAAAGCAACGTTAAAATTTGAACCAAAGCATAGAAATTTAGTACAAATGTGTTTAGTGTTATTGTTTGAAAAAGCCATAGGAACAAAGATTATTTTACAGTCCTATTTAAATATATACATGTATATGAATGTGCCACTATTGCACCACTGGGATAATTTGCCTAGCAATAATTGTGCTTCCTAGATTTAGCATGTGTAAGCTAACTAGTCTATAGAGTCATAGATTATTTAACAAAATCTGCAATGACAAACATGGAAAGTGTGCCTTCAACTTGTTGGTCACGGGAGACTCTCCTAACTTACAGGCTTTTGCCATTGCCCTTGGTTACCTCCAAAAACTTGAAGGCACGATTATGTTGCTGAACATCCCATAAAATTTGGATACAGGACTTGAAGAAATCAACCTGCAACTTGAAGCCTCTTCCATGAGGACTAGTTTCCAGAATAACAGAGATTCTATGCAAGCTGATAAGGGAGAAAGGCTATCAATATTACTACTCACAGGTTAAATCTAGGAAGCACATTCAATGCCTGACAAATTATCCCACTAATGAAATAGTGCCATTTTATCTTGGAGGTAAGTGACAGATGGCTAATTTAACTTAAGGCCTGCTCAGTGGAAGGGAATTCATGCCTGGTATTGTAAACCTTGCTAAGTAACCCATCGCTGAAGAGGACATATGCAATGAGGGAGACTATATCACTGCTATTTTCTTAAACCAATATTGGAGTTATAACTGTATTCTGAATGCTTACTTTTATATCCAGGAATAAGTGTGTCTTTCACTATCACATCAAAGGAGCTTTTTTCTTTCAAAATACAGAGAATAAGTGACTCATACATGCCCAGTCCCAACTGGTGCATCTACCATGCAGCACTTAAACCTAAAACAAAGGTGACAGCACAGAAATGACGCGGAAAGTCCAGGACACTTTCTGGGAGATACTGTCTTCTAGACGTGATGAGGAAGTTTCACCCATGAAGTCAACCTTATGCTTGCCTAAGCCATCTGTGAAGAATGATAGATAAGAGAACATGCCAAAATGAATGGGAGAAATTTCACAAGACCCAACATGGAGATGAAGAGCCATAGGCAGTCAACTGAAGCTGAGAGACGTCAAAGCAGTTTTCCCCAAGGAAAAGTTTCCTGACAGGTTATCTGATATCAAGTGGCCATGCCCAAATGCTCTGAATGGACACAGCGGTTTTCTCTGTGTATGCTTGTGTATGTGTGTGTGTTCACAAGTCATATGATTAGTGGGAGAATAAGAGGTATTGACAAGGAAGGTGAAGGCATGGGAAGATGTAGGAGGAGATGGAAAGGATTGGAATAACTACTCATTCATGATATCCTCAAATAAATTAATTTTAAATATTTACTTTTCTGTCATAAAAAATTTGATATTTTTGTAAATGAAATTGTAAGATAGATTATGAAGTATACAACATAAACTCAGAGAGTAGACAAGACAGGTGGCTGTGTCTGAATAATGTATATATTTTGACTCTAAGTAATGATGGTACATTTGCTATTTTAAATGTTTTAATTTAAATTATCTGACAATAATGAACATTGTCTCTACACAAACAATTTTTATATATGCATATATATATTTGTTTGTTTATTTCGATATTCTTTTTCATTTTTAGTTTATTCACTTTACATCTTGATTGGAGCCCTCTTTCTAGTCTCCTCCTGGTCCCACTCTCCCTCCCTCATATGCCGCTCCACCCCTACCCTAGTCCTCAGAAAAGGGGAACCCTTCTCCACTATCATCTGATGCCAGTCTATCAATTCTCATCGGGACTGTATGCATCCTCTTCTCTGTGGCCTGGCATGGCTGTCCTGCCAGAGGGAAATGATCAGTGAGTGGGCAACAGAGTCCAAATCAGAGGCAGCCCCTACTCCTCATATTATGGGACTCACAAGGAGGCTGCGCTGCTGTCTTTCAATTACATCTGAGCAGTGGGTCTAGGCCATCATCATGCATGGACATTGGTTGGTGCATCAGTATCTACAGTTGGATCCATTGGTCTCTTTGTGGAGTTTGTGTCACTTCCAGGTGACACAACTGTTCCACAAGACTCCCTGCACATCACTCCAAAGTTTGGCTTAAGGGTTTCTTGGCCACTTGATATTCCTTTGTTGAGAATTCTCTGTTCAGCTCTGTATTCCATTTTTAAATTGGAATATTTGGTTTGTCAGTGTTTAACTTTTTACCAATGTTTTTATTTTTTTTCTTCCTGTTGTTCTGCTGTGGTAAACTTCTTGACTTTTGGCCAGCAAGAAAGAACAGTACGCAATATCTGTGGATCAGAAGCTTCCCTGCTTTCCTCCACACACACTGATATTTTTCTGCTATTCTGCACTATATCAAGGCCCCAGGCTCCTGCGTGCTTCCTCTTTGGTGCAAACATTCTGAATTTCATCTAAGATGCATCTGTTTAATATGTGATTTTTTTCCAGAAATTTGAGCATCTTAGAACCTACTTATAAATATTGCAAAGATTGAGGTTAACACCCAAAAGGAGTTTCAGTGCAAGTATCAAATTAATTGCCCCTTGAAATCGAAAAACTGAGTTTATGAATATCTAATTCAGGATTAAGTACTAAAGAGAATTTCTTTTAATCATGGCAGAGGGATAAATAAATGTGTACATGACTCATGCTAAGCTTTGGGTGATTAAACTATGGCAATGAGTGTGTCTTCACTGCTTCTTCAATTACCCCACAGAAGTAAGTGTGTGCTGAAATCTGATTCCTTCTTTATGGCCCAGATGGACTCTAACTTTCTGTAGTTTCCTAAATCTATTCTAGAAGAGAAGATGAAAAAGAATTTCTTTCTTCACTGATTGTATCATTTGCACAAGTGTCTTTAAGACCTTAAACTACGGAATAGTTTATTATTTATCATTTAAGTTATTTATTCAGATTACATCTCATTTGTTATCCCTTGATTTGTATCTTCCCATTCCCCCTCCCTCCCTGTTTCATCATACTCCCCTCCCATAGGTCCATGACCGAAGGGGACCTCCTCCTCCACTATATGATCACAGACTATTAGGTCTGATCCTGGTAGCCTGCTTACTCTTCCCCTGATTGCCACCAAGTCTCCCCACCAAAGAGAAGTGGTCAAATAGGGGGCACCAATGTTCATGTCAGAGTCAGTCATTGCTCTCCACACAACTGTGGAGAATGTGCTGTCAATTGGCTAGATCTGGATGGGGGTTCTAGGGTTACTGCATGCATTGTTCTTGGTTGGTACAGTCGTTTGAGGAGACCCCATGGATCCAGATCCACCAGCATTAATGGTCTTCTTGTAGATTTCTTGGACCAATTGGATCCTTCTATTTCCCCATTCTCCCTTACCTCTTTCAGCTGGAATCGGAATAGGAAGTCCCAGTATCTATCCCAATCTCCTGCTAAATGAAGATTTTCAGGGGACATCTTTGTTAGGCTAGTAATTGAAATAGTTTATTATTAATAATAGGTTATTCAAATTCTAGCTCCAACAATGCTTCCCTCTGTCACCATTGGATAATAGCCTTCTTAACCTTTAAGTCCTGTCCATCTGATCAAGGAGGAAAATAATGGCTTATATGGCACATAGACTGTCATGGATGTATACCAGTTTGTGGGTGTTGATTAGGCTCTATTTGTTGCAATGAGAGGTTTCTTTCTTGAGGGGTGATAGCTACCCCTATGTGTGTGTACAAATAAGATTAAATCTAGAATATAATAAGTAATCATGCTATTTTAGCAGTAGTACTTTCTTTTATAATGTCCATGAGTTTACTAACCCCAGGGGAAATGAATTACTCTTGAAAAAAGAAGCATTAACCTCCTCCATGGGTGAGCACCCCTTATTATTTGTCAACTGTAGAATGGTCAGACTTGACACCATATACACACAAATAAAAAAGTGGACTCAGCAGGTTTTATTTATATATTATATGACATACATATATACATATAGGTATTCATGCATGTAATAAAAATAATCAATGAAAAGGAATTCATCAACTTGAGAGTGGAGAAAACATGGGAGAAGTTGAGGGGAACTAGGACAGGTAGAAGATGTAATTCTATTTCAAATAAAAAAATATTTTTAAAAAATAAATAAGAAATTGATTAAACTGAATAATTGTGAAGAAAAGTAATTAAATATTTTCAGAAAACCACGTTGGTTGATCACATAGGCCTTCTAAGAGCTTAGTACATGGCATAACTTACACTCCTTATGCCCATGTAAAAGGTTCTCGATCAACTTGCACATGCAAAGTAGGGGACAGTGTCATCATAGTACATGTAAAACCATATATGATTTGCAAAATTATTTTTAATGGTTAAATTAAATGTTCTAGAAAGTATATATGGTCAGACCACTGTTGAGAGCATTTGAGTAGCAAAGCAATGAATAATAAATTCAATAACTTTTACAAAATCCCCATAAAATGATGTCTAACATTGTGAAAATAGACATGGACGAGAAAATTTCTTCTGATATTCTTTAGGCAACTGTTTTCTTTCCTTTGTTTGATTGGCTGGTTGGTTTGGTTTAGTTTACTCCCTCCTCCTCATTCATAGCATGATTCTAAAAGAGATAGACTGGCTATTTTAGAGAACTGCAACTTGTAACTTTTCAGGGCTGCTATAGCAGTTTCATGTGTCCCTCTTCCACATCCTTCTACTCTCTCCCTTGACCCAGCAATAGTGTGACTCTACTATAATTTTTTTCAACACTCTGGTGTTTGCGCAATCCCATTTGTGTTCCCCATAATTGTGTCCTTAGACTAAACACAAGACTCCTTTATCTCTAAGCAAGAAGCACCCACTCATGATCCTTAGCCTGACTCTAATAACCAGAGTCTTTGCTCATCCCTTCAGCTATCCATACATTGAATCGGAATGAAGACTTAATTCTCAGAGAAATTTACTGATTATGATTATACATATCAACTTAAAAACAGTTATTATAATTATGCTATATTAAAATGATTTAGACTATTCAGATATCTTTTTGTTTTATTTTTTTTTCTTGAAAGGAAACACATATGAAAGTTTTGAGTAGGTGATAGAAAATAAGCCCTTTGATAAACATAGTAGTCTGTCTTTTTAATTTATTACTTTGAACACCTTAAAATTGCTTTAGTTAAAGCAAAAAATCCCATAATTTTCAAATGTAATATAAACTGTTATAAACAGACCTAAAAGGTCTCCAATCTTTGATACATAGTAAGTGATTGACCAAACAATTCACATTAATTTAAAAAATTTACACATGAGGTAACTATTTTCTCATTAAAAAAAAATGCTTTGAAACTAGGAAGATGAATCAGAGGATAAAGTACTTGTAGTGAGATCATTAAGGATTAAATTTGGATCCCAAGAATCAACTTAAAGTCCAGGTAGATATGATACTTGGTCTACAATTCTAGAAGACATGGAAGGCAGAGACAGGAAATTACTGGAGAAAGATGACTGGCTAGATCGTAAAGACAATTTCCACATTCAACAAGAAACCATGCTTCAATGTATAAGGTGAACTTGATTGAGAAAGACAATTAGCATGAGCATCATGCCTACACACACACACACACACACACACACACACACACACACACACACACACTTACACTCATGCATGCAACAGCAAATTCACACACACAAATGTACACTATATACATTCAAACAAGTTTAAACTCTTAAGTTGGTGAGATCCTCATTATTTTCTATTAATTGTCTTGTTTTCTGTAGTTGATTTGCTTAAATTTTAATATTACATGACCACAGATTTTTTAAAGAAATCTTATCATGTATCATTAAGCAAGCTTTACTTAAGTCGCTAGATGCCTGTCTCTTTGGAACACGGCCATTTATAGCATTGTAGGTCTTTGTGCTTCAGAGAACTATAATGAAAGTCCACATACCACACATGCTGGAGTAGGACTATGCCATTGCTAATCAGGCTTGTCACAGCTGGCAATTTCTAAAGTCACTTTTGCTGCCCATATCTTTCTTGGTACATAAAACCTAGCGCTGAAACTGCTGATTGCTTCAAACCACTAAAATATCCTGGCATCCACCTGTATCTATTTCCTGCTTCCCGGCCAAACTCTGTGATTTCTAGCTGTGATTAGACATCAGTGCTGATTTTGCCTTAATGCTATCTTCATGACTTTAAATATCGAAGTGGAAGATAATGCTTCCTGAAGCCAGTATCCTTGATTCTCATAATGTGTGAAAATTAGGAAACAGCAACTTTGTAGCGAGCCCTTAACTTCATATCAAGTCTTCATTTATAGACTCAAAGTTACAGCTTTAGGGCAAGGCCATTTATAGAAGCTCTGCACTGCTGAGGATGCCAACCTACCTGTCATGGGAATTGGTGAGGATATGCCAAAATCAATACGAAAATCTTAGGATGTTATCTTAGTAATTGCTGCCCCATGGCTCTAAGAAAAGATGACACCAGGAGTTACTTGTTAACACTGTAAGGAAGTTGAATAATGTCACTTCAAATTTTGAAATCGGCTGTGGTGTGCTCCTGATGTGCTACTACTTTGGAGGTAGAAGCAGGGTTCAATATCATTCTCAACCACACCATGCCTCTAAAAATATATAACCTATCTTTTCAAAGATCAAACATGTAACATTTTGAAATCTGATAAGTGTCTTAGTGTCATAGATTATATTTTAGAAGGGGAAACTTTTTAGGGTTACATAAGTGAAACATCACTTCACTATTGTAGTCAATCTTTTCTTTCTTTCCTTCCTTCCTTCCTTCTTCCTTCCTTTGTAGATATCTTTTTTCTTTCTCCCTCTTTTTAAAGACAGGACATTATACTAGTTGGCCTATAATTCACTTTGTAGAGCAGGCTGGCCTCAAAAATCACAGAGAACCTGCATCTGTCTCTACCTCACAGTGCTGCAATTAGGAGTATGAGCCACAAAGCCAAGCTTTATTATCA
Organism: Acomys russatus; assembly: GCF_903995435.1. Classification (NCBI taxonomy): domain Eukaryota; kingdom Metazoa; phylum Chordata; class Mammalia; order Rodentia; family Muridae; genus Acomys; species Acomys russatus. The sequence continues at coordinate 19,265,965 of NC_067158.1, read as the reverse complement.
TAGTGAAAGTTAGGCTCTCGTGTCACTATTCCTTGATATTTAGCAACTTTCTCACTCCAAGGCACTGAATATAAGCGCACAGTAATAATTGGACACCATAATCCTATCACAAACACACACTCACAAATGGACTTACTTCCAGGCAAACCCTGTCTTTGACTTTATGTAAAGACAGTCAGAGTCTTGATGGCTCACAACATGTCTAGAATCTGTATGCTGTGTGAGGCAAGCCCTATCTCTATATCCATCTTTTGCTTCACCTCACAGATATTCTCCACTGTTGTGTGGATTTTTCTTTAGTTTAGTTTACCACAAGAGGACAATAGGCATTGAAATGGTTAACAAATGTGCTTAGAATGGCTCGACATTTTCAATATCTGCTTTAAAGTGAAATGAGAACAAAGATTCTGATAAGGAAGTAATCCATCACTGTTATATTTTCTAAAAATCTCTATTTTTCTTAAAGCTATAGGGATCTTTTTTCAGCATTAGTATGCCAGAGAAAAGACATCTTCACAAACACAGCTCTGTGTTGAGCCTTTATGTCACACAGCACCCATCACTGCCCGGGTTCGCAACACTGAGCACACACCAACAGCTCCTTTTCTGGTTTGGTAAGCACAGAAAACATTGCCTCAAAGGAAATTTCAGTTTATGTTTTCTGCATGGTTATTATTTATGCAAGTTTGCTGCACTGATAATATTTTATCACAGTATCAACAAATTCCATCCTAAGTTTGCCTCTGAAATCAAGAGAAACAAAGCTCAGCATGATGTAGCCGGACAATGCTGAGTGAGACTTACAATGCAGTGCTCATATGTACAAGGATACACAGACACAGAGAGACATTTCTACAGAACTTAGGTTTCCCAAATTCTGTGTTTGTCATCAGAAGAAGATAACTGTCTGTCCATGATTATTCTGGTCACAGTTCTTGTATTTCTTTGGAGCTACTGCTTGAAAGTTTATCCTCCATACCTGATTTCTTCTTTTCATCATTTTCATCTGCTGTTTTTTTTTTTTTAAGAATATGTCTGACATCTGTCTTTCTAGCCACTGACAACATTTAACAAATCTTGTGCCTCTCTCCAAGGATAATGAAGCAGATTGTAATTGTTCTTGGACAATTTCCTCCTCAGCTGAATAAGGCAAACTTTTGGATGGGAGAGATGGATCAGAGGATAAGAACAGGTTCTTTCAGTGGACCCAATTCCCAGCATCTACAACAAGTAGTTCTGTGCTGGATTGAATAGGTATGACCCCTATAGACTCATTTATTTGAATTCTTGGCCCATATCGACCTGCACTATTAAGATGAACGGGCTTGTTGGAGTAGGTGTGTCCTTGTTGTAGGATGTGTGTCATTGTGGGGGTGGGCTTTGATGTCTCCTATGCTCAAACTATGCCCAGTGAGGCACACCATGTCTTGCTGCCAGTGGATCAAGATGTAGAACTCTCAGATCTTTCAGCACCATGTCTGCCTGCACACTGCCATGCTTTCCACTATGATGATAATGGATTAAACCTCTGAAACTGTACCCCAGCCCCAATTAAATGTTTACTTTATGAGAGTTAGCTCCTCACAGCAAAAAGACCCTAAGACATGTTCACAGCCACCTCTAACATGAGGTCTGGCGTACCCTATATACCAAGCCTCTGTGGGCACATGTATATATATATATATATATATATATATATATATATATATATATATATATGCAAATACCCACCACAGCTACATGCATATAATTTAAAATAATAAAAATAAAAATTTAAATGTCTGATTTTATTTAAAAAGTAAAATAGCATTTTATCATACTTTTGGTTGCGTTTTTCTTTGGACATGTTGTTTATCAAAATGACAGTACAAATAATATCTAAATTACTTTCTCATTTAAACTTAAATAATTTTATCAAACTCCTTTCCTGCTTTCACGTTCATATCAAATGTTCTATCCTTTGATTTATTACAGTGTGTTTTAATGAGAAGAAGTCATCATCTATAAAAGAAAAAAGGAACAGACAGGAAGTGGTTCTTGCACAAACATGAAGTAGATGAATTCTCCCCAAATTCCCTTAACACCTCCAAATGTGTGGAAAACAAAGCAATCATTATTGAAAAGGTTAGAAGGCAAGGACTGCAAGGAATCAGAGAACTGAAACAAGTTTTATGTGCAGCATAATCATAGAATGGAAAACTATTGAATAAAAATGACAGATTAATGCCAACACTAAATATTTATGGTTAGGAGACAAACAGAAACGGGAAATGCACAATGATTAAAAGAAACAACTGACTTTACAAGCACACTAAAATGAGCAAAGAACTTCATTATTCTTGGATGATAAAGTTATGTATGTCTGGAAAATTATCAAATGCTTAATGACATATAAAACCACCTGGAAGCATAAAACCTAGACATCTTGGTGAATTATAGAGCAATAAGTGAAGTGTGTGTGTGTGTGTGTGTGTGTGTGTGTGTGTGTGTTACAGAAGACATACTTTTATATAAAAAATATATAAGCCTGGAAATATATTTGAAGATTTACAATGTTTTTCACATTTTAGATGAAAGCTCATTTTCCTAGCTATCAACCATATTTTGAAGGAAAAAAATAAATGTAATTTCTATTTAAATGATTCGTTGAATAAGTTAACATGAGAATTGATATGAATTTCTGTGACTGTTAAATATCAAAGTTTTGGAGCCAGTTAACACACACCTTTAATGATCATGTAATTTAAAACTTATTTCCTCTGAAAAATCTTAGTTTTTATCCTTCTCTCACAACAAAGTGTTTGAGTATGCCTTTATCAACATGTTCTTGTGAAACACACTACTGTCTGTAACTCTTACAAATCATTTTATGGATTATCCATTGGTGGAAAATAGCATTTTCAGATTTTTTTCTTTACTAAACTTACTGGACAATTTATTCACTAGAGGATGTTACTATTCTTTATAGAAAAGATCGTTCAAGGTTGCTGACCATTTTTCTACTTAGGTAAAGGCAGGAAAAGATTTTTGAATGGTAGAATCAATTAAGAAAACACAAATTGAGAAAACTGTGGAAATGGTAAACTTAGAGAAGAGATCAGAAATGGAACAGGTAAGTATTGCGAACAGAATTCAACATATGGAGGAGAGAATTTCAGGGGCTAAAAATACAATAGGAAAAAATGATACAGCTCTCAAAGAAAATATTAAAACAGAAAAATTTGTGACAAAAAATCCAAGAAATGAATAACACCATGGAAAGGCATAACCGCAGGATTATAGAAGCAGATGAAAAGGAAAATGCCAGGTTCCAAGGATCAGAAAATGTTTTCAAGAAACTCATAGAAGAAAATTTCCCAAACCTAAAGAAACAGATGCCCTTGAACATACAAGAGCCCTAAAGAACACCAAATAGGATAGAACAGAAAATAAGTTACTCCAGCCCCATAATAATCAAAACACCACATCTGCAGAACAAAGAAACAATATTAAAAGCAGTAAGGGAAAAAAGCCAAATAACATAAAGACAGACGCATCGGAATTACACCTGTCTTCTCAACAGACCCTGAAAGCCAGAAGGTCTCAGCTGATGTCATGTAGACATTAAGAGACCACAGAAGCCAACCCAAACTGCTATATCCAGCAAAACTTTCAATCACTATAGACAAAGAAAATGAAATATCCCATGACAAAACCAATTTAAACAATATCTGTGCACCAACCAAGTTCTACAGAGATATTAGCAGGAAAATCCCAACACAATGAGATCAAATACATCCTAGAAAACACAGTATATATAACCAAAACAGGCACAGCCACCCATGATTGCCACCAACTCCATAACAAAAGGACCCAAGAATCCTTGGTCGCTAACATCTCTTAATATTAATGGCCTCAACTACCCAATAAAAAAACACATACTGAAAGAATGGCTGTTGAAACCGAGATCCAACATTCTGCTTTATTCAAGAAACACACATCAGCAACAAAGATAGACATTACCTGAGAGTATAAAGCTGTAAAAAATTCCAAGCAAAGAAACTCAAGAAGCAAGCTAATATCTAATAAAATAGACTGTCAATTAAAATTAATCAAGAAAGATAGAGAAGGACACTTTGTTCTCATCAAAGGAAAAATCCATCAGGAGGACATCACAATCATAAATATCTATTCCCAATATATAAGGGTACCCACATTTGTAAAAGAGACACTTTTAAATCTTAAATCACATTAATAGTGCGAGAATGCAATCAACATCCCAGTCTCACCAACGGGCAGATCTTCACTCCAGAAACTAAATAGAAAAATAACGAAGCTAATGGAGGTCACTCAAATACAAAAAAATATACCTTCTTCTCAGTACCACCCGGAACCTTCTCCAAAATAAACCATATAATTGGTCACAAAGCAAACCTCAGCAGATTAAAAAATAAAAAATATAGAAAAGAAAGAAAGAAATAACCCCCCCACACACACACACACATCTTATCAGACCACCCTGGCCTAAGGCTGAACTTCAACAATAGAATTAAGAAAAAGCCTACAATCACAGGGAAAGTGAACAATGTTCTACTCAGTAACAACTGGGTCAGGGATGAAGTAAAGACATTAAAGACTTCCTAGAATTCAATGAAAATGAAGGTACAAATATCCAAACTTTTGGGACACAATGGAAGTGGTGCTAAGAGGAAAGTTCATAGTACTAAGTACCTTCATTAAGAAATTTGAGATATCACAAGAGCAATGTAATAGAACACCCAAAAACCCTAGGAAAAAAAAAAAAAAGACACATCCAAGAGGTGTGTCTGGAAATAATCAAACTTAGGGCTAAAAATCAATAAATTAAAAACAGTTCAAATAATCAACAAAACCAAGGGCTGATTCTTTGAGAAAAACAGCAAGATAGACAAACCCTTAGTCAAACTAACTAGAAGGCATAGGGAGAGTCTCTGAAATCTCTGAAGAAGGAAACTGAAGTAGACATCAGAAAATGGAAAGATCTCCCATTCTCGTGGATTGGCAGAATCAAAATAGAAAAAATGGCCATCATACCAAAAGAAATCTACAGATTCTATGCAATCCTTATCAAAATACCTATACAATTTTTTTACAAACCTTGAAATATCAATTCTCAAGTTCATATGGAAAAGAAAAACGAAACCAAACAAAAACAAAAACAAATAGATAAAACAATCTTGCCCATAAAAGATCTTCTGGAGGAATCTCCATCCCTGATCTCAAGTTATACTATAGAGCAATAGTAATTAAAAAAAAAAACAGCATGGTACTGGCATAGCAATTGGCCAGTTGATCAATGGCATTTATTTGAATATGCAGAAATAAATTCACAAACCTGTGGTCATTTGATTTTTGACAAAGAAGCAAAAACCGTAAAATGGAAAAAGCCTCCTTCTTCAACAAATGGTGCTGGTCTAACTGGATATCTACATGTAGAAGGATGCAAAAGATCCGTATTTATTACCCTGTACAAAACTAAAGTCCAAATGCATTAAAAACCTCAACATGAAACCACACAACTAAATCTCTTAGAAGAAAAAAATGAGGAATGTACTTGAACTCATTGGCACAGGAGACAACTTCCTGAACAGAACACCAATAATCTAGCTCTAAGATAAACAATTAATAAATGGGGCCTCATGAAACTGAAGATCTTCTATAAGGCAAAAGAATCTGTCAACAAAACAAAGCAACAGCCTATAGAATGAGAAATGATCTTTACCAACCCTACATCTGACAGACGGCTAATCTCTAAAATATATAAAGAACATAATAAGTTAAATACAACCAAACCAAATAATCCAATTAAAAACTGGGGTACAGAACTACACAGAAAATTCTCAACAGAGGAATATCAAATGGCTGAACCACTTAAAGAAGTGCTCAATGTCCCTAGTCATCAGGGAAATACAATCAATACGACTCTGAGATTCCATCTTACACCTATCAGAACAGCTATGATCAAAAACTCAAGTGACAACTCATGCTGGTGAGGATGTGGAGAAAGGAGAACAATCCTCCACTGCCTGTGGGAGTGCAAAACTGCACAACCACCTTGGAAATCAATCTGGAGCTTTCTCAGAAAACTGGGAGTAGTGCTACCTCAAAACCCAGCTATACCACTCTTGAGCATATACCTGAAAGATGTACCATATAACAAGGCCATTTGCTCAACTATGTTCATAGCAGCTTTATTCATAATAGTTAGAATATGGAAACCTAGATGTTCCTCAATGGAGGAATGGATAAAGCAATTGTGGTACATTTACATAATGGAATATTATTCATCTACTGTAAACAAGGAAATATTGAAAATTTCAGGCAAATGGATGGAACTAGAAATGATCATCCTAGGAGAGGTAACCCAGACCCAGAAAGACATGCATGGTACATGCTCACTTATAAGTGGATATCAGTCCAACATAGATATCCTCTGAGAGACTCCACTCAGTGGGGGAGCAGGACAGATATTGGAACTTGAAGCTGGACTCTGGGCAGACCGCTGTAGTGAATAGTGGAGTGATGGAAGGTTTGGGAGGCAGCAGGAGCTCCACAGGAAGACCATCAAGGCCTGCAGATCTGGGCACATGGTAGGGAGGGGGAATTGCTCAAACTGATGTACCTGTCAAGGACAATGCATGCTGAGAACCAATACCTCTTGATCAGATGTAGTCAATAGACTGCCAGTTCTCCATATGGGGAGGAAGAAGGATTGCTCCTGAATGTCCACTGCTAACCTGCACTTCCTGTTACTCAGGTAATTAGTTTTATTCCTTCTCAAGTCTCTGATGGAATTGAAGACCAGATAGTTTAATTTTACAATTAAGCTTGGTTTTTTAGGGTTTAATTTTTTTTAGTTATAGATAGATGTTTTATGTAGATAGAGATGAGATATGATAGATCGATTTACATTCAGAATTTTAGATTCACCAAGATATGAAAGATTTTTTTTTCTCCTAGGTTGCCAAATACAAATACTCAAAGCACTATGAATGTGACATTTATATAATTCCTAATTGTTTCTTGGTTCTTCTTGCTGAATGTAGTTTGTTTTATTTATGTGTAATAATATAAATGTATATATAAAAAGTTTTTAATATTAAAAAAAAAGAAAATAGGTATACAGTATAGACATTTTAAACAAAAGTTGTCTACTGCTCAAGTGGTTGTTACAAATGTTGCAAACTAATGTAGTGTATTCATAGGAGGAAAACCCAGAGCAGGGAAAGTACCATCTCTCTCTACTACCTCTAAGTCTAAAGTTAATTAAAAATTTTAAGTGATTTAATTGAGAACTTAAGGAGTGGTTTATATAATACTTCAGGCATCTTTTCAGATGTGGGAGTCAGAGAAAAGATACATTAAGGGTATTATGAAGATACTATATTTCAATTGTTGATTATATGTCCCTGGATGGCCAAGGCATTTAAGACTAGTAATACATAGTTTTACTAAGGCATATGCATTGGGTGATGACTCAGTGGGTAAGTGTGCTTGCTATGCATGGATGATGACCTGATTTTTTATCCATAGCACCTACATAAAAAGATTGCTATGACTCTGTGTGTGTGTGTGTGTGTGTGTGTGTGTGTGTGTGTGTGTGTGTATAACTCCAGCTCTACTGGGTAGTGGTGCAGAGTAAGGTACTGAGGACTTGTTGGCCATCCAACCTAGTTGAAACTATGAATATATGTTTCAGTAATAGACCCATTCTCGGTGCCATAAGATGGAGATTCATAGAGGAATACACCTGAAATTTTCAATTTTCCTTTGGCCTCTTCATATACAGGTTGGGCATGTACAACTCTCATGTACATAACATACAAAAGCATACACACACACACACACACACACACACACACACACACACACACCTGTACAGCAAGACTCCTTCTTATCAGCAAAACAAAATTTAAACATTACATTGACATTCAAAGAGGCTGGCTATCTATTTTGCCCAGAGTATTTGAGTGTGGGAATGATTATCCACAGTGGCCTTTCCAGTGTTCTCTCTGAGAGTTGCACCAAGTGTAGGACAAGTGCACAATGGAAATCATAATGCACCAATTCTTTAGTCTAATCATTAAGTGTGTTTTATAAACAATCTTCTTCAAATATGAGGAAATGAAAATGCATGCAAACCTGAAGCAAGTCATTAATCAAATTTGGGCTTTTTCAGAGAAAACTTCTTTAGGGCACCAATGGTTCACCAATACTCAATAGTAGGATGAGACTTTAAATATTCAACGAAAGTAACACCATTAAGGGTGGACACAGGAATACCCTAATGGGCCAAAGCAATATGATCTTCTGAAGGGGGAAAATAAAGTAAATTTAGGAGGAATATAGAAGATACATTGGAAAATAGAAAAATCATTATGGCAGAGAAGAAAGAATAAATATCCTTGGATGCATACTCTATGAAATAATGACAAGTTGCTTTAAATGTCTAACTTTTAAATTCTATATATCTTATAACAGGGCAATAAAACACAATGGACCCTGCTCAAGTAGATGTACATGGTTGGCAATACTAGCCACAGAACACGTCATATACCAGCCCTGGCTGTATAGCTGTGAAGACCTGTGGCCGGATAGCAAAGAATTCCTCTTCCTCCTGTGATAAAGCTACTCTTAGCTTTGGTATCTCACTGGGCTCAACAAAGCTTGCAGGGCACACTGGAAATAGAGAGTCTGTAAATTTGGCCCATGAATGTACCAGGGACTAGAATATCCTCAAAGTGTATGGGAAACCCCACACAGAGAGCAGTTAATTTCAAAAGACCACATGGCATTAAAACAGAAGATCAGAATCTGTGGAAGGACTTCTTAGAGGAATTCAGGGAAGATATTCATCATCACCTCTACCAGACACTTAATTGGTTTTCTCTTAGGCCAGCCCAAATACTCCATACTCACGACTAATCAGAACTGGGTGCTCCCTAATTGTTTTAATTTCAGGACTGCCAAAAACTATCTCAGAAAAATCTTTTCTGTGATTTGTTAAATTGCCTTTGTTAAAAGGAACAAAGGCTTGTAATTTATAGAGCAGTGGCTACAATGAAAAGATTCTTATATGAATGGAAAGCCATGGAGATCTTTAGAGAGGGCTTTAATTAGATCAAAAGAGAAGGAAATAAAAGTTTGCAGGGGCAACAAAGCTAAGCCTCATGCTTCATTCCATGGTCAGAGTAAGCTTTCTACCAAGCTTTTCATTATTTTATTAACTTTTAACATTTCATACATAGGTAAGATATTTAAATCTTTACACCCATCTCTTTCTCCTCACTCTTCTAGTGTGTCCCATATACATCCCCTTTCAAATGCATGGCCTCTTCTTTAACCATTATTGTTACATATATGTGCATATTCATACATATGTACATATATAGATACTTTATTTTAATTTATCTGTATGGTTTTGTTTGCATGTACCTAAGTTTGTCATATACAGTCAGTGCCAATGGAAGGTAGAAGAGGCCATTGGATTCTGTAAGAGCATGTTGTGAGCTACAATGTATACAATGTGGATGCCAGGAACTGAATCCAGGTCTTCTATGAGCAGCAACTATTTTAACTACCAAGCTATCTCTCTACCAATCTCAAGAAAAGGCTGTAAAGGGGTCAAATGAGACCAGCAAACTACAGAACACCTGTTGTTTGTGCTTCCTCTAAATAATTGACAATCACACGGAGACCAGAGGCAGTTCTTAATTTTATGATCATCTGCTACTCCGCTTTCTCTTAAAAATATCCAAGCTTAGATTTGCGGTGTCTGTGTGCCTGTGCGTGTGCGTGTGCGTGCGTGTGCATGTGTGTGTGTGTGTTTCCTCCTGTGTAGTGAGAGGAAAGAACTTGGCGTCTTTCCTACCAGTCCTTCAAAGCAAACTCTAAAAATAAACCTGCCTTAATTAAATTGCAAATGCAATCATTGGGGTTTGAGCCAATAAAAGTGAGATGTGTTGGCCTTGTGTAAAACGCCTTTGAAGTGTGCACTAGGTACTTCCAGGCTTCCCTTGTGAATGGGCCCCCAGCAGGGCTGCAGAATATAGAAGACACGTGTGGATGCTGACAGGTGGAGAGTGCAGGAAGCATTCTGAATTTGAGCTACATTCTTCCTAAAAGTGAGGAGAGAAATATGCCCAGCCCAGTTTCCTGTGTAATTGTCCTAGTGCTCCTACAACATGTTTGTTAACTCCCGGAAAACATCTGAAACTTTCCAAGAAAACGTTTAGAATACAGGAGATTCACACAGTCTTACACTCCTCTAACGTCTCCTCGTTGGAGGCATTGTCAAAAGCGGCTCACCGAGAGGGGCGGCTGAAGCTCAGCCTGGGGAGGTTGTATGCCAGCTCAGAAGCTGAGACGCTATTTGAGATTCACACAGTAAGCATTGAAATAGGTTGTTGATTGAAGTTGGCAATAAAAAAACACCAGTAAGTGTGCTGCCTCGGGCTAGTAACAAATAAAAATTCCTATAAGAGGCAATAAGAGACCAGTGTGTGATGTGTTCATTTTGAATCCTGTGCAAGACGAGCTGGGTGCTGTCTGGAGCTTCTGTGTGCTTCAAGCACATTTGTCCTAATTTGTTTTTATAGTGAAAATGAATTGTTGGGGGAAATCTCTGACTTGAGTCCAGCAGGAGACTCCACTGATAAGAATGATTGCCAGGATTCCTGAAGTGATAAATCCAGGCTCCTGGGGAATTAAAATGATAGTTGGCTTTTTAAATTGGAATTTAAGCAGATGCTAGTATGTCACTAGGCTCGAAATGGATGCAATGAGACCTACCTTGTTTTCTCTGAAGCACTCCAAAGTAAGAGCGTACCTAAAGTAAAGCAAGGACTCTTAAGTAGTCAAGAAAAGGTTATGTAAAACAGACATATTAATGTTAATTTATGAACATCATTGATGAATTTTTTTGTTTTTGTTTCTTTGTTTGTTTTTGGAGACAGGGTTTCTCTGTGAAGTCTTGGCTGTCTTGAACTCACTTCGTAGACCAGGCTGGCCTTGAACTCACAGCAATCCACCTGAGTATTAGGATTAAAGGTATAGGCCAACATGCTTGGCTTCACTGATGTATTTATACTTAATTCTGTAAAGAATCACAAAAGAGTAAGTAGAAAAGAATAACTCTTCTGTAACTGTAGGAGAAAAGAATAACTCTTCTGTAACTGTAGGTATCTCCAGGTAAAGACATATAGGACTGGGTAAGTAGAATTTATATTATTCATTTCTAAATATTTATTATACTTATCCCCTTCTTTTTCTATGGAGGCCAGTCATATCATATCTACAGCCAGATTTGAAAGAGATTGAATGAATCAAGAAAATAGACAGGTTAGAGATTCTGACAAATACAGGTTGTGTGACAAATTCTAGGAACCATAGCTGTTCTGTGAAAGGGTGCTCTGCACTTGTGTGGTGGGTCATTTGGAAATTCTCTTCAGCTTCCACTCAATTTCCCCATGAAATAAGGAATATACTAAGGCAGTTACCAAGACATAAGTTCACTGAACCAACAAACATCAAGCTATTTACTCAAATGGAGTAAATTTTCTTATCTTCTTTATAGCATGTGTGGCTTTCCCAGTGATTATATGATTATTTGCTTTAAGGTTAGGTCTATAACCTGAATTTTGCTAGGGAAATTCCATTTTATCTTCTACTATTTTTCTGTTTCTTTTATCTTTGGGGTTTCATGTTTTTTTTAGCACATATATAAATAGTATATATGTAGGCTTGTGCATATGTGTTTGCCTATGTGTATAATGTGTTGAATTTTTATGAAATAAGACATGTTTATGTAATGGTGATGAATATTACAACATCCTTAGAATGAATCCCCTATTAGGTAAAACCAAAAGAAAAAAAGTTCCATTTACACAGTCTAAGTCTTGACCAAATGTTATTTTTTCAATCTTCATATTTTTTCTGTGCCTTTAAATTTTTAGACTGTTTTGATTGCCATATATTGATTATAAATGGTAGCAGTTTTGTTTACAAAGCTTTTGCACAGAGATTTGTGCACACACAGTATTGTCATTGTGATTGGCCCCGTTGCCCTCTTTTTCTTCTCCCACTGACCGTTGTGCTTACTATTTCTTTGTGTGTGAACCCTTGAGTTTTAGGAGAATCTCGCAGGATCCTGGGTGAGGAATGATTTCCAAGAGTTGTGCTCCCTGCTAGTGTTTATACCACTGAAGGAAATGTAGACACTGTTTATAAGCATAAAATCTCAATGTGTTTGTAGGGAGTGGTGCATTAACTCCTATGAGAATTCCTAATATGAGTTATTCTCTCTTTCACTTTCCACATTAAAAGTCCAGAAAGTGGACTTATAGTGGGACGGATATGGGCACAGGATAAGCCACTGTGATAACATGGCACTCAAGGAGCAGAGAGCTGATCCTTTCCTTTGATATTTTAGTGAAAGCATGTAGCAATGGTATCCAAATAATTTCGGTTTAATACAGTGACATTTACAGGTTTCATATATATAATCACACTTTGGATATGTTTATGTTGGTTCCAAGCAAGTTGAACATTCCCTCTCTGCCTTGCTCAATGCTGTTCCTCTTCTCTCTTAAGGATCCAGGACTCTACCTGAACATGGCCCATTCTTTACCCAGATAGCTTAGAGAGAGAAAAAGATATGGGCGTTCGAAGCTGGACTTTTCTGGAGGTAATGTTTGCTTTGCATCATTTTTGTTTAGCTCAGCATCTGTTGCTCCTCCATGAAAAGGCTATAGGAGAGATATCTCTAGTCTCCACTGATGTCTTGCTATTGTGCTATAACAGCCCTGATTTCAGAGTAGCTCCAGATGTCCTTGAGCCTCTATTCATGGGTGAGAACACTGAAGCACATACAGAGAAAGGTCTCACTTTTCCCCCGCACACATTATGTAGCTCCTGGACCTCCTCGAGTTACAGGGTCATGTGTGGATTTTATTACACATTGTTTTCTCAGACAATGAGCAAGCCAAACTATCAATAAGACAGAGTAGCCATGACATTTTAGATGTATTACTCTCACCCTGAAGTGAGTGCTAGCTGTTAGCGGTTTTTATTATTGTTTCTCCATCAGCCTGGCACAGATGACTCTCTCAGACATCTTTTCTATTCTTCCCTAAGAGCGTTAGTGTTCTCTAATTTTGAGATTTTGATATCATTTGGGTTGGAAGCTGGAACAAATGTAATGGGACACAGGCTGAAACACTTACCCTAACTAAATCAACCAGTGTGTGGGAGTGGGTGATTCTTAGAAAACACAGCAATTTATTCCAGGTGCTAATATTGATAACCCATTCTGCAGAGAAAAAAAATTATTTAAAACATGAACAAAGCATAATATTATTAGTAGAGCAGAAGCAAGCTGCTGGAAACATAGGCTATATTGATTTTTGGCAGTCTTTCAGTTTATTTAGAGTCATACAATTTCCATGGAAATATGTGGGCTGAAAAGTCTTCTTGCTAATTCTATGATTAGTAGCAACAAATAAGAAAGAGGTTATGAAGTTGTTTCAAGCCTCTGTCCTTGGATTAACTATGAAGATGTATCTGACTTCACTTGTTTCAGAAAAAAATATTCCAAAAAATTTGATATTTACAATTACAGAATGATCAGTCTTTGCTGAAATGGTAGGTTCTAAAATAACAATTTTAAGCAAATTTTGTATATTGAAAATTACATTTAATGATGATGATAGAGCAAAATCCTCACAATTGATGTCAAAGGGTAACAAAACAAAAACAGCTAATAAAGAAAACGTCGGCAATCACAAATACACTTTAAGGAGGTAGACTCTGGTCTTGCGTGTTGTGTTTTCTCACTGTTCCAAGCTGTATAACTGAGTTATAAAGTTCTATGTGATTCTCCTGCACTAAAATTAGCTTCAAGAGCCAGAGGTGGTGATTAGCTTCAAGGAAGCAGTGATTTTCGGTCACCGCAGCGCAGAAGTACGTAGGCCTCATAGTTACTTTGGCAGCATGCAAAACCCACACAGGATCCGATCAGACAGGATTCCAGCACTTAGCCGGAGGTGGAGACTTACGGACAGCACTAGCTGAGGAGCTATAGTGACTGATAGGAGAGTCTTTTTGCTGTTCGTTTTTAGTAATGTGACTTTCAGTAAAGTGCACACCAGAGCAGGCCACAATCCCAAGACTAGCTCAAAAACAAAACCTAGGCTCGGTGGAGAAAGAAGAAGAAAACTAAAGTAATGATCTTTAAATTAGATAGTACGGGGGAGTGTTGAAGCAAGAAAGTATGTGCAAAATAGATTATACGAAATGTTCAAAGAATTATTATTAAACATAATTAGATTTCAAATAGATAGCAGACGTTAATGTAGTGCCCGAAACTCTGAAAGTGTTAGGATGAAAATTAGACAAAATACCGAATGACAAAGGAATAGGAAAGTACTTCCAAAATAGGACAGCAGTAGCTCAGGCAGCAAGGCCAATCCTCCGGGCCTCAGGAAACCAAAACTATCTGTAGAGAAAACAAAAGAAATGATGAAGCAAAGAGACCGATTTTGAAATGTGGAAATGTCTCTGCTATCTACATATATGAGAGGAGGTCTACACTTGGAATACACAAATCATTTAAAGATTAAACAACACGAAATGAAGCAACCAGAATGGTAAATGAAACGGACAAGACAGTTCTCAAAGGATGAAGTACAAGTGGTCAGCGTTCAAACTCATTAGCCAACAGAGCCATGAGAATCAAAACCAAATTGATATTTCAGCACATCTCATCAGAATGAGGTTCATCAAAAAAATAGACAACAAACTGTGGTGGGGATTTAGGGTCTGGGAGGTTACTTTAACACGAGAACGTGTAATAAAGGACCACAGGATTAGTAAACTTACACACTGTTGGTCAGCATATACACTCATCCAGCTTCTATGGATGTCAGCAAGTATGTTCCTCCATTAAACTAAAATCAGATCTCCATTGTGACTAAAGAATTTCACTCATAGGACTTTTCTAGAACTCCAATTCATTATGTCACAGAGCTACTTCTATGTCAATATTTGCTATAGCATTGTTTATAATTGCTTAGTTGTGGTGTCTAGCAATGGAGGACTTAATAAATAAAAATGACTATACACTATAATTTTTTCAGACAAAAAATTGTGCCATTTACAGTAACATGAGTGCAAATGAAAATATTCATATTAAGTGAATGAAGTCATCCTCAGAAACATTATTTGTGGTTCTTAGATATCATATGTACACATAAAATCATATACTTATGATTTAAATATCTATTTAATTATTACATATTACATTACACTATTTAAACATATTTATATTTATTTTAATATGTATATATTATAGGAAAGTAGAGGTGATATCATCTAGAACAAAGAGGATAAGAACTGAGTAAAAGAAAGGTAGGTAGGGTGTGTGAGGGAAGTATGTTTACCATATGACATATACATATACATATATATAAAATTTAAGAAAAATAATATCAAACAATGAGAAAAATAGAGACATTTAACCAAGCAGGAGAAATTCAATATTATTTCATGGGCTAGGGTCCAGGATTTTGGCAAAAGCAGCTCACAAAGCTATGATACAATGCTACCTCTTAACCATCAGCTATATCCAAAGTAAAAGGCTATTCATTGGCTTGAGAACACCCACTGGCAGCAATTGTAGCCTCCATGCCATAATTAACATGAACAACAGCAAATGAGCCCCTTGTTTATAGTAATATTTTTGTACAATTTATTTTCATAATCTAAGAAAGTGTTTAATGTGCCTTAATGATATTGGCCACCCAAGCCTTTATTACAACATAGCATATAATTATCCTCCTTTAACTTAATTTATAGACCTCATTAACACCCTTGCCATTCCACTGTGATTAAAAAAATCTCCTATGAATCAAGAGCTCCTTGTATTATAGAAGAATTATTGTGCTTTATTCTTCACCTCGGCAGTCCAGTGCATAGACTGATTTATTATTGGGGATCCCCACTGAGGTGAGCAGAATGTTGGGGGAAGGAAGGGCTGCCAGGAGGTGCGTTCACTCTCTCAGATGGAGGGTCACAGTTTAATAAGGAGCCTGCTGCTTGCTGTACAATACCGAGGAGGAGTCTCAGGAGGCAAAACCTTCAGTAATGACTAGCTTAGAGATGCCATTTCTGCCAAGGGGAAAGTAATTGTATCCTTTATTGGAAATGAAAAGCTGGGACAAGTCTTAAATGTTCCACCTGGTGTTCATTTAACTTGCTCCCAGGTGCCAACTTCCACCAGATCCTGAATAGGCAACCAGTTACAGTGAGCTGGGTTGCTTATCCATTCTTGTCCTGACAAAAGGTCACATATTTACTTTCCCTCAGCAGTGGTGCCTCTTGCTCATCAGAATCCTTACCACATGGATCAAAAGAACTGATCTCATAATTGCCCTGAAGAATCAAAAATAAAAATTGGGGCTTGCAGAATGCATCTTGTCATTAACCCTGGCTGTTCAGAGCTCTCATGTTGTGTGTGCTACTGTATTTCATTATTTATATATTCCAACATAGGTTCACAATATGCTTTGATGAGTTGGTGAGAGGTTTAAACCAGGCATTAAATTTTGCCCTAATTAGATGTTTTTGCAGGAGACATATGACATGTCAGAGTTGTGATTCACTGAAGGTACTTATCTGTGTCACCAAGAATATACCAGAGCATTGCAGAACTCTTGTGGGGTGGGGGGCAGATATCTTCAGAAAATTAAGGGTTTAAATATGTAGAAAAAGCATTCCCTAAAATATTTAGTATTTTTCTTTGAATGCAAACTGATCTGACTTATCCCAACTGTGGGAAGGGACATGGATTGACTTGATTAAGCAGCACCTGACTTTGTAGATGAAGAAGCATTAATTTTTAATATTTATTGGATTTTTATTAGCTTAAGATGCCTAAATTTCAGAAAGAAGGTGAAAGAGAAATCAAAAGGCATTCTCTTACTCCTTCATTTTCATAAGGAAGAAAAACAGTCCTGGTTGATTCTTTCTGAAGAGTTAATGGAGTGTGATAATTGAGGCGGGATCCTGCGCGGGCCAGAGCCAGAGCCAGAGCTTTGATACTGACACTCCTACAGTATTTTCACTTTGTTTCCAAAGCTCTTTACAAATCATCATAAAAGAGAAATAAGCTCAGTGCCCTGAAAGCCTTCCATTCACCCACTTTACCAATAAATCTCAAGCACATCTTTCATTTTGACCACAGAAATGCAAATTTTCAGACAAGCAAACTGTAGCATGACTAAGTCCAAACTGAGTGCAATCTGTTTACCCATGCAGAAAGGATAACACCAGAGGCACGCTGCACTGAAACACAATAGACCCCGGGATGCCCTCGCTTTCAGTGGAGGCTTCTCACGATCAGCTCTTCGTTTAGCCTGGATTTTACATGTCATTTTATAATTATGAAGAGAGTTGGAGAGGAAAATAATGTTTACGTGCTGAAGGCAATTTGGGGGACTCGTCCCTTCTCAAATACGTCTATAAGAAAGTTGTGGGAATGGTGACGGGGTTTCAAGCTAAAGAAGAATTGAGCTATTATTTTGTTAAGCTGAGTCCTATATAGAAGAAGCATAGAACTGGCAATCTGTGGATTGCTCACTCCTCCCTGTACAGAATAATGGTTGCTAGGCAGCATCCTGTTCTCAGAGAAAAGATAACTTTTTTTTTATGTACAGACTTTTTCAGGACTACTTTATCTTATCTGTTTCCATTGACCTCATAAAAAGGGATGGGGCTCTCTAAGCAGCAGTGACTTCAGGAGCACATTTCCGGCCATTGCTACATGAAGCAAAATGTGAAGACACGTGGGCGGATGGATGACACCCAGAGAACTCACCCTGATATGCTCACAGAGGCTTAAGTGACAACGTGAAGATTTTAATTAAATTCTATTTGATCAAACCAACTCAAGCACAATAGCTTAAAAATTTAAGTACAAAACTAAAAGGATTAAATAGAACACATTTCTGCTGCCCCTGCAGCCTTCCCCTAGACATGCAAGCATTCTTCCCTCATTAGGCAGCCTTCCCATTTCAGACCTATATGGACTAATTGCTACTACCATTGAGTTCATAAATGTGAAAGTTATCAATTAGCTTCTGGTTGTAACATAAATATTAAGGTTTCTTTCTTTGAAAAGTTTGTCTTACTTTCTTCATTAACCTAGCGTAACCCATTAAAATTTAGGGCCAAAACAGCATGCAGGAATTATATTGTTAATGTTATTCTCGTGCCATAATGAGATTAAATTTATCTTTTTTCACTTGTTCTAAAATTAAAGATTCCTGTGGGTTACTTTTCCTTTTCTTAGATATCTTTCAATACACCTTTCTTTTTCATCTTCCATTGCATTCAGCCCGTTTTTCCAAAATAGCTTCAAAGACTTTCATTCCGTATTTTTTTCCCAAGTCTTTCCTTCTTCACTATGTAGCTGTTTGCGGTTGAATTTTCTTGACTGTAATCCTAGGTGAGGAGCCTCACTTCTTTTAAGCCAAAACTTTTTCCTTGATATTCCACCCATGTTAGTGGAGCACATAGAATGATGTCTGACGTTGTGATGCCACTCCTAGTCTTCCTCTTGCGTAGTGGTGCCTGTGGACTCACTGTCCTCTGTGTCTCATGCATGGTTTTCTCCTTTTCCCCCGCCCCCACTTTTTCCCATTCTCCTGGGATTCTTGACTTATTACCTCTATTGATTCTTCCACTTTCCAGAGGATACAGCTTTCTCTACTCTAAGAGAGAGGGAAGGAAAACAAAGTGACAGCAGACAATGGACCAGAACTGGTATACCCACTTGGTGACATAAGTATGCACATCATAGGAAAGGAAGGTGATTAATCCAGACAATCCTGAAAGATCTAACAACATACACATATTTGTAATAGGGGATAATGGGAGAGAGGATGCATGTGATTTGGGGGAAAAGCAAATAGAAATGGCTTTGCGGCTCTCAGTGGAGAGTGAGGTATGACTTTCACACGAACTCTGGTGCCTCATATTTGACCATGTCCCCTGGAGGGGGAGACCTGGCTTCACTCAGAGGAAGGATAGCAGGTTACCAAGAAGAGACGTGATACCCTATGAGCATATACAGGGGGAGGAGGTCCCCCTCAGGAACAGTCATAAGGGAGGGGAGTAAGGGGAAAATGGGAGATAGGGAGGAATGAGAGGATACAAGGGATGGGATAACCATTGAGATGTAACAAGAATAAATTAATAAAAATTAAAAAAAAAAAAAGAAGAAGAAGAACAGGTAACAGAAACTAAGCCTATTTCTGATATCTGCATAATTCCAGGGAGGGCAAGTATGATAGGGTGTTCTTTGTGGAGGATCAGCTTTTAGGTAAAGAAAGAAAGTTCAGAGACAGCTGCTTCTTGAGTGTAGCATTTCTGCAAGTTCTTTGTTTGCTGGAACAGTGCTGAGCAACCCCCCTGGTGTTAATACATGTTCTCTATTGAGGGAAAATCATCTTAAAGGTAGTTTTCTACAAAAGGTGTCAGTAGAGAAAAATTTTATAGAATGTGTGCATCTGAAAATGCTCTGGTGGAATGCTCCTGGGATTGACTGGGAACAATGGTGATGTTGCTTTTATCTTGGATTCCTTCCTCCAGTGACTTTCTTTTCACAATGTTACTCTTAAAATGTCAAATACATTCTGATCCTGGATGGCCGTTCTTTCTTTTCTTTTCTTTTTCTGTCTTCTCCCTAACCCACCCCCCCTCACTACCCCTTATCCAGAACATTTTAAATTCTTTACTGTTATTTTAAGTACCTTGGAAGCAATGACGATGTTATAAAGAGTCACATATGACTCTTCTTTGGCTATCAGAAAGTTGAAACAACAATCTTTAAGAAATTGGAATTTCTTCAGAAATCTCCTATTGGGAGAAGAAAAACCCTGAAAACTGGTGAAAGCCCACAGGAGGGGCATGTATTCCTCCAAGAAAGAGATTTCCCACAGCTTTGTTAACTTTTCAGACCCCCTTGCCAGAGAGATTGAACATGAGAAGTTGCCACCAGAACTATGTGTTGGCCAGAACGATTTGGTTATCCATACCTGTTGCCTTGTGAGTAAGCCTGAGCATCACCTAGGCTGTTAGGACTGTCAGAGGTCAGGATCTGATGTTAACTGCCATGACATTTCAAATACTAATATCAGTGTTAAATTATCAATAATTTTGGGCCTTTGGCCAGTATTTATTACTCTCAGTACTACAATTAGTGATCTGTTAATGGCTTCTAAGTACTTTCTTCTTTAAGGCTCTAGATAAATGTCAAAAACTAAATGTAGATAGAGTCCAACAGCCTCAGCAGCTCCTTAGCGTCTTAACAAACCCTATGTACCCTTCTCTTTCATTGCCTTAATATTATATGTGTAACTATATTTTCTTGCTTTCCTTGCTGCTCACATGCAAAACCAGGATTGGATAATGGCAGTTTTGCCCCACATCTTTCACTGCTTTAGTGTCGTCTGTTTTAATAGGAATCAAGAGGATTTCACTGCCAAATATCATCTGGGCTCTGTTTTTTTGAAGAATGTGAAGTCACAGTTGCTGTCACACACAGCAGCTCAGAACAATGATTTACCTGAAACTTCACTTGGCCAATGACGGGTAAGAGCAAACTTCATGTCCATCAAGGTCTTTCCTTTTTCTACCACCTTCTTTGTATTGTCATGTGAACTGTCACTTCGTTTATGGTTTAAGCAATAGAATGGAAAAGAACAACATTTTTTTTGAGTTTGTTAGATTCACTTTTTTTTTTCTTTTTTTTTTATTAATTTATTCTTGTTACATCTCAATGTTTATCCCATCCCTTGTATCCTCCCATTCTTCCCTCCCTCCCATTTTCCCCTTATTCCCCTCCCCTATGACTGTTCCTGAGGGGGATTTCCTCCCCCTGTACATGCTCATAGGGTATCAAGTCTCTTCTTGGCTACCTGCTGTCCTTCCTCTGAGTGCCACCAGGTCTCCCCCTCCAGGGGACATAGTCAAATGTGAGGCACCATAGTACGTGAGAAAGTCATATCACACTCTCCACTCAACTGTGGAGAAAATTCTGACCACTGGCTAGATCTGGGAAGGGGTTTAAAGTTTATCTCCTGTATTGTCCTTGGCTGGTGCCTTAGTTTGAGCAGGACCCCTGGGCCCAAATCTGCCTATCATATTGTTCTACTTGTAGATTTCTAGGACCCTCTGTATCCTTTTATTTTGCTATTCTCCCATGCGTCTCTCATTTAGAGTCCCAATAGAATGCCTTTCCCTCTGTCCCAGTTTCCTGGTAAGTCAAGGCTTTCGTGGGACATGCCCCTTGGGCTAGTATGCAGATATAAGTGAGTATATACCATTTTGATTCTTTCTGCTTCTGGGTTAACTCACTCATTATGATCATTTCTAGCTCAATCCATTTATCCACAAATTTCGGGAATTCCTTGTTTTTAATAGCTGAGTAGATTCACTTTTTATTGCTATAATAAATTACAAAAAAAAAAAAAAAAGACTGTTGGAAGATGGTGTAATGTATTTTGATACTAATTACTGCTTGCTGTCTCTGTGACCCACCTTTTGACCAATAAAGGCCATTCACCTGGGCAGGGCAAAAGATATAGGTGTGGCTAAGGTTCCCAGGCTCAGAGAGACAGAGGAATCCTGGGAAGAAAAAGAATAGGAAAAAGAGAGACCCAAAGGGGAGAAGAGTAGGGAAGAAGGCTGCCATGTGTTAGATGGAAGAGAAGCACGTGGCTGGCATGGATGGGGATTTGGCTCAGGAGAAGAACATAAGCAAGTATTTGGGATTATGGATGGGAAGTAGTTAGATAGAAGTTATTAGAAGCAGATTGCATGGGATTGGGACAGGTATCTCCTATCTGTCCCATTATAGGAAGTAGTTTAGAGGATTGATATTTGCCCTGCCCAAGGTTAACTAAGGCTATTTTAAAATATAACAAGTGTCTGTGTCTTGATTGATTGCTAGCTGGGCATGCTGAAGTAATAATAATTATAGGCCTGATAATAAACAATTATTAGAACATATTGATAATTTATAAACAACAAATGGAGCCCCCCAAAACAAACAAACAAAAAAGCACTCAAGAGAGCAAAGAATTATTTTGCCTCCTAAATTGAGATGTTTCAGTCCGTGGTGACTTGTCTTTGTTGATTCTGAGTTTAGAGAGTGGCAGAAGAATATGGTGGAGGCTATGGACAAGGGGCATAGCAGAGGAAACATGTTCACTTCATGGTACTCCAGAGCAGATATTAAGAGCCATTGTCCAAGATAAACCCTTCAAAATCATGTCTCCAATGACAACCTTCCCTGGGTTGGCCTTTCACTTCATAGGCCATTCAGTGGGCTCATCAGCCAGTTAATAAAGTTAGTATCCTAGTGAATAGTGTTGTGCTAATCTCTTTCAATAGCTCTACCTACTAGAAAAGGGATTTTCAACAAAGGCCCTCTGGGGGGGGGGGCGGCGAGGGGTGGTAGAATTTGATATCCAAATAACAAGAAGTGTTGCAAACAGTACATTTGTTACATGTCAACATCTAAATCCAGTGATACAATTTAGAATCAGAAGCAAATGT